>NW_004444116.1:3891978-3931751 GCF_000243295.1 Trichechus manatus latirostris
CTCTGTAAGAGTTGTGTAGTTGGTTACTGTCTTCGCCGTCCCGATTACCGTCGCCGCTGCGACACTATTCCATTGGTCTATGTGTCTGTTGTTGTACCAGTACTAGGCTATTTGACTATAGTGGCTGTATAATAGGTTCTAAAATCAGGTAGCGTGAGGCCTCCCGCTTTTTTTTCTTCAGTAATGCTTTACTTCTCTAGTGCCTCTTCCCTTTCTATATAAAGTTGGTCATTTGTTTCTCCACCTTATTAAAGAACGCTGTTGGAATTTGGATCAGGATTGTGCTGTATCTGCAGATTGCTGTGGGTAGTATTGACATTTTCATAATGTTGTCTTCTTACCCATGAGCATGGTATATTTTTCCACTTACGTAGGTTTCTTTTGTTTCTTGCAGTAGTGTTTTGTAGTTTTCTTTGTATAGATCTTTTACATCACTGCTTAGATTTATTCCTTAGTACTTTATCTTCTCAGGGGTATCGTAAATGGTATTGATTTGGTGATTCCCTTTTCAAAGTTCTCTTTGTTTGTGTAGAGGAATCCAACTGATTTTTATGTTAATCTTGTATCCTGCTACTTTGCTGAAATCTTTCTATTAGTTCTAGCAAGTTTCTTGTGGATTCTTTGGGGTTTTCTGTGTGGAACCTGTACGTGGACCAAGGGGCAGTTGTTTGAATAGAACAAGGGGATACTGCATGGTATAAAGTCAGGAAAAGTTTGTGTCAGGGTTGTATCCTTTCACCATGTTGAATAATAGTGGTTATAAAAGGCATCTTTGTCTGGTTCCTGTTCCCAAGTGGAATGCTTTCAGCATCCCTCTGTTTAAAATGATGTTGGCTGTTGGTTTTGTATAAATGCCCTTTATTATGTTGAGGAATTGTCCTTCTATTTCTATTTTGCTGAGAGATTTTTTTATGAGTAATGAGTGTTGGATTTTATCAAATGCCTTCTCTGCATTGATTGACATGATCATGTGATTATTTTATTTATATTGTGGATTACGTTGATTGATTTTCTAACGTTGAACCATCCTTGCATACCTGGTATGAATCCCACTTGCTCATGCTGTATTATTATTATTATTATTTTGATATGCTGTTGAATTCTATTAGCTAGAATTTTGATAAGAATTTTTGCGTCTATGTTCAGGAGGGATATTGTTCTGTAGTTTTATTTTTTGTGATGTCTTTGCCTGGCTTTGGTATCAGGGTTATGCTGGCTTCATAGAATGAGTTCAGGGGTGTTCCCTTTCTATACTCTGAAATTTCTCAAGCTGAAAGAACTGAAGAAAAAGTTCAAGCCTCAAGTTGCAGAATTGGAGGATTCTATGGGGAAAATATTAAATGACACAGGAAGCATCAAAAGAAGATGGGAGCAATACACAGTCACTATACCAGAAAGAATTGATCAACGTTAAACCATTTCAGGAGGTAGCATATGATCAAGAACCAATGGTACTGAAGGAAAAAGTCCAAGCTGCATTGAAGACATTGATGAAAAACAAGTCTCTAGGAATGGACGAAACACCAACTGAGATGTTTCAACAAACGGATGCAGCCCTGGAAGTGCTCACTCATGTATGTCCAGAAATTTGAAAGACAGTTACCTGGCCAGTCAACTGGAAGAGATCCGTATTTATGCCTATTCCAAAGAAAGGTGATCCAATCTAATGAGGAGACTATCGAACAACATCATTAATATCACACCCAAGTAAAATTTTACTGAAGGTCATTCAAAAGCACTTACAGCAGTACATCCACAGGAAACTGCCATAAATTGAAGCCAAATTCAGAAGAAGATGTGGAACCAGGGATATCATTGCTGATGTCAAATAGATCCTGGCTGAAAGCAGAGACTATCAGAAGGATGTTTGCCAGTGATTTATTGACTATGCTAAGGCATGCGACTGTGTGGATCATCAGAAATTATGGATAACATTACAAAGAATGGGAATTCCAGGACATTTAATTGTGCTCATGAGGAACCTGTACATGGACCAAGAGGCAGTTTTTCGAACAGAGCAAGTGAATACTTCACTGCTTAAAGTCAGGAAAGGTGTGTGCTAGTGTTTTATGTTTTCACCATATTTGTTCAGTCTGTATGCTGAGAAAATAATCTGAAAAGCAGGACTGTATGAAGAAGAACAGGGCATCAGGATAGGCAGAAGACTCATTAACAATCAGCGAAATGTAGATGACACAACCTTGCTTGCTGAAAGTGAAGAGGACTTGAAGCACTAACTGATGAAGATAAAAGACAGCGTTCAGTATGGATTACACCTCAATGTAAAAAAAACAAAAATCCTCACAACTGGACCAATACACAACATCATGATAAACAGTGAAAACATTGAAGTTGTCAAGGATTTCATTTTACTTGGATCCACAATCAATGCCCATAGAAGCAGCAGTCCAGAAACCAAATGATGCATTGCATTGGGCAAATCTGCTGCAAAAGAACTCTTTGAAGTGTTCAAAAGCAAAGATTTCACCTTGAAGACTAAGGTGTGCATGTTCCAAGCCATGCTGTTTTCAATCGCCTCATATGTATGTGAAAGCTGGACAATGAATCAGGAAGAGAGAAGAAGAATTGCCACCTTTGAATTGTGGTATTGGCGAAGAATGTTGAACATACCATGGACCACCAAAAGAGTGAACAAATCTGTCTTGGAAGAAGTACAGCCAGAATTCTCCTTAGAAGCAAGGCTGGAGACACAACATCTCAAATACTTTGGACATGTTATCAGGAGAGATTAGTCCCTGGAGAAGGACGTCATGCTTGGTAAAGTAGAGGGTGAGCAAAAAAGAGGAAGACCCTCAACGAGATGGATTGACACAGTGGCTAATGTTTCCTTCTGTTGTACATAGGGTTGCTATGAGTTTAAACTGACTCGTCCCCACCTAACAACAACAACATGCTCTGAAATAGCTTGAGCAGTATTACTGTTAGCTTTTCTGTGAAAGTTTGGTGGAATTCTCCAGTGAAGCCATCCAGGCCAGGGCTTTTTTTTGGACGAGGGGTTGTTTATTATCTCTTCAATCTCTTGTTATGGATTTGTTTAGTTTTTCTACCTCAGTTTGTGTTTCTAGAAATTTGTCCATTTCCTCTAGGTTTTCAAATTTGTTGGAGTACAATTTTTCATATTATTCTGTTATGATCCTTTTTATTTCAGTTTAGTCTGTTGTGATACCACCCATCTCATTTCTTATTTGGAATATTTGCTTCCTCTCCTGTTTTTCTTTTGTCAATTTTCTTTCTTTTCAAGGAGCCAACTTTTGGTCTTGTTGATTCTTTCTATTTTTTTCTGTTCTCTGTTTCATTTATTTTTGCTTTTTATTATTTCCTTTCTTCTTTTGCTGTTCTTTCTATTTGTTTGAATTGTAGGATTAATGTTTTGACTTTGACCCTTTCTTCTTTTCTGATGTGTCCATTTATTGCTCTAAATTGACTTCTAAACACTGCTTTTGCCGTGTCCCAAATTTTTGGTAAGATGTGTTTTCATTCCCATTTGATTCTATGAATTTTTTTTTACCCACTAGTTTTTAAGTAAGGTTTGTTCAGTTTCCATGTATCTGAATTTTTTCCTTGCTGTTTCTGTTACTGATTTCTACTTTTATGGCATTATGATCAGGGAAGATACTTTGTATTATTTTGATGGTTTGGATTTTCTTAAGGCTCTCTTTATGGCCTAAAATGGGGTCTATTCTGGAGAATGTTCCATGTGCTTTGGAAAAGAATGTATACTTTGCTGCTGTTGGGTGGAGTATTCTGTATATGTCTATGAGGTCAAGTTGGTTGATGGTGGCAATTAGGTCTGTATCTTTACTGAGTTTCTTTCTAGATTTTCTATCCTTCACCAAAAGTGGTATGTTGAAGACTCCTACTATTATTGTGGAACTATCTGTTCCTCTTTTCAATGCTCCTAGAGTTTGTTTTCTGTATTTTGGAGCCCTGTTGTTTGGTGTGTATATATTTATTATGGTTATGTCCTCCTGGTGTTTCCTGTTGCTGTCAAGTTGATTACAACTCATAGGACCCTATAGGACAGAGTAGAACTGCCCCATAGGATTTCTAAGAGTGGCTGGTGGATTTGAACTGCTGACCTTTTGGTTAGCAGCTGAACAGTTAAACACTTCTCCACTAGGAATATTGACACTTTAATCATTATATAGTGTCCTTTCTTATCCTTTATGGTTAATTTTGTTTTAAAGTCTATTTTGTCAGAGATTAATTTTACAGCTCCTGCTCTTTTTTGGTTATTGGGTACTTGATATATTTTTTTTCCATCCTTTTAGTTTTAGTTTATTTATATCTTTGTGTCTAAGGTGTGTCTCTTGTGGACAGCATATAGACGGATCGTTTTTTTAATCCATTCTGCCACTCTCCGTCTCTTTACTGGTGCATTTAGGCCATTTACATTTAGTGTAATTATTGATAGATATGAGTTTCCTGCTGTCATTTTGTTTTTTTGTTTTGTTTTTGTGGTGTTGATGATTTCTTTGTTCCACTTAGTTTTCTGTGCTGAGTTTTTTTTTTTTTAATGTATTTTCTTTTCATAGCTTTCATTACTGTTGATTTTGTGTTTGCTAAGTGTTTGTTTTTCTTCTTTCTTATTTTGATGGGTAGCTTTGTTACCTTCCTTTGTGATTACCTTGAAATTTACCTTTATTTGTCTAAGTTTAAACCAGTCTTTTATTTCTTGATATCACTTTGACTTCCTCTCCATATGGAAGTTCTATGAGTACACCATTTATTCCTTCTTTTGTGTTTTGATGTTGTCATCGTTTACATATTGATATCTCTGGTTCCCTATTTTCAGTCTTTGAGCTTTATTTTGTGTGTGTGTGTGTGAATTCCCTATTTGGGTTGTTATTTTGTTGATCTCTCTTGTGTCCTAGTCTTAGATTGTTGTCTGATGTTGTTGGTTCTCTAGCCAGAAGACTCTCTTTAAAATTTCTTGTAATTTGGTCTGATTTTTACATATTCCCTTAATTTCTGTTTATCTGGAAGTGACCTAATTTTGCCATCATATCTGAGAGACAATTTTGCTGGATATATAATTTTTGACTGGCATTATTTTTCCTTCAAGGCTTTATGTATGTCATCCCATTACTTTCTTGCATGGTTTCTGCTGAGTGATCACAGCTTAGTCTTATTGGTCTCCTTTGTGTTGACTTTTCATTTATCCCTAGTTGCTCTCAGGAGTGTTTCTTTAGGGTTCCTAGATTGTCAAATATATCTGATTCCCTTATTTTTTTGGGTTCTTCATTGTAAGAGGGACCACATGAAACTTCTGACCATTCTGCCATCTTAACCTCACCTCCTGAGTCAAGGATCTTTACCAGTTTGAAAGTCAGGTTCAAAAACTTCACTGGAGAGTTAATTTTTAACCTGTATTGAGGAAATGGAATAAATATTCATAGATTATTTGGTTTAAAAGGAATTAATTAGTTAAAGATAGAAACTTTTCAAAGCAGATGAAAAGAGTAGACATGCACATGAAGTGATAGGTATTTACAGAAAACAAGCCAAAATTTTAAAAGAAAAATAGGAGTTGATTATTTGTTCCTATTAAAGACATTTCTCACATAAAAAAAATTTCATAATAATTGATTTACAATTCAGTCTGCTAAAAAAACCTCAATGACTTAAGATAATCCATAAGACCAGGTATCAGCAAACTTTTTTCTGTAATGAATCAGATAATAATTATTTTAGGCATTGCAGGCCAAGAGGCAAAATTGTGAATTTATGAAATCACTTCTATAATAAAATTTTCTATTTGCCAAAACCCAAAAAGCTAACTACAACAAATGCAAGCAAGGGTGCAGAGCAAGAATGACTGTCATTCATTGCTTGTGGTGCAGCCACTTTGGAACACAGCCTGGCAGTCCCTTATAAAATTTAGTATAGACTTACCGTATGACCCAGCAATCATACTCCTTCCAGATATTTAACCAAGTGAATTGAAAATTTAGGTCCACGTGAAAATGTATATGCAAATGTTTATAGCATATTTACTCATAATCACTTAAAATTGAAGCAGCACAGTGTCTTTCAACAGGGGAAGAAAAAACTAACTGGAGTACATCCACACAAAAGAATATTATTCAGCAACAGAAAGGAACAAGCTAGTAATACCTGCAACAACATGGATGAATCGTAGATGTTTATGAAAGTAGTCATACCCCAAAGGCTGAATACTGTATGATCCACTTTAAAAGACATTTTGGAAAAGATAAAATTATATGGACAAAAAACCAGATTAGTGGTTGTCAGGAGTTGCTGGAGAGGGGAGTGGTTTATTACAAAGGAGATGTATAGGTGACTTTTAGGATGATGGAATGTTGTGTATTATGCTTGGCTAGTGAATACACGACTCTATGCATTTGTTAAAACTTATAGAAGTGTGGTTGTTGTTGTTAGGTGTTGTTGAATCATTCCAACTCATAGTGATCCTATGTACAATAAAACGAAACACTGCCTGATCCTGTGCTATTCTAACAATCGTTGCTATATTTGAACCCATTGTTGCAGTCACTGTGTCAATCCATCTCTTTGAGGGTCTTCCTCTTTTTAGCTGACCCTCTACCTTACCAAGCATGATGTCCTTCTCCAGGGACTGGTCCATCCTGATAACATGTCCAAAGTACACGAGACACACATCACAAAAAGTGATGTATGCAAACAAACAAAAAAATCAGCCAGGCTGTCTTAATACTCCAGAATGGAATGCAGACTGTGACAACGAATCTAACTGTATTATAAATGTTTGACATAGCTGCATTGAAAGGGATGGAGAAAAAAGTAACTGATATAAGTAAATTTGAGAATGGTATTTTTATGGAAAAATGTGAGGCTAAAGACAAAAGCAACTGCACATAAACACTGTAGATCAGATGGTAATTTTTTTATGGATATACAATGAATAATTCTGAAACTGCTTTCGATATGTAGTAGAGCTGAACGAAAAAGAATTAATGCATGGTAATAGTGGGTTAAGGAGACCTGGTGGTGCAGTGGTTAAGGCTTGGCTGCTAAGCAAAAGAATGATTGTTGGTTCGAACCCACCAGTTGCTCTGCAGGTGAAAGATATGTGGCAGTCTGTTTCTGTAAAGATTTACAGCCTTAGAAACACTGTGGGCAGTTCTACTTTGTCCTATAGGGTCACTATGAGTTGGAGTCGACTTGACAGCAATGGGTGATGTGGGGGTGGAACTGAGGCAAGGAGGATAGAGGTATCCAGATTTCTTCTGTTGGTAAGAGAAGTTACAGATAAGGAAGAGAAGAAAGCTAGAAGGAACCTTGTGGTACTGGATTAGAATCAGAGATATCAGTTTGACCTCATTTTTACACACATACACACACATGCACAGAGGCATGCACACACACACACACACACACACACACATAGGCACACATTTATACACATCTATATGTTAGAGAGAGAGACAACGAGAAAGAACTTTATATATCCCTTCTGAGGGTCGATCAGCAGCTGCATATGTTAGAAGTAAGAATGTAGGCGGGGAAAGTGATCACTTGCCAGCGATAACTGAATGTGGAATCTGGGGACAAGGGAGAGATATGCTAGGATCAGTGGGTTCTTCAGTTCCCCCATTAAGTAAATATCTCCCACTACTTGGTTAGATCAACCAGTGCAATGAGCTATACTGAATGTTTATTTATGACTCTTCATAACGCTAGTAAAAGATGAATTCTCTGTTCCAACTTTCAAGTTAATATTTGTGGTGTGTAATTTGACCATTTATTTCTTTGACATATAAAATAATAGCCAAAGGGAAGTGAAAAAGAGAAGAAAAAGATTGAGTGTAAGATTCACAGTTTATGCAAAACCAAAGGGTTAGAATTAAAAAAATAAAAATAAAAACTATGTCTTTAATACCAATGTGGCCATTTTGGACTAAGATCATAAAACATTATTCAAGAAATTACTATCCATAATGACTGACAACTGGCTTCAGCTAAATCATTGGATTTGAAATATATGTTTAGGCAAAGAATTTGCCAAAAAAGCATCATTAATTAGAATGTTCTGTTTTCAGATCCATTTACTAGTATTACATTAAAAAACAATGAATAGTAGCAATTGCATGTTAAGTGCATAAATGGATATAGCTAATATATTCAAGGAGCTTCTTAGACAATAGTGAATCCCTTCCCATAAATGTTTTAAAGGAATTAGTCTCATGTTTTTCTCCTACAGTCATAAGATCATTGATTGTTTCAAATCAGATGATTGTGAAAGTATTTTGTATACTGTTAGTTTTTAAAAAATATAATGACCTTTTTCTGATACTTTTCTCAAATAAAAAAGGAAACTACCTGGCCACTCCATGTCAATTACTAATTCTTAAAAGTAATCCTTGTTATAATATTATATAATTTCAATAGCAATAATTTTTCTAGTTAAAATTGATTATATTAACTATAAAATATTTTTAAATGAACATATTAATTTATAAGTCAATGAACAAATAACTATATACTAACACAGCTATTGATGCACATAGACCAGCAGTCAAAATTAATCATGAATATCCCCATTAATGCACCCTCTCAGATGTGTCTGTTCTTCTTAGAGTCACTTAGTAAACTCAGATTCAGTCATTTGTTTGTACTACTATCTCTTACCAAAAGTTTCTTACAGAAACTAGGCAGAGATAATTAGAGGATTTGCTGTGCTTAAGAATTTGCAATCTGAGATAATGAGTCCCCTGAGAGTAGAAGGAGTTGGGTCCCCAAGGCATGGTTAACATCACTGTTTGTTCAATGGGGCATATTGGGATAATGGCAAGAGAATACATCTCAGAAGCAAAATGTAAAGTTGTTTCTCTGACAAAGCATCTCATTCACCCCTACTGTCCATTTGGCCCCTCACTCTACTTCACACTCCCTTACAGATGACATACTACATATACATAAAAAGCCTAAAATCTGAAACTTACAGATGTTTTCCATAAATACGATAATTTCACTGTTTAGAGTTCTCTTGGGGGCAGAGAATTAACAAAATCTAAGAGAAGTGTCTGCAGAAACTACTATTGTCCAGTCTCCAGCTTCCAAGTATTATTAAAATATATACTAATGTATGTTATAAATTTTTATCATAAGATATTATAAGTTCATGTTAAATTATTGGATTTCTTTAATGTCTCAAAAAAAGAAGAAAAAAATGCTACAATTCTTTTTTATTCATCCTTTTAGTCAAGTCGTCTTGTATCAATACCTATTCTCTCTTATTGCAGTTGAAGTCCATTTCTTCTTGTAGATAATTAATAAATAATATAATAAATATTTTCCCTGGAATTTGACTCCAGCTTTTCTGAGTCCTTTTAAACTTATGATCCAACTTCTACTTTTCTTCACATTGAACTCCTTGATAAAATTAACACCTCCTGCCCAGTCCTCTAGACTTAACATGTTGCTGCTATCTTTGGCTCATTTTTTTCTCAGAGAACCTACATTCTATACATTTTCAAGTCAACCTCCTACATCAATGCTTTTTTCTTATATATTTTTCCCACTCTTTTCCTAGTCTAGGACTTCGTTACCTGTTGCATAAATTGTTATAGTAAACTTAACTAGTCAATTTCCAGTGTTTTTCTACTCTAAACCATTTTCTCACTTGGCAAAATGTAGTTTATTGAAATAGAGGTCTTATATGTATTTTTAATGCTTAAAATCTCAGCATGTCTTATCACCTGTAGAAATACATTTTTAAAATATTACCTTTTGTTCTGGTCCCTGGCTCCAGTTCAACATATATTCACCTTTCAATCTCACTTGCTGTCCGTATGTAATCTTAATCTGCAAACATGTTGAATTATTCATTACTTCAATGCATAATATTAAATTTATTTATGGAAATAGCTTTTTTAAGAAAAATATGCATGGATTTTTTTTGTTTGTTTTTCATAATTGAAAAGCTCTCAAACTCCAGATCTGACAAACTATCAAGCTTAAGAATTAATGAGTCACAAGCTCATTATCTGTCAACTGTGGATAATACCTACCTTGAAGGGTTATTGAAAGATTAAATAAGATCACAAATACTAAGTGTCTAACAGTCACTAATTCATTGCAGCTTTCCAATATTTTTGAGTTTTCCTGCTCAAATGTCTCTTTGAATTTAGTGTTCCCTCAGTCAGTGTTATACATCCTATATAAAACCAAAAACCAAACTCATGTTGTCTAGCAGGTTCCTGTTCATGGTGACCTCACGTGTTGTAGAGTAGAAACTGCTCAGTAGGGTTTTCTTGGCTGTAATCTATGCTGAAGCAGATCACCAGTCCTTTCTTCTGTGGTGCCGCTGAGTGGGTACAAACCATCAACCTTTAGGTTAGTAGTTGAAAGCAAAGTGCACCAACCAGGAACCATTTCCTATATACTCTTACTTAAGTATTCAGGGTCCAGTTTTGTCACCTGCTCCTGGAAAATAACCATACTTCTCTTTTTGGATTTAACTTGTGTTCCTCTTCTGTTCCAGAAGAATATTGAAGTTCTATTTTAGCACTTATTATATTCGATATTATATTCTTATTTATTTTTAGGAAGACCTACAAGAAGTGGAAAATTGGAGGAACGTTGTTGAATGCAAAAATAAAATGAACAAACACACAGAAGAGGTAAAATTCGGAAGAGTTCAGAAAACGGGAAGTATTACAATCTGTACTGTGATTGGCACGGGAGGTGATGATGGTTGTGGGGGGGTGTACAGTGTGGCAGTTGAAAAGGAAGAAAGAGTAATGAGAAGTAGAGTTACAGACTCTTTAATACAATGGATTTCTTAACTTCCTTCTGTGTGAAATAAAGTGAAATACCAGTGGTTATTTAGTTAAGTCCCTAACTCTGTATATAAAATAATTAAAATCTGGTATATATAAAGACACTGAGACATCAAAATCAATAGTTTAAAAAGGAAACATCCAGAGAGGGTTAAAATATTTTTTAATATGATGCCAATTTTGTTAAACATAGAGATCTTCAGATTTTAGTCTTATGAGGAATAAATTCTTAAATGATTAACTAAAATTCTTAATTTACATTCAAGTTTCATTTTGTGCTTATGTGTATTATATACATACATTCACTCAGGTTAAAATTTGAGCATTTAGTCAAAATACACTGTTGTTTTGGTAACGTGAGCATAAAGTAAAATGATTTGTCTAATTAAACAAGGGGAGTAATCACCTATTTTACTCCTTACAATCTCCCTTCCCCCACAGATACAATCTGACATAAATTTCCTTACTCCACTACATCTAACCTTTCTCCATCCCACCGTCACTCATCAGTGACTCCCGGGATCCCTCCAAGGTACTGGAATTCTGAGATCAGTTTCAAAAGACATAGGGTTTATATTAGATTTAAGGCTTATGTTGAACCAGAATTCTGATTTGATTTATTTTAATTATCATCCTCATTACCTCAGGGTACAGCAGCTTGGCCTGCACTCATTATGCTATGCATATCTAAAGATGTGTCTAGTATGGGGAAAATCCTCTTAAACCCTCTTGGTTTCTAATTTAATGGCTTTCTCAAATATGTATCTGCATTTTTCAGTGTCTTTATAACTAGGGGTTAGGTCTTGCAGTCTTACATTTGTTGTTTAGCAAAGGCCCCCTTGCTTGGGAAAACAAGTTTTTGATCACATTCCTTGAAAAGTCAATCTCCGGATTGCTCACACATTACATCAAGGGTGGAGCACAATTTTGTCTTGAGATAAGTACATGCCTTCCCTTCAACCAAAAGGTCCGCAATTCGAATCCAAGAGCAGCAACTTGGAAACCCTATTGAGCAGTTCTGCTTTGTCCTAAAGGGTTGCTATTAGTTGGAATCTACTCAATGGCAATGGGTTTAGTTTTGGTTCCCTTCAGTGTGAGCTTCCTAAACATTAACCAAAGTATCCTTCATGCTGAAATGTACTGAACATATATACCCTGGAATTGTGCAAGTAGAGCCTAATGTAGTCTAGTACAAGTAAAACACTTTTATGGTTTTCCCCTACCACAGCTTTCAGTATTTTTTATCTTGATATTTTACATATCCTTACCTTAACTTATACAGTTAGCTTGATTTTTTTACTAAGTCAGGATGACACACTTCTGAAATGAGCAAACTTCGAAGGCGTGGAAGGTAGTCAACACATTGAGCTCCGTTCAGAATGATATAATAACAGAGTAGTCAAAACACTCTAACTAGTGTCTGTAGCTAAGCTTTTACACATATCTTGATAGGTTTTGCCCCTGAAAAGATAAAAATTACTATATTCCTGTGTATATAAGGCTAAGTTAGACAATACCAAAAAACCTGTTGCTGTTGATTCTGACTCATGTGTTAAAGAGTAGAACTGAATGTCATAGGGTTTTCTTGGCTGTAATCCTTATGGAAGCAGGTTGCCAGGTGTCATGGATTGACTTGTGTCCCCCCAAAATATCTGTCAACTTGGCTAGGCCATGATTCCCAGTATTGTGTGATTGTCCATCTTTTTGTCATCTAATGTGATTTTCCTATGTGTTGTAAATTCTATTTCTATGACGTTAATGAGATGGGATTATCGGCAGTTATGTCAATGAGGCAGGACTCAATCTACAAGATTAGGTTGTGTCTTAAATCAATCTCTTTTGAGATATAAAAGAAAGAAGTGAACAGAGAGAAAAGGGACCTCATACCACCAAGAAACAAGAGCGAGGAGAATAGTGCGTCCTTTGGACCAGGGTCCCTGTGCTGAGAAGCTCCCAGGCCAGAGAAAGATTGATGACAAGCACCTTCTTCTAGAGCTGATGGAGAAAAAAAGCCTTTCCCTGGAGCTGGCACCCTGAATTTGGACTTCTAGCCTACTGGACTGTGAGAGAACAAACTTCTCTTTGTTAAAGTCATCCACTTGTGGTATTTCTGTTATAATAGCACTAGAAAACTAAGATGTCAGGCCTTTCTTTCAAGGTGCTACTTAGTGGGTTCGAACTGCCAAGCTCTAAGTTAATAGTCAAGCACAAAAAGGTTGCACCACCCAGGGACCTTAAGTTAGAAAAAGGGCACCTTAAATAACAACAATGATCAAATGTATTTACTTAGCATCACAAAATTTTTATTATCATGTGTACGTGGAAAATTTTTAAAAAATTATTTTTGATAATTAGCCAGTTTTGAAAGTTACTTAGAATTGTTTCCAAACTAAATATACCAAAGTTCATTCATTGAGCTCAAGGGCTGATAGTTAGTACCAGATAATCTGTTATTTTTCAAAAAGCTGATCTGGTTTGCAGTTGATTCTTTTTCAGGATAGCATGTGATTTTCCTTCCAATGATTTGTGTAGATCTTGATCATACCAGAAGATTTGCCAGAAGCCCAAGTGACCTGTTGTTTTCCTAAAAAGTCTTCATTTTCTCACCTACACAAAGTTATGTTGAATTTTCACCATATTAATTCAACACCAAATACTTATAAATCCATTGAATTTTTAACTCTAAATTATAACTAATTTAATGACAAGCTTTTAAATTTTGAGTGTGAGTCCTTGAACCAAGTTTTAGCACTTTCAACTTTTAATGATACAGATTTTGAGCACAATTTACATCAATAAAATGATACTCATATTATAATCAAGTTGCTTTCCATTCCAGAAATACAAATTATTTCTTCCTCATACTGATTCTTGTATCGTTTCAAAGGCATTTCTGGCTGTTCTAAGGTATGCATAGAAAAATTTTCAGGTTGTGGTTCATTATTAATATCACTTCTTTGTTCTCTCACTGATTCAGAAAACTCATGCTTATGATATTTAAAAGGAACAATAAGAAATTTATTCATACTTCTTGTCTCTATTCTATTCACTTTAATATTTAATGATAAATTCTTAATTAAAAATACAAAAAACACTGAATATTCATTCAATAAGAATTACAATGCATTTTTAAATAAACAATAGCATTTATGTAAATTTAGGATGATAAATTCATGAGACTTCTAATTTTCCTAAAGCACAGAGTGCTTCCCGATGAATGTTCAATGCAGCCATGCTGTCCATCTTGACATGGACCAAACTCATAGAAGATGAAAAATGCTTCTCAGGTGACACTGTGATAGGAAGCCCATTGATGAATGTTTGCCCTGTTATTTTATGATGATTAGCTTGAACTAATGAAGTTATATTATAAATTATATTATTAATTTTGCTACTTAACACAGTTACTATTTTACTACGGATCAAATGTATTTTAATATACTTTCATGAACAGAGTGTCCAGATTGGTGCATATTTGCTGAGTATCATCCTTACCTAAAACCATCATCAAGAATATCAGAAACATGACACATTTTAAAAAAGAAACACTTAATATGAAATTTGGTCAATTAAGGGACAAGAATGTATTATTACAGAAACTTTAAATACACCTACTCTAGTTGGTAAATAATTTCATAAGATGTCTACCATCTTTCACTTGGAACTGAAAATCCTCCTCACCAGGTTACCTAATGCTCCCTTCACATCTTTATTCCTAAGGGTGTAGATGAAGGGGTTGAGTGTAGGAGTCACCACTCCATAAAAGAGAGCCATGAACTTGGGCTGGTCCCTTGTGATGGAGGAAGGAGACTGAAGGTACATGCTAATGGCTGGGCCAAAAAACAAGAAAACTACAATGAGGTGGGAAGAACATGTCCCAAAGGCCTTTTTCCTTCCCACAGAAGACTTAATCTTCAACAAAGCATGTCCAATACAAACATAGGAAGCAAAAATCAGGCAGAATGGAACAGCTAACATAAAAATGCATACAACAAAGAGTGTAAGCTCATTAACACTCTTTTCACCACAGGCAATCTTTATCAGAACAGCAATATCACACACCAAGTGATCCAGTTTGTTGAGACCACAGAGTGGCAACTGTAATGTAACAGTGACCTCTGAGACAGCACAGATCATTCCACTCAGCCACACAATGGATACTAGTAAAACAAAGATTCGCTGATTCATGATGAGGGAATAGTGGAGAGGCCTGCAGATGGCCACATAGCGATCCAGGGACATGAGAGCCAACAGCAGACATTCTGTGCCACCCATCATGCGGAAGAAATAGAGCTGAACTGCACAGCCCATGTAGCTGATCGTCTTTTTAGAGCTTCCCAGGTTAACCAGCATCTGAGGGACAATGCTTGTGGTATAACACATGTCCAAAAAGGAGAGGTTGGTGAGGAAGAAATACATGGGGCTGTGGAGCCTGGAGTCTAACTTGGACACCAGAATGATGATGATGTTTCCCATCATGGCCATAGGGTATGTTATCAGAAGAATAACAAAGAGAGGAAGCTCCAACCAAGGACGGTCAGCAAAGCCTAGCAGAATAAATTCTTCAGGGTGGCTTACATTAATTAGTGACATTATCTTTATTTCATCTGCAGTAGGAAGTGGCAAGGAAGATATAAAGTTTTATGAACAGTGGCAAAACATGATTATGCATTGATCATTCATAGAAGATAAGGTACAGTAATTTGAAGATGAAATAACAAGGGATCTGGCACCAGGTGACCTAGTTTCCCTTCATGACACTACAAATTAAAGACAGTCATTTTAAATAACCTAACCATTCTGAAATGGAGTATCCTCCTTTGTACGATACCACTATCTCCTTGGGTTGTGGTGAGGATCTAATAGAAAATATATGTGAATGTGTTTTAGAAACTCCAAAGCAATGGTTTTCAAACTTTGGCTGGTATAAAAATCAGGTAAGGTGTCTGTTAAAAATGCAAATTATTAGTTCTTATATACAAGTATGTGTGATAGAGTCAACGTGTCACGGGGCCCAGGAATCACATGACTTATTTACAGAAACACTGCTGCAAAGTAGTGTCAAGGAGAGTAAAGGTATTGAGGTACCTATAGCAGGAGGAGGAGAAATCCTGGAGAGAAAAGAGTTATCAAGATAGCTCTGTCCAGCCCCACCTAGTTAGTTGACCAACTATGTCATCTCTATATGGAGTAAGAAGGCTTGCTTTAAACACTATCTTAGCTATATGGAATTGAGCTAGAAACTGAAACGCTTTTAGCTTTAGTTTCTTCAAGTATAAAATGAGAAAACTGAACATACTCAAGAATTTGTTTTCTGGTGTATATTTTCTTGCGTGACTATTGAATTCAAACGTTAGGTATTTGATCTTTCATGCTAAATTTTAGCTGATTTATCTATTATATAGGGATTTTCTTTTTTGGAGTAGGTTTATTACCCTGTTGTGTATAAAAGTTTGCAAATATATTTGTAACTCCAGGGATCTGCTGTCAGGAGAAAAGTCTTTATCCTACTTCAGGCTCAGAAACTTATTCCAGTCCAGAAATATTTTTTACTTCTTTAGGAAATATTCCTTTTGTTTGTTTAGCTAAAGTGTACTTTGACACAACAAAATTAACTAGGCAAGTGAAGCATCATTTTGAGAAAGGTTAAGTAGGTAATGATGTTTTTTGTTCATAATGTGTGTTTTATGAAATCCGCAATCTTCCCTAAAACGGCATATATTCAGAAATCCAGATGGGAAGTTAAAATAGTGCACCCCAGTGACAAAATTCTGAGTTACTCTGTCAGTCAACTAGTGGTGTAAGGGTAACAGATTACGTTTGTAGGGTTACAAAGTACAGTTTTCACATTCTGTATTTAATTACATCCTCAGAGCCGCCCTGTGAAAGTCACACAAAGCTTCTGAGGGCTAAGATATGAACACCTTTGTTTACACACTATCTAGGATAGTAGTGTAAAATAACAATAATAAAACAATTATAATTGTAGCTGATCTTTAATGATCCCTTGTGTGCCAAACACTGCAATACACTTTTTACACGAGTTAACTCATGTAGTTCCCACCATCAAACCCTATGACACAGGAATTTTTAGGACCCATATTTTACGGTGTCATTAATCATTGAATCCTATAGTTTGCTAATAAGCAGGAAGGGTCTAAAGATAAAATCTAATGCCTTAAAAAAGGTATTGAGGTAATGAGACTATAAATTCAGAGCTTCAAAGTTCCATAGAAAGCATCTCTACTCCAGGGATGTTTACTGAAGGAATGTTGCCCCTTACACTCTAATTTAACCTTGACATTATTCAAAATGTTATATGAACACATAGAATTTAAAAACATGTTGTGGGTAAAGTTCTTTTATAGGTGAAAATTCTATGCCGTAGATGGGAAATGAAATAAAACTATGGTATGAATTACTTTGATTTTTAAAATTAACATTCTAAAAATTCCAATCTACCTGTGTTATTAAATAATTGACTAAAAATTATCTATTGCCTATTCTTTTAACAACTTTATATTCACCTTTTAATACTTTTCAATCATGAACCGTTCTTCAATCTTTTAAAGATTAATATTTGATCCCCCATGAATTCTTCTAATGTAACTCTATGACAGTATTCATGCAAGAATGCTTTCAGCAATTTTGTTTAATTTGTATTAGTTGGGAATTTGTTCATATTATTTGCCATATTAAGTACAGTTTTGTTTGTGAATAGTGACTACCCCAGAGGCTCCTTCACTAAACTGGTAACTTTCCACAAACGGAGAATTTCTCTGGATATTTCTATAGTGTCACCACAGCAGGTGGTTCTAATCTATGAGATTTACTCTTGAAGTATATGGTCAAGCTCCGTAATTCTGTAGTTAGATCGTGAAACTTTTCCAAGTTAGTCTCATGATATTTCATTACTGCTAACTCTTGGATCCCATGACATTTGGATCTCCCACTTCCTGTGAATTTCCATCCCTATATTGCTACGTAGAAATATGTTTATCTATAGCTGTTAAACATCCTTTTAATAAAGTGCCATGACTCACTGATTTTGACATCTTCTGTGCATCTCTACTCACATTTTCATTCTGGCATATATTATTCATACAACTTTTTCTTCACGCATAGTATATTATTCACATTTGCAGAACTTTTTAGCTTTAGATATAGTAAATGGTCATAAGAAGAAATAAAATTATGTCTATCTGACACCAAACCATCTGGATGAAACACATAGGTCAACCCATCAAATTTTGACTATACATTTAAAAAAGTTCACAAGACTGAATGAGGGCTTCATACTTTGGCATATATCAGATACAGTGTTTGCTGAAATTTAAACGCTTTTTAAGTTGGTTTTAGTGAGAAAGAGAGAAAAGGAGAGAGAGATAGAGAGACATGCAGAGAGAGAGAGAGATTAATTTATTTCAGAGGGAAATCCAGTTGCTTCCTAGCCACACAACTAGATATTCCTATAGTTTAGGAAAAGCCTCTGAAATATTCTCTGCTTTTTATATGTAAATTAGGCACTATGACCTACATGCATTCCAACCTTCCCAAACAATACATGACATTTTAACAAGTATCTTTTTACTTACCTTATTTTGAGAAATATCATTCAATGAAAAGCAATTATGAAAGGATACATTTAAATTTTTAAAAAGTTCGTAGAAGGAGAAACTGTAGTACACAAATGTATATCTAAAAATTAACTTCAGACTGTGAGTTTTTCAGTCGATAGAAGGACTCCAAAGAGAGAAAAGCATGGTTTAGGAACATAATAGTAGATAGTATCAGGGATGCCTTGCTAATGTGTTATTTGTACTCTATTCCTGAGGCCTCTTGGGCATTGTTTTCAACAAGCTCTTTATCCTTATTCCAGATGGATTAGCAGAAAAGTTCTTGGGACAGAGCTCTCTGAATAAATGCTATGTTCAATTAGTCACCTACTGCACTGAAGCTGGTAGCAAGTCCCTTGGTTATTAGATTTGTTTTGAAATGATCATTTTTTAAAAAGCAAACAATTGGCCACTAATTTTAAAAAGGATACCATTAGAGTAAAGCTTATTTGAATAAATCATTCTGGGGAACTTAAATGTAAGTTCCTTGAATATCTTACTTTATTCATTCTTAGAATATCTCATACAATATTTAATTATTTCTAATCATATTATTAAAGGAAATAAAGATGAATTGAAAAGGAAGAAAAGAAACAGAAATCAACCAAAGTTTGATTTCTACAATGATTTCCAAATGGTGGAGATAAAGAGTACAGATAACAAGTAATCGGTATACGCTATGATAATGCGAGGCGCCACGGTGGTGCAATGGTTAAGTGCTTGGCTGCAACTGAAAGGTTGGTGGTTCAAATCTACCCAGCGGCTCTGCAGGAGACAGACCTGGTGGTCTGTTTCTGTAAAGTTTCAGCCCAGAAAACCCTGTGGGGCAGTTCTTCTCTGTCCTGTAGGGCCTCTATGAGTTGTAATCAACGTGACTGCACACAACAACAACATCTGATAATATAGATACAACAATTATAAAAGAGTGGGATAAAGAAGAAAGTAAAGAGGAAGAAGAAAAATTTCACAAATTAGGTATTAACTAGCGTTAAAAGGAAATTATTTGAAATGGATGCTGGGAAAGTAAAGGGAAGAAGATTATTAATAACAATAGTGCTCATACTAGAAAACTGATCAGGGCGATAAAAAGTATTAATATAAAAGTAACCACAAGCACAAAAAATTAATATCTCCAAAATATCAAAATAATACCAACTAAATACAGAAAACAAACTGACCACATAGTGAAAGATTTTATATATTTTTTATGATTCTATGGTCACATATGTATATATATTCACATATTTTTAAGTAAGCATTAAAACATCATAAGACCTAAGTCAAAACTTATCAAATGTTTATCAATAAATGAAAATGGACTGAACTCACCTACTGAAATAAAAAATGATTTTAAGATTAGCTCACAAAGCAATATTCAACTCCATGCTGTATTTAAGAGACACACCTAAAACAGGTAATTAGAAACATTAAGAATAAAATGAAGGACAAAAATTTACAAGGCACATTCCATAAAAACCCAATAATGGTCATGGTCTTGATACTTGACAAAGAAGAATTAAGACCAATAAATCTTAAATGGAACAAAGAAAGATTCATGTTAATGCTAAAGATTAAAAAGCTCAATGTAGATATAACAGTTATTAATATAATATCTACATCTTGTTAACACATAGTCACCAAAAACTGAGATAAATGACTGTACTAGGAGACATAGATAGAAACATATGAATATAGTAGACTTTAACATGCCTCTCTCAATCAAAGATGAATCAAGTGAACGAAAAATGTACTGAGACTAAACATAATCACTAATGTAAAGTATATACCGTACATTAGACAATACACCCCAAAGAAAAACCTCAAAAAATCCCACAAAAAAGAAATGATGCAAATAACTTTCTCAAACCACAATCCAAAAAATGCAGAATATAACAAAAAATAAAAATCCCCTCCACTTCGTAATGTTGTAGAGTGACAATTCATACTCTGATTAATGTAAAATTGAGAGATTTATTGAAAGAAAAGTGACAGCTTAAGCTAGGAATAGACTGAACTCCTTGAGGTGGAATCCGGTAATTCCAAATGGCAACTCAGCAGTGACGTTTCACAGGAGGGGAACAATGGATATGAAACATGTTACTTGATTGGTATTTACAAACTTTTTAAAAAATTTTTTTATTGTACTTCAGGTGAAGCTTTACAGAACAAATAGTTTCTCATTAAACAGTAGTACACACATTGTTTTATGACATTGGTTAACAACCCCACGACATTTCAACCCTCTCCCTTCTTGACCTTTCTTTTTTGGTGAAACTATACATAGCCAAAGCTACACCATTTCAAAAATTTCTACACGCATAGTTCAGTGATGTTGACTACGCTCTTCCAGTTGTGCTGCTATTCTCAATTTAGATGAAGGTTTACTGAACAAAATAGTCTCTCATTAAACAGTTAGTACACATATTGCCCTATGACAATGTTTAGCAATCCCACAACATATCAACACTGCCCTTACTGAACCTTGGGTTCCCTATCACCAGCTTTCCTGTCCCCTTCTGTCTTCTAGCCCTTGTCCCTGGACTGCTGTGCCTCATTAGTCCCGTTTTGTCTTATGAGTCTGTCCAACCCCTGGCTGAATGGTGAACCTCTGAAGTGACTTCACCACTGAGCTAAAAGGGTGTCCAGGGGCCACACTCTCGGGGTTTCTCCAGTCTGTCAGGCCAGTAAATCTGGTCTTCTTTTTTGTGAGCTATAATTTCATTCTACATCCTTATCCAGCTCTGTCCAGAACCCTCTGTTGTGATCCCGGTCAGAGCAGTCAGTGGTGGTAGCTGGGCACCATCTAGTTGTACTGGACTCAGTCTGGTGGAGGCCTTGGTAACTGTGGTCCATTAGTCCTTTGGACTAATCTTTTCCTTATATCCTGTTCTCTTCATTCTCCCTTGCTCCAGAATGGATGAGATCAGTGGAGTATCTTAGATGGCTGCTCACAGGCTTTTAAGACCCCAAACGCTACTCACCAAGGTACAATGTAGAACATTTTCTTTATAAACTGTGTTATGCCAGTTGAGCTAGATGTTCCCCCAAACCATGGTCCCCACAGCCCTCTGCCTAGCAATTCAGTCCCTCAGGGAGTTTGGATGTGTGTATGGAGCTTCCATGACCTCTCCTTGTACAAGTAGTGCTGGTTTCCCCAGTATTGTGTGCTGTCTCAGCCTTCACCAAAGATACCACTTATCTATTGCCTATCTAGTATTTCCCCCCCACCCCTCCCATCCCTCATAACCAACAAAGATTGTTACTTTTTGTGTGTAAACTTTTTCATGGGTTTTTACAGTAAAAGTCTCATACAATATTTGTCCTTTTGTGATTGACTTATTTCACTCAGCGTAATGTCCTCCAGTGTCATCCACGTTATGAGATGCTTCACAGATTCATCATTGTTCCTTGTCATTGTATAGTACTCCAGTGTGTGTATGTACCATAGTTTGCTTATCCATTCATCTGTTGATGGGCACCCAGGTTGTTGCCATCTTGCTATCGTGAACAATGCTACCATGAACATAGATGTGCATATGTCTATTCATGTGACGACTCTTATTTCTCTAGGAGATATTCCTAGCAGTGGAATTACATTTTGCAGTGCTTTTTTTTTTTGTGGTACTGATGTTTTCTTTGTTCCTCTTACTCTCCTGTGCTGAGTTCCATTTGTTTGTGGATTTTTTTTCATTTCTTTTGCTTTTGTAGGTTTTGTTTTTACTGAGACGTTATGTTTTTCTTCATTTGGATGAGTAGGTTTGTTAACTTTCTTTGTGGTTACCTTGAAATTTACCCTTATCTTCCTGTATTTGAACCCATCTATTATTACTTGGTATCACCTTGCCTTCCTCTCCTTTAGAAGGTTCTATACCTACAGCGTTTATTCCCTCTTTTATTGTTCTGATGCTGTTGTCATTTACAGATTAAACTCTGGTTCCCTGTTATAATTCTTTTGGTTTTGCATAGTCCTTAAGAGTTCATTTCCCAGGTTGGTATCTGGCTAGTACAGTCCTGTGTTCTACATTCAGCCTGTAGTCTGATGTTGTTTGTTCTCAGATCGAAGGATTCCCTTTAATAAGCTTTGTAAGTTTGGTTTGGTTTTTACACAGTTCCTTAATTTCTGTTTATCTGGAAACAACCTAATTTCACCATCATATTTGAATGAGAGTTTTGCAGGATATATTCTTCTTGGCTGGCAATTGTTTTCTTTCAAGGTTTTATATATGTCATCCCATTGCCTTCTTGCCTGCATGGTTTCTGCCGAGTAATCTGAGCTTAGTCTTATTGTTTGTCCTCTGTATGTGACTTTTTGTTTTTCTCGAGCTGCTCTTAGGATTCTTTGTTTGTTTTTGGTTTTAGTGAGTGTGATTATGATATACCTTGGTGATTTTCTTTTGGGGTCTATCCTATATGGGGTTCGTTGAGCTTCTTGGATGGTCAGCTTTTCATCTTTCATGATAGTGGGGAAGTTTTCTGTCAGCAATTCTTCAATGATCCTCTCTGTGTTTTTTGTTTTCTTTCCCTGTTTTGGAACTCCGATCACTTGCAGAATTTTTCTTTTGATTGTATCCCATGTAATTCTCAGGGTTTCTTCATTTTTCTTCATTCTTTTTTCTGATTTTTCCTCAGAGTTTTATCCAAGTGTTTGTCTTCAGTTTCTCTGATCCTATTTTCCAACATTTCAAACCTGCTCCTCAGACCTTCTGTGACACTGTCCATTTCTGAAATCTTGTTGTTTATCTTTTGAATTTCTAATTGTTGTTTTTGCATGATTTCTAGTTGTGAATTTATTTTAGCATTTTGTTCCTGTATTATTCTCTTGAATTCTTCCATTTTTTGGTCTGTATTTTCCATGAATTTGTCTCCATTTTCCATGAATTTGTCTGTTTTTTCCTCATTTTTGTATGCTTTCTGCTTCAACTCTTGGATAACTGAATATTAGAGATTTGAATTCCCTATCAGTTAGGTCTAGTGCCTTTTCTTCTACTGGAAGTTCATCTGGTTTTTATTTTGGACACCTACCGGAACCATCCTGTCCTGTTTTTGTAAATGTGTTGATATTGTCTGCTGTCTTCGGGGTATTCTGTGGTTATTTTCCTCGTTTATTGGTTGTAGATTTGTTTGTTTTGTCCTGCTTTTTTGTTTTATTTGGTTATGTTTGAGCAGGCGGGCCATGTGTTCTTTGTTGTTTGCTTGTCTTTGGTCAGATATTTTTCGACTCCTTCTCCAATGGGCAGGGTCAGTCACTCAGGTATGGTACAGCAGGGCAGGTCCAGCTGAAGAGGAGTTCCTGGGATAGGTTGGTTGTGGCATGTACCGGGGCTGACAGTGTGGACCAGGAATCAGTGCAGGGCAGGTTGCAGTAGGCTGTGCCTGTGCTGTTTGGGAGTGTGATGTTCAGCACACAGTGCAGACAGGCAGGAAGGAAGGAGTAGATTGTAATGTGTGGAGCTAAGATGGGTATGGGAACGATGAGAGAGAGGAGAGAGGAACAGCAGCCAAAAACATATGCAGAAACAAAAAAGAGTGTTAAGACAGCTTGCTATTGGAGTGGAGAGATGAGAGACTGAGAAATGGGGAAAAACAAAAATGAAAAAAAAGGAAAAAGGGTAAAAGAAAAAAAATGAATAAATCGAGAGACTGGAAATGAAGAAAGACAAAAAGGGAATAAGAGAGAGAAGAAAACAAAACAAAGAAACAAAAAAAAAAAAAACTAAAAACAAACAAACAAAAAAAATAAAACCAAAAAACAAGAAAAAAGAATGCCCCCCAGGGATGCCACTGCACAGAGTATGGGAGTAGCTTACAAGCCGTGTGGTACAGCCCAGCCAGAAGGGGCCCCCAAGCCAAGAAAAGAAAAAGAAAATAAACAAACAAATCAAAACAGAATAAATCAGAGCAAAGAAACAAACAAACAGAAAAGCTCTGGGAGTCCCACCAGCTTGGCAGCCAGGGCCAGGAAGCATTTTCACAGTTGAGTGGTGTTTCACAGCCTTTCAGGAAGAAGCAAAGATGCTGCATGGAATCAAGTATTTGAGAGAAAGGAGGGGGAGATGGTGAGAGGTAAGGAAGAAATCTAAAGAAGTGGAAAAAAGCAACACCAGCAGCCAACAAAACACACTCAGGGAGCCGGTCAGTGCAAGCAGGTGGAATCCAAGTGACACTGCGGTGAAGCTGGTGCTTCCCGGCCAAAAGACTATGGCTGCAGGAAGCAGAGGAGGCTAAGTGGGTGTGAAGAAGGGTGGAGGGTGGGAAAGCCTATATCACTGGTTACCAGTTGTTCTGTCTGCTACTTGAAGCTCTGTGAAGCTGCTTTCTCATACCCCCTGTTCACTGGCCTCTGATAGGCGTCCAAAATGGTGGATCTGTGCTGTGGTAGCTGATAGGAGATCTCTGCATGTATCTCTCCTTGTGCTGTGTTCTCGATCAGTTTCTTATTCCATTCGGTGCTTGGCTGAGTTCTTTATGTCTTCATTTGATGCTTACGGTTTCCAGACTGACACATGACTCTGTTTGACTTGGTTTTTCTGATCTTTGCTGCAAAGGGACAGCATGGTGTTTCTGACTATAGTGTCATGTTGCCCGTAAGTCTCCATATAAAATATGTTAAAAGTTTTGAGTAATGCCATCCTTTTCAAGACAGAATTTATTTTTGCTTTTGGTAGTCAGTTAGAGTAAGGACAAATCACCTTAATTCTGAATGGAATGGAGCTGATTCACATTGCTGGATGGGAATGTAAAATGATAAAGCCACCTTTGTGGTTGGTGGTAAGCAGTCCTTAAATGCTGCTTGATGGCTTCTTAAAAAATTAAACATATACCCACCCCATGATCCAATCATTCAACTCCTAAGTATTTATTCAAAAGAAATTAAAATAGACTTAACCCAAATATTCATAGTAGCTTTATTCAAAATAGCCAAAACCCATGAAACAATCCAAATGTCTGCCAACAGGTCAACTGAATAAAATATTAAAAATGAAACAAATCAACAACAACAACAAGAAAAAAAAACACCGCTGAGGTGATTGTCCATTCACAGAGACCCTACAGACAGAGTAAAGCTGCCCCATAGGGTTTCCAAGGCTGTAAATCTTTACTGAAGCAGACGGCCACATCTTTTTCCCATGGTTAAACTATAGTATATTCATATAATGGAATAATACTACTAATGAAAGGAACAAAATACTGATACAAGAAATGTTATGGATGAATCTCGAAGTCTTCTGCTGAATGAGAAAATACAGACCCAAAAGAATACACACTGTATGATTGCATTTATATAAAATTTTTTTAAAAGTGCAAACTAATCTATAGTGTTAAAAAGTAGATTAGTAGTTGCCTGAGTCTGACGCTGGAGGGAATGATGGACAGCAAAGAGGCATGAAGAATTTTTGAGGGGTAATGGACATGTTCTTTATTGTGACTATGGTGTTGGTTTCATGGTATATGGAACTGTAAAAACTTACTGAATTATACAGCTTAAATGGGTGTAGAACTTGCTAAATTGTACAATTTAAATGGAAGTAGTTTATTCTACGTTAATTATAACTCAGTAAAGTTGATTATAAAACCTGGGTTTCAGTTTTTGTGAGGCCTGGTCTAATGGTTGTCACTTCTAGGCTGCAGCCCTTCAGTCATCCCACCTGAAAGTTGTGGATGTTTACAGGGCCCTGATTTCCAACAGTTGCTTGCCCAGTACTGTGAGACACTGAAAGCTCTTTTTTTTTTTTAACCTCTTAGCTGCCACTTTTCTCTTCTACTTCATGAGTGATGCATAAAAAATGACAAATATTTTGAAGTTATAAGCAGGGGTAGATATCAGGCCCAGTTTTCTGTGCTTCACTTCTATTTGGAATTTAAACTTCTTTAGGAATTGGAGGAAGACTCATCAACAACTCATAATACAATTTTGCTTGCTGAAAATGAAGATGAGGTACTTACTGATGAAGGTCAAAGACTATAGCCTTCAGTATGGATTACACCTGAACATGAAGAAAACAAAAATCCACAAAATTAGGCCCATAAACAAAATCATGATAAATGGGGGAGAAATTAAAGTTGTCAAGGATTTCATTCGACCTCAATCTATAATCAATATCCATGGAAGCAACAGTCAAGAAATCAAATGACTTATTGCATTGGACAAATCTATAGCAAAAGACCTCTTTTAAATTTTAAAAAGCAAAGATGTCAGTTTGATGACTAAGGTGCACCTGACCCAAGCCATGATATTCTCAATTGCCTCATACAATGAAAAAGGAAGGCTGAAGAACTGACTCATTCAAATTATGGTGTTGGTGAAAAATATTGAATATACCATGTACTACCAGAAGAATGAACAAATCAGTCTTGGAAGAAGTACAGCCAAAATGCTCTTTAGAAGTGAGGATGGCGAGGATTACTTTGGGCATGTCATCAGGAGGTACCAATCACTGGAGATGGACATCATGCTTGGTAGAGGGTCAGCAAAACAAGGCAGATACTCAGTGAAATGGATTGACACAGTGGTTGCAACAATGGGCTCAAACACAGCAATAATTGTGAAGACTGCTCAGGATTAGGCAAAGTTTCATGCAATATACATAAGTTCATCATGAGTTGGAGCTGACTCCATGGCATCTAACAGCAACAACAAGTCTGACTCTAATGTTTGTCTAGTTAGGCTTGGATGACTGCCAAAAATCCTGCTCAGTTTCTTTCTCTTAAATGCCAGAATTTCTGCCTGATTTCTCAACCTCTTTGCCATACACTCCTTAAAAACTGTCAAATTCCCTGAAGGGAAACCTGATGTAAAAGTTGATTTCACCTCAGTGTGTCTCCCTTCTGTTTGGAAACTTGGCCTACCTCAAGTCCTAATTGCCTTGGTGTGTCTCTGATTCCTGTAAACATTTTAAAAAATATATTACACAACTTTTTGGTTTGTTTTCTTTTTGTTACTTTATCCAGATTTTCTAGATACTGTTAGTGGAAAGGCTGGTCTCATATAAGATAAACTGTTACCCACCTGTCTCACTGGATACATTCACAATATCTCATTCATTCTTAGAATTCAGAAAGTTCACAAGGATACGTTCAGGGTGTATTTCTCTTTCCCCATTAGCTGTGCTTTAATTTGATGGGTCATTTTAATCTGTAGACCTGACTTATTATTTGTAACTCAGGAATTTCTCCCTATTATCTATTTAATTATTACTCTTCCATCTATTGTTTTTATCCAGCTATCACTTCTATTGTTAACATTTGGTTTGTGTGTCTATTCACTTAAGTTTATCCTTTCTTATATAATTTATATAGTTTGGTTTTTGCTTTTCATATGTTGTGAGATATTTCTTATATTTTCTTACCCAGACTGAAAATTCAGTTTTCAACAGTGACTATTCAGTTGTCAGTTTCTTTTGTAGCATATTTTAGCTCTAGAAAAATTTTTTTAAAAATTTAGTGCATTTGAATGAGAATTTCACTACTGATTGAATTACTTATCTGATTCTGATATCACATTTACTTCCAGGAAAACCACCTTTTCTAGATGTTCTACTTGGTCTTGTTGCATTTGCCTTAGCATCTGTTAAGAGTTATGATTTTTAATTTTTCTGCATATATATTTATATATCTTTCCTCTAAGCTTTTAATAGAATTTTTCATATCTTTGACAAGAGCTATCACCAATTCTTGTTTTGGAATATACTTTTCTCCATTAACCAGCTCCTGTGTAACTTCTATCTCTAATGAATATTCCCCAATTTTTGCTCTATAATGGCCTTTGCTAACTCTGCATGCACATCAAAATTACTTGAGAAGGTTATTCAAAACAGTTTTCTGGACTCATGTTATACCATGGTTTGAGGTCAACAACAAAAGACACAGACCACACACACGTTCTATTAGTGTAGGGTGAACACTTTACTCGTATAGAGAAGAGACAGAGTGAGATCAGCTTCACTAGTGGGCACTGGTCTTCCATGGCCAGCAGGATCATACCCACTACGGCCAGTGCAGGGAAGATGTTCTGTGTTCACCTCTCTCATGCTGTAGTCAAAAGCTCCCGTACTCTCCTCACCAGGAACAGCTATAGAGGTGGGTTGGCCAGGTGCTATATGGTGCTCACGCATGTGCAAGAGAAAGAGAAAGTTACTGTGTGCTCAGAACAGGGAGAAAGTGTCTCTGATAAGGAGAAGAAACTGGGAGGGAGAGAGGGACCTAGTTGCCAGCTTCCTTATCAGATAGTATTCTGGGCCCAAGGCCTTTACTTAGGCAGCCTAGACGGGAGGCAGAGAGGTAGACCATTCCCCCAACAACCCAATTACTCAATCTTCTGATACAGGACGTCTGGTAGAATCAAGCATATGATTTTTAAAAGCCTAGTAGGGATTTTTACATGTATCAAGGCTGAGAAGGAGCCTTCTGGCAAGTTAGGACCAGGCACAACAGATTCACGTGGGAAAACCTGTCACATGGAGATAATTTTTAAACCTACATTTTAGAAATATCTTTTAATATGTTTGCTGAGAAATCAATTTATAAAGAATATTTTGAAGATATCTTGAATTCTGATTAAATGATATTAAAAATATCCTGTCCTTTATTGTATGTAATGCTTCAGACTAAAGTATTATTGTCTATATATCATTAAATCTTTACAACAAATTTATAAATGTTATCAACGAAGGATCTAAAGTTTATAGATTTGTCAATAATCACACAGGACTATGTGGCAAAGGTAGGACCCAAGCTGGGGACTTCTGAATCTAAGAGTCATCCATGAACAAAATATTTTTTTCAGTCTCCAATAATAATTTAAAAAATATTGGCATGGCAATTTTTATAAATAATAATTGATAACTAAAATGTAACAATTCTCTTTCTATTTTATTTAGAATATTGTTACCATCTCTTAGTGGAAATTTATCAGTGAAAACCTTGCACCTTGATAAACCACAAGATGAGGAATTTGGGGGCAATTTAAATACAGGGATGTAGCTGAATGAATCTCTTTGTGTTGGAATCGACTTGACAGCAACGGGTTTTTAGCTGAATGAAGATCATGCCTTCAGGCTTTTAACTAACATCAATGACATTATGCTGTAATAGTTTTTTTTTTTTTTTTTCTTCTTTCTTTTCTTTTCCTGTGGCCCAGAAAGAAACCTGAGTTAAGAGCAGAAATGTGAAAGAAGGATCCCTGGTGGTTCAGTGGTTAAGCATTTGACTGCTAACCAAAGAAGTCCAAAGCCACCAGCTGCTCCTTGGAAACCCTATGAGGCAGTTCTACTCTGTCCTGTAGGGTTGCTATGAGTAGGAATCGACTCGACAGCAATGGGTTTGGACGTGAAAGAAAATACAGAGGTTTTAATATTTTCAGAAGGTAATGATTATAATAATGGCTGGTGGACCAGACCGTTTACATACATTATCTGATTTATTCCTTAAAAGAGCCCCTTGAAATATGTTGTACAGTTTTAGCCATTTTATACATAGGGAAAATAAAGATTAGAATTAAACAACTTGGACAAAGTGAAATAACTAGTAAGTAGTGCATTTGAATTCCAAAACCAAGCAGTTTGACTATACAATAGAGCTACAGAATACTCTAATACTCTGGCTGCAGAATACTCTGATTCTCCAAGCTCTCCAACGCATCAGCGTTTAGACTGTGGCCCAATTACTAACACTCCACCTGTTATCTGATGCAAGTGTTTATAAGTGCAAAGTGTCTATGAAAATATAATCAATGTTATGAATATTGATCTTAAAAATCCATAACCTAATTAGAGATACATGGAAAAATGTAAACTTTTGTTAATTACGTATTTCCTGTAGCTATTGACTGAATATGGCAAGAGATGTGAGGTGTATTAGGAGAGATGAGTTTATTCACCACCCTAGTTAAAACCGAGATTTGATTAAGCTTTGATTAAGATAGTTAAGGATTGATGAAACTAACTTTTCATTGTAACTGTAAAACTGATTTAGAATTATGCACCGTTTATTTTATTGATTATAATAGCGACATATGAAGGAGATTTTGAGATAGCTGCATAATGAGCTACATTTTTAGGAGAAAGTATATTTAGTGAAAAAAGACAACAATTTATTTTAATGTTTAAACTAAAGTACAATAACTAAGCTTATCAACTTCTGTGTGGTAGCTACTATTATATTTCTACCAGAATTAAGAGAAAATAATTAGCATAATAAATACTGGCTATAAAATTGTTAACATAACAATTGACCACAAAATTTATACCCTAAAGGAATAAATAATATTGTGATTTCAGAAATCTGGGAAGATATAATAGGACTATTCTGGGCAGCTGTCTCTCAAAACGCCACAAACCTACTTGATAAGAAATTGTTTATTCATCCTGAACAAAATTTTCTGCTTCCTTTAACTCATCTGTTTTTCTCTATTGCAGTTCTAGGATTCACTGTCTTCTAATGAGTCATTTCCAAAACTGTGCTGTTATTGCCTGCTGTAAAGGACACCAATGATATGTCAGAAAAGTGCTTGGGAAATGCTGTATTAAACATGATGTAAAAATTTACTTTGGAGTTATCAGACAATTTAATATGATACTTTATCTTCCAAAATGCCAAGAATAAAATATGACATTTCTCAAATTTGTTTGAACATGGATTACTTTTTTGTTTAGATTTCCCTGTTAAGTTCTCCTGGAGTAGTATCAGAAGATAGTTTGGGAAACATTGCCTTAAAAATCAGCTAATAACCTCTCTTGCTTAACTTATCTTTTAGTACATGACTGATATGTGCATAAGCTTTTGACATAGGTTTTAACAGTAGGTAATGAGTACAGTGATTAAGTGCTCAACTGCTAACCAAAAAGTTCAAACCCACCCAGTGGCTCCATGGGAGAAAGACCTGGTAATCTGTTCCCAAAAAGATTACAGCCTAGAAAATCCTAGGGGGCAGTTCTACTCTGTTATATGGGGTTGAAAATTGACTCAAGAGCATCTAACAACAACAAATGAGTACAGTAGGTAATACTTTTTCATGCATTGATTTATTTATTTAAAAAATATTTGTGAGCCTATTCTGTTGCACTCATCTTGCTAACCATTCAGATTACCAAGTGAGAAAGAAAATACCTAATGGTCTTTTTGGAGAAGAGAGGGAGTCATCTAAGGGAATGTAAAGCTTTAAGTGTGGTCAGCACTGTGAAGGAGGGGAACACAGCAAAGTCAGAAGACCTAGTCCTTAACTGATATTACGTCTATGCTAAGGAATCAGCTTGCCTCCAAACAAGTGATGTTTTCTTTTCTCCAACAAGAGCAAAATTGTCGTATTCCTCCGTTCATGTTTACAAACAAAATTTTACTGTAATACCTAGAGCAGAAATTGAAAAGTGAATTAATTTATTATAATTAATTAATTATTGATTGCAATGAATATATCTCTGAATTAGAGGTTTATATAATATGAGTTAGTAGATTTTGTTCTTGCCATTTGGAAGTGAACAGTGCAAATATACCTTGGCATCAAGGATAAGCAGATGTGTACAGATCTTATATGAATGCTTATAGCTGTTTCAAAAAAATAAGTAAATATTTAAATACAAGTTGAAAATGAGGGTTTTTGTAAGGGTGTGGAGCAAATAAGTATGAGAAGTGACCATTTACAATGAGAAGAGTTGATATTATTAATAAAAATCAACAGAATATTTATCCTCCCACCTCCACCCATCAAACTTTGTACTTCATCACCTCTATCTCAGAGTTAATGGTCTGGTAGTCAATCTATTTTATATTTTCTCTCATGTTATCCTCCACTTCACTTCTACTTAACACTTAATGCTCTGATTCAATAAATATATTTTTTAATAATTTAAAATATTTCAAAAATAACTATACTATTCTAACCTTTAGTACCAAATACACCTTATTTTCCCATTCTAGGCAGATTACCTCCCCAATGAAGGCTGAGTGACTCTCCATACTAGGAGTCCATGCAGAAGTTTCTCAGGATTTTAATCCTCAACTTTCCCTTTGGGAACCTAGAAATATTTACTTTAGTCAAATATCTTAAAAATCCCATTGAGAAGTATAAGGAAGAAAGAGTCAAATGTTTTTGAATTATCCCATTTATAAAGGATCAGGCAATGAATGTGTGGTTGACAGGGTCATTATAGAACATGTTATTTCTAATTTTTTCCAAAATAAATCATAAAATGATAAGGTTTTTTTTTTTTGTGTGTGTGTGTCTGACTGTAAATGAGTCAGCCAATAAGCATTTATTTATTGCCCACTTTTGGGATTTCAATAATAGAATATCTAGATTGCTATAGAGGAGCTTAATGATGTGGTCCCACTCTCACACAAATTTCATACAAACCAAGGATTAGGATTCACACTTGAAATTATATCCAATCAAGAATAAATCACAGTAATGTGGTAGGAAAACATATATGTTGACAGGACAGGTACTAAAAGATGCTAACAATTTTTGAGGAAGGTAAATCAAGAGGTAATTTCAGAACAGGAGATCTTCTGAGTTATGTATGGAAGGTGTTGTGTTTACTCTCTTCCCTGGTGGTACAATGAGACAAGAAACCTCTTCATTGCCCCTTTCATGTCCTTGTTTCTCAAAGTATAGATGAAAGGGTTAAGCATAGGAGTCACCAAACTGTAGAACAGGGACATGAGTTTATTCTTGTCCTGGGAGTTAGCAACAGAGGGCTGGACATACATACTAATGACTGGTCCATAGAAGAGTGATACGACAATAACATGAGAACTACATGTGTTAAATGCCTTCTTCTTTCCCTCTGAGGACTGAATCTTCAGGATGGTAGCAAAAATGAACCCATAAGAGACAAGGATAAGTGACAAGGGCACCAGGGAATAGAACGTCCCCACAATGGAGAGCATAGCTACATTGAATGTGGTGTCAACACATGACAGCTTGATTATCACTGGAACCTCACACAGGAAGCTTTCTACCTTGTTACCACAAAGTGGTAGCCGGACAGTAAGGGATGACTGAAGCAAGGAGTTAGCCAAACCACTTAGCCAAGCTATGACTACTAAGAGGATACAAAGTCTTTGATGCATGATAGCTGGGTACCTCAAGGGCTTGCAGATGGCAATGTAACGATCCAAGGACATCACAGCTAAGAGGAAGCATTCAGTGGCCCCCAGGAAATGAAACACATAAAACTGGGTCACACAGCCCCCATAGCTGATAGACTTATCTGGTCCCCAGAGGTTCAGCAACAGCTGAGGGATGGTGGTTGTGGTAAAACAAAGGTCCAGGAAGGAGAGATTGGAAAGGAAGAAATACATAGGGCTGTCAAGGTGAGGATCTACCCTGGATATGACAATAATTGAGATGTTGCCCACCAGGGTGAAGATGTAAGCAACAAGCACCATCACAAAGAGAGGAATTTCCAACCAAGGATGGTCAGAGAAACCGAAGAGAATGAAGACCTTTGGAATACTTCCATTGCCCAGATTCATGACTGTCATTTCTCTTGTTGATGTAGTCAACTTGAATTTCTTTGTTAATTTATTCTGCTAAATAAAATAAAGTGAGTTATAGTGGGTTTTTCTCTATGTTGTACCTCCAGTGAAGTGATCTGATACTTGCAACATGAAAAAAATTATGTCTAAATGCCACACATTATAATTTTTATAGTGCCTCTAAAGGAAATTTGTTAGTACAAATCTCTTCATTTTACCCAAAAATGCAATATAGCAAATTCTAATAGAATAATGATTAGGTAAAGGAGAATTCATAATTGATCTTATGTTAAAGAAAAGAATAAAATGAAGGAAAGAATGATTTGAAAGAGTACCCAAGAACCATCCATGTTAACTCACCGCAGATGTCCGTTTCTTTCATTAGTAGTCTGCTGACCTTAGCTATGCTCTGGTTGAATTTATTAGTTGACTTAGGGTAAGTTCAGAACTGTTTGAGCTCCACGTGGATTGGTCTGATTTGCACAGAAATAACAACACACTGCTATTCCTTAGGTCTACTCCTCAAAGGATGACTTTTTGCCAACATAAAACCTTTATTATAAAAGGAAGCAAGGCAACACATTCAGTATTTGAAAATCAAGGCAAACAGTAATTGATTTCACAGCCCAGTGATAACAGGCATCAGTGCTTATAACCACAGTATGGTGTATGTTAGTGTTTTTCATAATGTGACTTGCAATCTATCATATCCATTTCAACAGTTATATGCTCTTTTCTTGATTTATTATGTTTATTTTCACTACAGGTGTATGTATGTGCTTGTGTGACCTGGATTATGATGTAAAATATATTTCTCACTATAGGTAATGGTAATAAGTTTAAAAACACTTGTGTAGTAGAAAAGTAAACAGGATATGGAATCAGAAAACGTGGATCCAGTTCACTGCCAATCGTTAATACATATAACATTTATGCATTGTTAAATATTTGGAACCTCCCTTATCTACCTTGCTGTGTAGTAAGGATTGATTAGTTCAATAAGTACTACCACACTTTATTAAGTGAAATATTTAATGTTGATTATTTTCATGAAATACAATGTCCTGTTTGATTGCAAGTCTATATCTGTTCAATTTTTTGTCAGAGTGTACCAGATGTTAATAGTATCTTATCCCTCCATAAGAAGTCTCATAAAGGAAATGCACTTTATTCCCTTTAATTTCCCTAAATTACTGAGATCACTAGGCTTAAATCTGATGTCAATGATTTCAAGATTTTTATGTTAGTACAGATATAGGTTAATTAATGGAAATACCCACCAATGCAAACTGTATCCCTAGATCAATTTTTAAAGACAAGTTTCAGTGTTTTAAATTACAATGATATTGTTTTCTTACTGAAAGAATCCAATGTATTCACAGATTATTTAGCATGCAACTTTGCATAAAGAGGTCACAACATACACAGGGTTGTACAAAAAGATTAAATCATGCTAAAAAGATCAAGTCTTCCCTTCTCCCACTGCACCCCTAAACACCTACCTTAAATCAGGTTTGATGTTCAATAGCAGTACTCTGTCACATAGGGTCACTATGAGTTGAAATCAACTCAATGGCACCTAAAAACAACAACAACTCACATTTTTCTAGCAGAAAAGGTATTGATCTTTTCTTTCCATCAAAATTAAAAGTTAAGTGTGGATAAGGATTGAATATTCTCTGTATTTAGTGGCTTTATGTCTTGTCATATGTCCTGAATACTTGTTTATTTGATTTGAAGGCTCTCAAGTGTCTTTAGAAGTGGAAACCTATTTTCCTCTAAAATAACATTAAGAGAGGGTTGTAACTCTTTATATAAAGTCATGGGACTTTGTTCTCCATACAGTTAACCTCTGTGGAAATTTCTTGGCAAGAGACACTATAGTAATTCCCTAGAGGGGATACTAGCTTCTAACTTTCTTCTTGCCTCAATAAAATGAAATTATAAATGTTGGCATTTTTCACACCCTGTTGAACGCTATACTCAAGAGTAAAAGAATCCTAGAAGACTTAATCTACTTCAACTATTTAATGGAGACTTTCCTTGCATTACCCGGGAAAATATAAGACATCAGTTTTGGTGTCAAGATCCAATTTTATTTATATTTTTCTTAGGATATTTTTCTTGAGATTCCTGGTATAATAAAGGCAGAAAAATCCTAGTTCTACATAGAGATAGAAGAGACAACCAACTTCCAATATGATATTTAAGGAACCAAAAGGTTTTTGTCTTTGAGTATTTGTTCTACAATAGACTAGCACAGTATAGACTTTTTACTTGACCTGACATCGACTATATTAAAGTTTCTCATTTTGTCTAAACAATAAAAGCATTGTGTTGAAAACAAATTACTATATATTAATGTCCACTCAGTCATTTAATTAATAAGTATTTATTGAGTGCCTACTATATATCACTCTTCTAGATGCTGCAAATATAACAGTAAACAATGGCAGACAAAACTTGCCCTAATGTAAGCTATGTTCTAACAGAGAAATGATAGATCTGCATTTATTCTCAAGGAGCCCTGGTGGCTCAGTGATTAAGTGCTAGGCTGCTAACCAAAAGGTCAGTGGTTCAAACCCATCAGCCACTCTGCAGGAGAAAGATATGGCAGTCTGCTTCTGTAAAGATTGTTGTTAGGTGCCGTCAAGTTGGTTTCGACTCATAGCCACCCTAGGTACAACAGAACGAAACACTATTCGGAAGCACCATGGATTGGGTCAGGCGCACCTTAGTTCTTAAAGTGACGTCTAAGCTTTCTAACACTTTAAAAAGTTCTTTTGCAGCAGATTTTCCTAATGCAATACCTCATTTGATTTCTTGACTGCTGCTTCCATGGGCATTGATTGTGGATCCAAGTAAAATGAGATCCTTGACAACTTCAATCTTTTCTCCATTTATCATGATGTCACTTATTGGTCCAGTTGTAAGGATTTTTGTTTTCTTCATGTTGAAGTATAATCCATACTGAAGGCTGTAATCCTTGATCTTCATCAGTAAGTGCTTTAAGTCCTCTTCACTTTCAGCAAGCAAATTTGTGTCATCTGCATATCAGAAGTTGTTAATGAGTCTTCCTCCAAGCCTGATGCCACATTCTTCTTCATATAGTCCAGCGTCTCAGATTATTTGCTCAGCATACAGACTGAATAAGTATGGTGAAAGGATACAACCCCAACTCACACCTTTATTGACTTTAAACCATGCAGTATCCCCTTGTTCTGTTCAAACAACTGCCTCTTGGTCTATGTACAGGTTCCTCATGAGCACCATTAAGTGTTCTGGAATTCCCATTTTTGCTATGTTATTCATAATTTTTTATGATTCACACAGTTGAATACCTTTGCATAGTCAGTGAAACACAGGCAAACATCTCTCTGGTATTCTCTGCTTTCAGCCAGCATCCATCTGACATCAGCAATGATATCCCTCGTTCCATGTTCTCTTCTAAGTCTGCAACCGCTTTTGAATGATCTTCAGTAAAATTTTACTTGTGTGTGATATTAGTGATATTTTCAAATGATTTTTGCATTCTGTTGGATCACCTTTCTTTGGAATAGGCATAAATATGGACCTCTTCCAGTCAGTTGGCCAAGTAGCTGTCTTCCAAATTTCTTGGCACAGATGAGTGAGCACTTCCAGTGTTGCATGTGCTTGTTGAAACATCTCAGTTGGTATTCTGTCAATTCCTGGAGACTTGTTTTTCCCCAATGTCTTCAGTGCAACTTGGACTTCTTCCTTCAGTACCATCAGTTCTTGATCATACACTACCTCCTGAAATGACTGACCGTTGACCAATTCTTTTTGGTATAGTGACTGGTATAGTGTATTCCTTCCATCTTCTTTAGATGCTTCCTGCATCATTTAGTATTTTCCCCCATAGAATCCTTCAACATTGCAACTCAAGGCTTGAATTTTTTCTTCAGTTCTTTCAGCTTGAGAAATGCTGAGTGTGTACTTCCCTTTTGGTTTTCTAACTCCACGTCTATGCACATGTCATTATAATACCTTACTTTGTCTTCTTGAGATGCTGTTTGACATCTTCTGTTCAGCTCTTTTACGTAATCATTTCTTCCGTGTGCTTTAGCTACTCTACGTTCAAGAGTAACTTTCAGAGATTGTAACGATTGCAGCCTTGGAAAACCTGTCCTACAGTGTTGCTATGATTTGAAATCAACTCTACTGCAGTGGGTACTTACTCTCAGTATCCTGATAAATCTAGCTCCAGAATGACTGAGGTACTAGTGAAATAATTCACAATAGCTCAAGCTGCCATATGACAAAAATAAACTCTACACAGATTTGTTTTGAGATGGGGCCTATGTATTTGAAATTGTATGTCCAGAAGACTTTCAGCCTTGCCATCTTTCTTTAAGCAGTTGATTTGTTTGCTCATGTCTCACAATTAGCAGCAGATGAAACAATCTGGGATCTCTCCAGCCATGTTCATATCAATCCTCTCATATTTGCTCTCTTTGTTTCCATTTTTGTTCTCATCACTTACGGCATTCTAGGATTGTATTCAGTTTCTCGTCCTTTGTTTTTATTTATTTCCTGTCTAGAATGCCGTGCTCTTTAGTCATTAAAATTGATTACTAAATTTGACTTCTTCTCTCTAACCCTCAGACTTATCTAAGGATATTTCAGATTAAAAATGTGTTTACATTTTAGAAAATTATCCCTTTTGATTGTATTTGTATATAGATGAAGGAGGGTGTCAGAGATATTTATGAAGTTAAAGGGGGGGATTGTGGAGGAGACTATTAAATGTACCAATAACCAACTCCCTTCTATACATTGATAGAATTTTTAGCTAGGCAGATGGCTACTCAGAAAAAAGGATGATATTTCCCAGCTTTTGATGAAGCCAAGTTTGGTAATATATCTAAGTATTGGCCTATGGAACACTTGTGGTAGTACAATGTGGCACAATTCTGGAAACTTCCTTTAGCAATTGTTGTCATGTAATCTTTGGTTCTCTTTTGTGGTCTCTTCCTATATCCAGCTACCTAGAACATAGCTGATGGCTTGGACCATAGGATGGGCGTCACTGCCTTGTAAGCCATCAAATGCCTGGATTCTAGAGGACTATTTGCTTCAGAGTCAACATAACATCTTTGCACTACTTGCCTCTGCATTGATTTTTTTTTCCACTTTTTTTATTGTGCTTTAGATGAAGGTTTACAGAACAAATAAGTTTCTTATTAAACAATTAGTACACATATTGTTTTGTGACATTGGCTGCCAGCCCCGCAACATGTCAACACTTTCCCTTTTTTTTCTTTTTTCCCATCCTAAAATTTATACATACATTGTTATGTGACTCTAATTGTTCTCCCCATACTGTGACAGCACACGTCTCCTTTCCACCCCTGACTCCCCATGTCCATTTAACTAGAATGTAACACATCTCACCTCCGGACAGAAGCTGCCCATTTAGTCTCTTGTATTTACTTGAGCTAACAGGCACACTCCTCAAGAGTATCACTTTATGTCCCACAGTCCAGTCCAATCCCTGTCTGAAGAGTTGGCCTCAGAAATTGTTTTAGTTCTGGGCTGATAGAGAATCCAGGGGCCGTGGTTTCTGGTGTTCCTCCAGTCTCAGTCAGACCGTTAAGTCTGGACTTCCAATTAGAACTTGAGTTCTGCATCCCACCTTTCTCCTGCTCCATCTGGGACTCTCTGCTATGTTCCCTGTCAGGGTGGTCATTGGTGGTAGCCCAGCACCATCTAGTTCTTCTGGTCTCAGGCTGATGAAGTCTTTGGTTTATGTGGCCCTTTCTGTCTCGTGGGCTAATACTTTCCTTGTGTCTTTGGTGTTTTTCATTCTCCTTTACTTCAGGTGGTTTGGACCAATGGATGCATCTTAGATGGCTGC
>NW_004444116.1:3932236-3934164 GCF_000243295.1 Trichechus manatus latirostris
GGCACCTAGGTTGTTTCCATCTTTTTGCTGTTGTGAACAGTGCTGCAATAAACATGGGTGTTCATATATCTATTCATGTGACAGCTCTTATTTCTCTAGGATAGACTCCAAGGAGCGGGATAGCTACATCATATGGTACTTCTATTTCTAGCTTTTTAAGGAAGCGCCAAATCAATTTCCAAAGTGGTTGTACCATTTTACATGCCCACCAACAATGTATAAGTGTTCCAGTCTCTCCACAACCTCTCCAGCATTTATTATTTTGTGGTTTTTGGATTAATGCTGGCCTTGTTGGTGTGAGATGATATCTCATTGTAGTTTTGATCTGCATTTCTTTAATGGCTAATGATCATGAGAATTTCTTCATGTGTCTGTTAGCCACCTAAATATCTTCTTTGGCAAAATGTTCATATACTTTGCCCATTTTTTAATTGGGTTATTTGTCTTTTTGTTGTTGAGGTTTTGCAGTATCTTGTAGATTTTAGAGAGTATATGCTGATCGGATTTGTCGTAGCCAAAAATATTTTCCCAGTCTGTAGGTTGTCTTCTTATTCTTTTGGTGAAGTCTTTTGATGAGCATAAGTGTTAGATTTTTAGGAGCTTCCATTTATCTAGTCTCTCTTCTGGTGCTTGTGAATTGTTACTTATGGTTCGTATTCTGTTGATGCCATGTATTAGGGCTCCTAGCATAGTCCCTAGCTTTTCTTCCATGATCTTTGTGGTTTTTGATTTTATATTTAAGTCTTTGATCCATTTTGAGTGAGTTTTTGTGGATGGTGTGAGGTATGGGTCTTGTTTCAGTTTTTTGCAGATGGATATCCAGTTATGCCAGCACCCTTTGTTAAAGAGACTATCTTTTCCCCAATTAATGGACTTTGGGCCTTGTTAAATATCAGCTTCTCATAGGTGGATGAATTTACATCCGGATTCTCAATTCTGTTCCGCTAGTCTATGTATCTGTTTTTGTACCAGTACCAGGCTGTTTTGACTACCGTGGCAGTATAATAGGTTCTAAAATCAGGTAGTGTGAGGCCTCCCACTTTGTCCTTCTTCTTGAATAATGCTTTACTTATCTGGGGCCTTTTCCCTTTCCATATGAAGTTGGTGATTTCTTTCTCCATCTCATTAAAAAATGCCAGTGGAATTTGGATTGGTATTGCATTGTATCTGTAGATCACTTTGGGCAGAATTCACATTTTAATAAAGTTGAGTCTTCCTATCCATGAGCAAGATATGTTTATCCACTTATGCAGGTCTCTTTTGGTTTCTTGCAGTAGTGTCTTGTAGTTTTCGTTGTATAGATCTTTTACATCTCTGGTTAGATTTATTCCTAAGTATTTTATCTTCTGGGAGCTATTGTAAATGGTATTGATTTGGTGATTTCCTCTTTGAGGTTCTCTTTGTTGGTGTAAAGGAATCCAACTAATTTCTGTATGTTTATCTTATATCCTGAAATTTTGCTGAAATCTTCTGTTAGTTCCAGTAGTTTTCTTGTGGATTCTTTGAGATTTTCTGTGTCTAAGATCATATCATGTGCAAACAGAGATACTTTGACTTCTTCCCTACCCATTTGGATGCCTTTATTTCTTTTTCTAGCCTAATTGCTCTGGCTAGGACCTCCAGCACAGTGTTGAATAAGAGTGGTGGTAAAGGACATCCTTGTCTGGTTCCTGTTCTCAAGGGGAATGCTTTCAAAGTCTCTCCATTTAGTATGATGTTGGCTGTTGGCTTTGTATAAAAGCCCTTAATTATATTGAGGAATTTGCCTTCTATTCCTATTTTGTTGAGAATTTTTATCATGAACGGGTGTTGGACTTTGTCAAATGCCTTTTCTGCATCGATTGATAAGATCATGTGGTTCTTGTCTTTTGTTTTATTTATGTGATGGATTACATTGATTGTTTTTCTAATGTGGAACCATCCCTGCA
>NW_004444116.1:3934870-3943084 GCF_000243295.1 Trichechus manatus latirostris
TGCATTTATTGCTATAAACTGACCTCTGAGCACTGCTTTTGCTGTGTCCCAAAGGTTCTGGTAGCATATGTTTTCATTTCCAATTGATTCAGTGAATTTCTTTATTCCGTCCTTAATGTCCTCTATAACCCAGTAGTTTTTGAGCAAGGTGTTGTTCAGTTTCCACGTATTTGATTTTTTTCCCTTGCTTTTTCTGTTATTGATTTCTACTTTTATAGCTTTATGGTCAGAAAAGATGCTTTGTAATATTTTGAGGCCTTGGATTTTATTATGCCTTGCTTTATGGCCTAATATGTGGTCTGTTCTGGAGAATGTTTTTTGTACATTGGAAAAGAAAGTATACTTGGCTGCTGTTGGGTGGAGTGTTTGGTATATGTCCATGAGATCAAGTTGGTTGATTGTAGCATTTAGCTCCTCTGTGTCTTTGTTGGGCTTCTTTCTGGCTGTTCTGTCCTTCACAGAAACTGGTGTGTTGAAGTCTCCTACTACTACTGTGGAGCTGTCTATCTCTCTTTTCAGTGCTGTTAGAGTTGGTTTTATGTATTTTAGAGCCCTGTCATTGGGTGCGTAAATATTTATTATAGTATGTCCTCCTGGTGTATTGACCCTTTAATCATTATATAGTGTCCTTCCTTATCCTTTGTTTTGGATTTTACTTGAAAGTCTATTTTGTCAGAGATTAATATTGCCACTCCTGCTCTTGTTTGAGTGTTGTTTGCTTTATATATTTTTTTCCATCCTTTGAGTTCTAGTTTGTTTGTGTCTTTACGTCTGAAGTGTGTCTCTTGTAGGCAGCATGTAAACAGATAGTGTTTTTTTTTAATCTAGTCTGCCACTTTCTGCCTCTTTACCGGTGCATGTAGTCCATTTACATTCAGTGTAATTATTGGTAGGTATGAGTTTAGTGCTGTTATTTTGATGTCTTTTTGAGTGTGTTATTCACAGTTTCTTTGTTCCACTTAATTTTCTGTGCTGAGTTGTTTTTCTTTATGTTTTTTCTTTCCATTTTTTTCATTGTTTTTGATTTTTTGTTTGCTGAGTCTTTATATTTTTCTAGTTTTTTATTTTGACTTTCAGGATTGTTAGTTTCCTTTGTGGTTACCTTAATATTTACCCCTACTTTTCTAAGTTTATGCCAGTCTTTTATTTCTTTGTATCATCCTGACTTCCTCTCCATATGAAAAGTCTACGTCTACATTTATTAGTCCCTCTTTTTTGTTTTAATGTTGTCATCTTTTATATATTTTCATCTGTTTCCCTATTTTCAGTGTTTTAGCTTTGATTTCCTTTTGTGACTTCCTTATCTGGGTTGATATCTGGTTGGTCTGTCCTGTGTTGTATTCTTGGGTTGTTTTCTGATGTTACTGATTTTTCTAACCAGAGGACTCCTTTTAGTATTTCTTGTAATTTTGGTTTGATTTTTGTAAATTCCCTAAACTTCTGTTTATTTGAAAATTGCCTAAATTTGCCATCGTATTTGAGAGACAGTTTTCTGGATATAATTCTTGGCTGGCAGTTTTTTTCCTTCAAGGCTTTATATGTGTCATCCAATTGCTTTCTTGCCTGCCTGGTTTCTGCTGAGTAGTCCAAGCATATTCTTATTGCCTCTCCTTTGTAGATGACTTTTTGTTTATCCCTTGCTGCTCTTAAAATTCTCTCTTTATCTTTGGTTTTAGCAAGTTTGATTATAATATGTCTTGCTGACTTTCTTTTGGGATCTACCTTATGTGGGGTTTGATGACCATCTTGGATAGATATCTTGTCATCTTTCACGATATCAGGGAAGTTTTCTGCCAACAAATCTTCCACAATTCTCTCTGTATTTTCTATTATTCCCCCCGTTCTGGTGCTCCAATCACTCATAGGTTATTCCTCTTAATAGAGTCTCACATAATTCTTAAGGTTTCTTCATTTTTTTAAATCCTTTTATCTGTTTTTTCCTCAAATAAGTTGGTGTCAAGTGCTTTATCTTCAGTCTCACTAATTCTGACTTCCATTGCCTCAGTTCTGCTCCTATGACTTTGTATTGAGTTGTCTAATTCTGACATTTTATTGTTAATCTTCTGGATTTCTGATTTCTGTCTCTCTATGGTTGCAGCTGGTTAAGTCTGTCATTATTCTCTTCTCTAATCTCCTTTATTTCCTCTATTGCATGTTCCGCATTTTGATTAATTTCCTTCCTAATTTCTTGAAGAGTTCTGTACATTAATCTTTTGTATTCTGTCTCTGGTAATTCCAAGAAATTTTCCTTATCTGGAAAATTTCTAGATTCTTTATTCTGAGAGCTTACCGAAGCCATCATGGACTGCCTCTTCATGTGATTTAATATTGACTGTTGTATCCCAGCCATAAATAAGTTATTGTATTTATTTATTTTATGTTTGCTTACTATGTCCTAGCCTCTTGTTTTGTTTTGGTATGCCCAGATAGGGTGCTTGTATGAGCTAGTTTGATTATTGGCACCTTTGAAGCTCTAATGCCCTGTCACCAGTTGGTTAGATCTGTTACTAGGTACATGAGCTCAGGAGTCCACCCACTCCTCCTGTATGGGTTCATATCAGAAGCCCAGGTAGATAGCCTCCAAGTGTGTGGTGTAGGCTCTCACTTACAGTCTTACACAGGCATGGGTGATTGGTATAGGCACAGGCATCTGGCTGCAGCAGGGGAAAACACTCTGAGCAAGAGAGGGGGCTGATGGCCACCCCCAGTGTCCAGGAGGAAGGCGTGCATGCGCCTTTTCCCTAGAGCACATAGGTGTGTTGGTTTTGCAGCCAGACTATGAGCACCTATTACTGTTGGCTGTAAGGACTGAGGGGCACCTTTTATTCATGGGCCCCTATCGTAGGTGGCTAGGTGGTGTGGGTGGAGCCACAAGTCCTCAGGTCCCTGATGTGTGTAGGTGAAGACCCTGCTTAATGGGCAGAGCAGTGTCAAATGTCAAGAACCTGCCACTTCACAGGTGAAACAGTTGAAGTTAGAGTCCCAGTATATACGCTGTTATAATGCAGTAATGAGGGCCTACACTGTTGAGATGGGCCCACACAAGTCTATGCAGGGGGAAAGGCACTCAAAGTCCATGGATCCCTTATGCCTGTGCCTAGGCAAAGGACCTGTGCCTACAATGGGTTCCTGGCTTATGGGAACCAGCAGTTTATGTTTTCCTGTTTGTTAATTTGTTCACTATCCAAGGCAGGGAGAATGGCTCCGGGGGTTTGATGGATTCTACTTCCGGCCCAGGGGAATCAGCAATTGCTGAAGCCAGTCTGGGACCCAGTGCAGAGCAGGTCGCGAGGAGGTAAATGGGAGAGAGGTTTTTTCCTAAGGAGGGTGTTTTTGATCCGCTTGGTAGGCTTTATGCAATTACTTATCTTTTGCTGGATCAAGGGCTACTTCTCACTGGTGCTGGGTGGCTGTGTAGACTCTCTGGCACAGGGTCTCTCCTGGTGTGGAAAATGTGCCTCCCAAGCATGGCCGCTTGCCTGAAGGGCTCAGGCTCTCGCCAGGTCAGGTCTGGCAATTCCTCTCTGCTTCTGAACCATCTCTCCCTCCCCCTGCCACTCCATCCAGTTCCTCAACTCTGCCTTTGATGTTCTGGGCTCCCGGACCGCCATATGTAATTGAATCACTTGTTTTTTAGGGTCTTTGTTGTAAGAGGGTCCACCGGAAGCAGCTGACTACTCTGTCATCTTGGCCCTGCCTCCTCTGCATTGATTTTAATTAAGAGATTAATATACATGTTGACCTTACTAAAGACACTGTACTTTAGGCTTTCTTTCACTTGTGCCTAGACCAAATTCTAACTTATAGATAATCTCTGCCATACACAAAGATGCAGTCTTGGGTAAGAATAGTGAAAGGTGAAGCAAACTTGAAATCAATAAAATAACTATAGTAAAGGGCCTAAGGTATTTCTGCAGCACAGGGAAGTGGAAAATTAGGAATCCATGGAGAATCAGTGACTCTGAAATATAACAAAACATTCTATCTACATCGGGTAATATACACATGTAAATACTGTTTTAAAAATATGACTATGTTATCTATGAATCGAGAACACTGGTAAAGCTTGAAGAACACCGATTGGTCAAATCTGAGACAACTTTGGCATCAAAATAAACAACAAAATTAATGAATAAAAATAGCAATCAAACAAATTAGAAATTTATGAGTAAACATTGATCTGAAAAAATAACTGAATAGAGACTTCCAGACAACATGGTGCTATAGTCAGAAACACCATGCCATCCCTCTGCAGGAAAGATCAGAAAAACTAAGTCATACAGAGTCATACGTCAATCCTGAAACCCTAAGCATCATACAAATAGATAAAGAACTTAGCCAAGCATTGAATAGAATAAGATACTGACTGAGAACAGAGAGTGAGGAGTGATGCATGCAGAGGTCCCCTATCAGCTAATGCAGCACAGATCTACCATCTTGGACTCCTATCAGAGATCAGCGAACAGGGGGTATGAGAAAGCACCTTCATGGAGCTTTAAGTATCAGGCAGAAGAACCAGTAACCAGCGATATAGGCTTTCCCACCCCGCACCCTTCTTCTCCCCCACTTAGCCGCCTCTGCTTCCTGCAGCCACAGTCTCTTGGCCTGGAAGCACCTGCTTCATCCTGGTGTTGCTTAGATTCCACCTGTTTGCACTGACCGGCTCCCTGAGTGTCTTTTGTCTTTTTAGCTGTTGGTGTTGCTTTTTTCCACTTTTTTAGATTTCTTCCTTACCTCTCACCCCCTCCCCCTCCTTTCTCTCAAATACCTGACTCCATGCGGCATCTTTGCTTCTTCCTGAAAGGCTGTGAAACACCACTCAACTGTGAAACTGCTTCCCGACCTGTGCCGCCATGCTGGTGAGACCCCTGGGGTTTTCTGTTTGTTTGCTCTGATTTGTTCTGTTTGATTTGTTTGTTTGTTTTCTTTTTCTTTTCTCGGTTTGGGAGCCCCTTCTAGCCAGGCAGTACATCCCTGGGGGCATTTCTTTTTCTTGATTTTTTTGGTTTTCTTTTTTTTTTTCTTTCTTTGTTTTGCTCTCTTCTCTCTCTTATTCCCTTTTTGTCTTTCTTAATTTCCAGTTTCTCAATTTACTCATTATTTTCTTTTACCCTTTTTCTTTTCATTTTTGTTTTTCCCCATTTCTCAGTTTCTCATCTCTCCATTCCAATAGCAAGCTCCCTGAGCACTCTTTTTTCTTTGTGTGTATGTTTTTGGCTCTTGTTCCTGTATCCTCTCTCTCATCTTTCCCATATCCATCTTAGCTCCACACATTACAATCTACCCACTTCTTCCTGTCTACCTGCACCGTGCGCTGAACATCACACTCCCAAACAGCACAGGCACGGCCTCTGGAACCTGCCCTGAACTGATTCCCAGTCCACACTGTCAGCCCTGGTACATGCCACAAACAAACCATCCTAGCAACTCCCCTTCAGTTGGACCTGCTCTGCTGCACCATACCTGAGTGACTAACCCTGTCCATTGGAGAAGGAGGTGAACAGTATCGTGCCCACAGATGAGCAAACAACAGAGAACGCACAGCCCGTCTGCTCAGACATAACCAAATAAAACAAAAAAATCAGGATGAAACAAACAAATCTACAGTCAATAAACAAGGAAAATAACCACTGAATGCCCTGAAGACAGCAGACAATATCAAAACATTTACAAAAACAGGACACGATGGTTCCAGTAGGTGTCCAAAATAAAACACCAGATGACCTTCCAGTAGAAGAAAAGACACTAGAACTAACTGATAGGGAATTCAAATCTCTAATATTCAGAATTATCCAAGAGTTGAAGCAAAAAGCAGACAAAAATGAGGAAAACATTGACAAATTCATGGGAAAGGCAGACAAATTCATGGACAATACAGACAAAAAATGGAAGAATTCAAGAAAACAATACAGGAACAAAATACTAAAATAAATTAGCAACTAGAAATCATACAAAAACAATTAGAAATACAAAAGATAAACAGCAAGATTTCAGAAATAGACAGTGTCATAGAAGGGCTGAGGATCAGGTTTGAAACAAGGGAAGATAGGATCAGTGAAATTGAAGCCAAACACTTGGATACAACTCTGTTTGAGGAAAAATCAGAAAAAAGAACAAACAAAAATGAAGAAACCCTGAGAATTATGTGGGATACAATCAAAAGCAAAAATCTTTGAGTGATCTGAGTTCCAGAACAGGAGGAAAAAACAGAAAACACAGAGAGGATCATTGAAGAATTGCTGACAGAAAACTTCCCCACTATCACGAAAGATGAAAAGCTGACCATCCAAGAAGCTCAACGAACTCCATATAGTATAGACCCCAAAAGAAAAATACCAAGGCATATCAGAATCACACTCACTAAAACCAAAGACAGGCAAAGAATCCTGAGAACAGCTGGAGAAAAACAAAAAGTCACATACAGAGGAGAAACAATAAAACTAAGCTCAGACTATTCAGCAGAAACCATGAAGGCAAGAAGGCAATGGGATGACATATATAAAACCTTGCAAGAAAAAAATTGCTAGCCAAGAATAATATATCCTGCAAAACTCTCATTCAAATATGATGGTGAAATTAGCCCATTTCCAGATAAACAGAAATTAAGGGACTATGTAATAACCAAACCAAACTTACAAGACTTATTAAAGAAAGTCCTTCAATCTGAGAACAAACAACTTCAGACCACAGGCTGAATATAGAACACAGGATTGTACTAGGCAGAGACCAACCTAGATATGAATTCTTAAGGACTATGCAAAACCAAAAGGATTACAACAGGGATCCAGAGAGGTTAATCTGTAAATGACAACAGCATCAGAACAATAAAAGAGGGAATAAATGCTGTAGGTATAGAACCTTCTAATGGAGAGGAAGGTAAGGCGATACCAAGTAATAATAGACTTGTTCAAATCCAGGAAGATATGGATAAATTTCAAGGTAACCACAAAGAAAATTAACAAACCTACTCATTAAAATAAAGAAGAAAAACATAAAGTCTCAGTAAAAACAAAACCTACAAAAGCAAAAGAAATGAAAAAAAAAAAATCCGCAAACAAAAGGAACTCAACACAGGAGAGTAAGAGGAACAAAGAAAACTTCAGCACCACAAAAAAAGCACTACAAAATGCAATCCCACTCTTAGGAATATATCATAGAGAAATAAGAGTTATCACACAAATAGACATATGCACACCCATATTCACTGCAGCATTGTTCACAACAGCAAAAAGATGGAAACAACCTAGATGCCCATCAACAGATGAATGAATGAACGAACTATGGTACATACACACAATGGAGTATAATGTAAAGACAAAGAACAGTGATGAATCTATGAAGCATCTAATAACATGGATGAAACTGGAGAACATTATGCTGAGTGAAATAAGTCAATCACAATGGGACAAATATTGTATAAGACCTCTACTGCAAAAACTCATGTAAAAGTTTACACACAAAAAGAAACAATCTTTGTTGGTTACGAGGGATGGGAGGGGTGGGGGGAACTAAATAGACAATAGGTAAGTGGTGACTTTGTTGAAGGGTGAGACAGTACACAATACTGGGAAGCCAGCACAACTTGTACAAGGAAAGGTCATGTAAGCTCCATAGACACTTCCAAACTCCCTGAGGGACTGAATTGCTGGGCAGAGGGTTGTGGGGACCATGGTCTTCGGGAACATCCAGCTCAATTGACATAACACAGTTTATAAAGACAATGTTCTACATTCTACCTTGGTGAGTAGTGTCTGGGGTCTTAAAAGCCTGTAAGCAGCCATCTAAGATACTCCACTGGTCTCGTCCATTCTGGAGCAAAGGAGAATGAAGAGAACAGGATACAAGGAAATGATTAGTCCGAAGGACTAATGGACCACAGCTACCACGGCCTCCACCAGACTGAGTCCAGTACAGCCAGATGGTGCCTGGCTACCACTACTGACTGATCTGACGAGATCACAATAGAGGGTCCTGGACAGAGCTGGAAAAGGATGTAGAACAAAATTCTAACTCACAAAAAAAAGAGACCAGATATACTTGCCTGACAGACTAGAGAAACTCTGAGATTATGGCTCCTGGACACCCTTTTAGCTCAGTGGTGAAGTCACTCCTGGAGTTCACCATTCAGCCAGGGATTGAACAGCCTCATAAAACAAAACAGGACTAATGAGGCACAGCAGTCTAGGGACAAGGACTAGAAGGCAGGAGGGGACA
>NW_004444116.1:3943184-3987801 GCF_000243295.1 Trichechus manatus latirostris
GGACAAGGACTAGAAGGCAGGAGGGGACAGGAAAGCTGGTGATAGGGAACCCAAGGTTGAGAAGGGACAGTGTTGACATGTTGTGGGATTATTAACCATTATCATAGGGCAATATGTGTACTAACGGTTTAATGAGAAACTATTTGTTCTGTAAACCTTCATCTAAGGCACACAAAAGAAGAATAATCTATGTGAGATCAAATTGACAATAGAAAATCAAAAGGTTTGATAAGAAGCCTAGGGGGCAGTGAGTTGAAGATAATGGTGATGGAATAATTTGGAAAAGGATAATGAGAATAGCAGCACGACTGGAAGAATGTAATCGATGTCACTGAATTGTACATGTAGAAACTTTTGAAATGGTGTAACTTTGGCTATGCATATTTTCACCAAAAAAAAAGGTCCCCCAAGGTCGAGACGGGAGAGTTTTGACATGTTGTGGGGTTTTTAACCAATGTCATAAAACAATATGTGTACTGACTGTTTAATGAGAAACTATTTGTTCTGTAAACCTTCATCTAAAGTACAGTAAAAAAAATTAAAAAAATAAATAACTGAATAAAAACATAAATGATGAAAAAGTGAAAGTTCTTATAATAGAATGTCAACTAATGAATATAGAACTACAATCGGAGTTTAAGAATCATTAATAAATGCTGAAATTAGTGGGTGTATGTTTGATCAAGAAAAAGATTTTTACACAGTCTCAGAGTATCTACCTTCATGTTGTTGTTGTTATCAGGGGCTGCTGAGCTGGTTCCAACACATAGCTACCCTATGTAGAACAGAAAGAAACACTACCCAGTCCTGCACCATCGACACAATTGTTGTTTTGCTTGAGCCCACTGTTGCAGCCACTGTGTCAATCCACCGCATTGAGAGTCTTCCTCTTTTTTGCTCAACCTCTACTTTACCAAGCATGATATACTTCTCCAGGGATTCCCTAGAACATGTCCAAAATATGCGAGACAAAGTTTCATCATCCTTACTTCTAATGAGCATTATGGCTGTACTTCTTCCAAGACAGATTTATTTGTTCTTCTGGCAGTCCATGGTATATTCAATATTTTTGCCAATATCATAATTCAAAGGCATCAATTCTTCTTCGGTCTTCCTTATTCATTGTCCAGCTTTTGCAGCCATATGAGGCAATTGAAAATACCATGGCTTGGGTCAAGTGCACCTTAGTCCTCAAAGTGACAGCTTTTCAACACTTTAAGGCAGTCTTTTGCAGCAGATTTACCCAATGCACTACGACGTTTGATTTATATAATACAAGTTAATGTATACTAAATACATATTTAATACATATTGAATATGCATATTGAATATGTTTAACGTACATATTTATTACTGTATATTAAAATACATATTAGATTATAGTAAAGTACATTATAAAATAAATCAATATAAAAAGAAAAGAAACACTGGTGTAAAAGAGATTTCTTGCCATATCAAGGCTCTGGAACATGCTGTTTCTTCTACTTTGAATAATTTTTCCCTCTGATAGTCACCTAATTTATTTCCACTTCACTTATAGGTATGAGCTGCAACGATAGTTCCTCAGAGAGGTTTCCTCTGACCACTCCTGATTTAAATTAATGATCTTTCCATTTCATTTATGAAGCCTTGTCATTTTTATTTCATAGCACTTATTACAACTTGAAATTTTATGTTTATATGATTATTTGTTTTTCTTCCCCACTAGACTATAAACTCAGTGAAGGCAAGGATTCCTCCCGTCTTATTCACCAATAAACACCCAGGAATTAGCAAAATATGCATATATAGTAGATGCTCAGTATATATTCCCCTATGCGTCTGTCTGTTTGTCGTATGGTAGGGGCTTGCGAGTCGCTGCGATGCTGGAAGCTATGCTACTGGTATTAAAACACCAACAGTGTCACCCATGGAGGACATGTTTCAGCTGAGCTTCCAGACTAAGACAGACTTGGAAGAAGGACCTGGTGGTCTACTTCTGAAAAGAATTAGCCAGTGAAAACCTTATGAATAGCAGCGGAACATTGATATAGTACCAGAAGATGAGCCCCTCCGGATGGAAGATACTCAAAAGACAGCAGGAAGAGAGCTGCCTCCTCAAAGCAGAGTTGACCTTAATGATGTGGACGGAGTCAAGCTTTCAAGACCTTCGTTTGCTGACGTGGCATGATTCAAAATGAGAAGAAACAGCTGCAAATGTCCACTAATAATCGGAATGTGAAATGTACAAAGTACGAATCTAGGAAAATTAGAAATTGTCAAAAATGAAAGGGAACACATAAGCATCTTTATCCTAGGCATTAGTGAGCTGAAATGGACTGGTATTGGTCATTTTGAATCGGACAATCATATGGTCTTCTATGCTGGGAATGACAAATTGAAGAGGAATGACTTTGGGTTCATCATCATAGAGAACATTTCAAGATCTATCCTGAAGTACAATGTTGTGAGTGATAGAATAATATCCATACACCTACAAGGAACACAAGTTAATATGATTATTATTCAAATTTAGGCCCCAACCACTAAGGCCAAAGATGAAAAAATTGAAGATTTTTACCAACTTCTGCAGTCTGAAACTGATTGAACATGCAATCAGGATGCATTGATAATTACTGGAGATTAGACTGCAAAAAGTGGAAACAAAGAGGTAGGATTGGTAGTTGGAAAATACTGTCTTGGTGATAGAAATAATGCCTGACATCACGTGATAGAACTTTGTAAGACCAACTACTTCTTCATTGCAAATACCTTTTTTCAACAACATAAACAGTGACTGTAAAAGTGGACCTCACCAGAAGGAATACGCAAGAATCAAATTGACTACTTCTGTAGAAAGAGTCTATGGAAAAGCTCAATAACATCACTCAGAACAAGGTCAGGGGCTGACTGTGGAACAGACCATCAATTGCTCATATGCAAGTTCAAGTTGAAGCTGAAGAAAATTAGAACAAGTCCACCAGAGTCAAAGTACAACTTAGAGTATATCCCACCTGAATTCATAGACTATCTCAAGAATAGATTTGACACATTGAACACTAATGATGGAAGACCAGATAAATTGTGGAATGACATCAAAGACATCATTCATGAAGAAAGCAAGAGGTCATTTAAAAGATGGAAAAGAAGGAAAAGACCAAAATGGATGTCAGAAAAGACTCTGAAATTTGCTCTTGAACGTCAAGTAGCTAAAGTGAATGGAAGAAACGATAAAATAAAAGAGCTGAACAGAAGGTTTCAAAGAGTGGCTCAAGAAAACAAAGTATTATAATGACATGTGCAAAGAGCTGGAGATAGAAGCCAAAAGGGAAGAACACGCTCAGCATTTCTCAAGCTGAAAGAACACAAGAAAAAATTCAAGCCTCGAGTTGCAATACTGAAAGATTCTATGGGGAAAACATTAAACGATGCAGGAAGCATCATAAAGAAGATGGAAGGAATACACAGTCACTATACCAAAAAGAATTGGTTGACGTTCAGTCATTTCAGGAGGTAGCATATGATCAGGAACTGATGGTACTGAAGGAAGAAGTCCAAGCTGCACTGAAGACGTTGGGGGAAAACAAGGCTCCAGGAATTGACACAATACCAATTGAGATATTTCAACAAACGAATGCAGCACTTGAAGCGCTCACTTATCTGTGCCAAGAAATTTTGAAGACAGCTACTTGACCAACCAATTGGAAGATATCCGTATTTATGCCTATTCCCAAGAAAGGCTATCCAACAAAATGTGGAAATTATTGAACAATGTCATTAACATCACATGCAAGTAAAATTTTACTGAATATCCATCTAAAGCAATTGCAGCAGTACGTCGACAGAGAACTGTGAGAAATTCAAGCCGGATTCAGAAGAGGACATGGAACGAAGGCTATCATTGCTGATGTCAGATGGATCCTGGCTGAAAGCAGAGAATACCAGAAAGATGTTTACTTGTGTTTTACTGTCTATGCAAAGGCATTCAACTGTGTGGATAATAACAAATTATGGATAACATTGTTAAGAATGGGAGTTCCAGGACACTTAACTGTGCTAATAAGAAACCTGTACATAGATCAAGAGGCAGTCATTCGAACAGAACAAGAGGATACTGCGTGGTTTAGAGTCAGGAAAGTTGTGCGTCAGGGTTGTATCCTTTCATTGTACTTATTCAACCTGTATGCTGAGCAAATAATCCGAGAAGCTGGACTATACAAAGAAGAATGTGGCATAGGATTGGAGGAACAACCTGCATTATGCAGATGACACAACCTTGCTTGCTGAAAGTAAAGAGGACTTGAAGTACTTACTGAAGAAGATCAAAGACTATAGCCTTCAGTATGGATTACACCTCAACATAAAGAAAACAAAAATCTTCACAACTGGACTAATAAGCAATATCATGATAAACGGAGAAAAGATTGAAGTTGTCAAGGATTTCATTTCACTTGGATCCACGATCAACACCCATGAAAGCAGCAGTCAAGAAATCAAGTGACAGATTGCATTGGGCACATCTGCTGCAAAAGACTTCTTTAAATTGTTAAAAAGCAAAGATGTCACCTTGAAGACTAAGGTATGACTGACCCAAGCCATGGTGTTTTCAGTCACCTCATATGCATGCAAAAGCTGGGCAATGAATAAGGAAGACGAAAGAAGAATTGACACCTCCGAATTATGATGTTGGCAAAAAATATCGAACATGTGGACTATGAAAAGAGTGAACAAATCTGTCTTGGAAGAAGTACAGCCAGGATGCTCCATAGAGGCAAGGATGGCGAGACTTTGTCTCACATAATTTGGACATGCTATCAGGAGGGACCGGTCCCTGGAGAAGGACATCATGCTTGGTAAAGTAGAGGGTGAGCAAAAAAGAGGAAGACCCTTACCGAGATGGATTGACACAGTGGCTGCAACAATGCACTCAAGCATAAGAACGACTGTGGTGAGGATGGTGCAGGACTGGGCAGTGTTTTGTTCTGTTGTGTATAGGGTTGCTATGAGTTGGAACAAACTCAATGGCCCCTAACAACAACTACAGTATATATTAGGAGAATAAATGATGTGCACTTATCTTTGAAAGGCATGCAATTTTTGGGCGTCTCAGATTAATGTGGTACATGATATTAATGTAGATATGAATATATAAAAATATTGGAGTATTGATGGTGATTTAAATTTTAGGGTTCAAATCACCTTATATTTGTTATTTAAATTATCAATTCCCCATTTGATAAATATTTATAAAATTATTTTTTAAGTAGACTGAAATTGTCAACTGTGAACTTGAAGGTTGGAGTAAACCGGAAAAAACCTGTTGCTGTTGGGCTAATTCCAACTCATAGCGACCCTATAGGACAGAGTAGAACTGCCCCCAGAAGGTTTCCAAGGAGCAGCTGGAGGATTCCAACTGCCAATCTTTTAGTTAGCAGGGGAGCTCTTAACCATTGTGTCACCAGTGGTCACAAGTTTGTAGCAGATGTCATTAAATGTATCTGCAAATTTCATAATGACATTAACCTAACGTTATTTTGCTATCAATAATTTTTTTTTAAATTAAATTCAACTTTAGCTTACTATGATTGTAAGATAGTATCTAATAGCAACAAAATAAACACCCATGAAAAACACTTTAAGGTGAAATAGATTAAGAGCATCACTTTTATAGCCTGTACATTTTTTTCCTGTTAGTACAGACATTGTGTGATGCAATTTGAAAATACAGGAAAAGTATGAAGACTAGAGTAAAAATTGCGTTGTATCCTACCACTTATCTCACCATAATTAACTTGTTGGTGAATTTATTTCCAGTACTTTCCTACACATATAAGTGTATAAAAACAGGGCTTCTAACGGGCAATTTTAGATTTGACCTTCTACTGAGAATTTGCATTTTGATCCCAGATATACTGAATCAGAATCTACATTTTAACAAGAGCCCCAGGTGAATCACCTTATGTATGCTTATGTTTACATAAGAATCACCTGGGGCTCTTGTTAAAATGTAGATTCTGATTCAGTATATCCGGGGTCAAAATGCAAAATTCTCAGCAGGGGGTGTCTTAGTCATCTAGTGCTGCTATAACAGAAATACCACAAGTGGATGGCTTTATCAAGGAGAAATTTATTTCTTCACAGTAAAGTAGGCTAAAAGTCCAAATTTAGGGTGTCAGCTCCAGGGGAAGGCTTTCTCTCTCTGTTGGCATTCTCATCAATGTTCCCCCAGACTTAGAGCTTCTCTGTGCAGGGACCCCACGTGCAAAGGACGTGCTCTGCTCCCAGCACTGCTTTCTTGGTGGTATGAGGTCCCCATCTCTCTGCTTTCTTCCCTTTTATCTCTTGTAAGATAAAAGGCGGTGCAGGCCACACCTCAGGGAAACTCCCTTTACCCTTTACATTGGATCAGGGATATGACCTGGGTAAGGGTGCTACAATCCCACCCTAATCCTCTTTAACATAAAATTAGAATCACAAAATGAAAGACAATCACACAACACTGAGAATCATGGCCCAGCCAAATCGATATACACATTCTTTGGGGGACATAATTCAATTCACGACAGGGGGTCAAACTGAAAATAATTGGTTTGAAGCCCTGATACAAAGTGGGGTCGTAGTCTCAGTGTAGATTTATTTCCTGATGTTTTTCCCCAGTTAACTGTGAGCATTCCTTCGTAATATTTTTTCAAAGAACTGGTCAATTAACATACAGTAGTAAACAAGCTCAAAATATCACTGCCTAAAATCAACAAACATTTATTTTTTGCTCATGTTTCAAGTCTATTGAAGATTAGCTGGTGGCTCTTTTCCATGTCATTCTCATTTACAGATCCAAGTTGATGGAGTAGCCACAATCCAAAATTTTCTAGGTTGTTGTGATAAAGTAAATATTGCATAACACACACTGGCTCTTAAAATTTCTTCACAGAAGTGTAACGATCTTGCATATTATTGTGAATGCACTAAATGCCATTGACTTGTACATTTCAAAATGTTTTTTGGTATGTTTTGTGAATTTCACCTTAATAAAAAAGTCTTTCATCAAAAAGGCATAACCTGAATTTAATCATCAGGAAACACCAGACAAACCCAAAAAAAAGAACATTCTATAAAACAATTGGCCTGTAATCTTAAATGCATCAAGATCATAAAGATTAGGAAAAGCTGAGAAATTATTCCAGGTTAAAGGAAACTAAGAAAACAAGACAATTAAATGCAACATGTGATCCTAGATTGGACCCTAGACTTAGAAATAAAAAGTTATAAAGGACTTTATTTGGAAGACTAGTAAAATTTGAATATGAACTGCATTTTAGATAGCAGTAATTTAACAATACTAAATTTTCTTTTTTTTTTTATTGTGCTTTATGTGAAAGTTTATAGAGCAAATTAGTTTCTTATTAAACAATTAACACACAAATTGTTTCATGACATTGGTTGCCAACTCCATGATGTGTCAAAACTCTCTCTTTCTCCACCCTGGGCTCCCTGTTTCCATTCGTCAAGTTTTCCTGTCCCTTCCAGCTTTCATGTCTTTGTTTGGGCTGGTGTGCCCATTTAGTCGAGTATACATGACTGAACTATGAAGCAGGTTCCTTACGTGTGTTATTGTTTTCCCTGTAAAACAACCAAACAAAAAAACCTGTTGCCGTCAGTTCGTTCTGACCCGCAGGGACCCTATAGGACAGAGTAGAACTGCCCCATAGGGTTTCCAAGGAGAAGGTGGTGGATTCAAACCGCCAACATTTTGGTTAGCAGCTGAGCTCTTAACCACTGCACCACCAGACCTCCATTTTCCCTATAGACCTGTCTAATATTTGGCTGAAAGGTGAACCTAGGGTGTGACTTCAGTACTAAGTTAAAAAGGTGTCCAGGAGACATGCTCTCGGGGTTTCTCCACTCTCTGTTAGACCAGCAAGTCTGGTCTTTTGTTTTGTGAATTTGAATTTTGGGCTCAGTCTGGTGGAGGTTGTGGCAGCTGTGGTCCATTAGTCCTTTGGACTAACCTTTCCCTTGTATCTTTGGTTTTCTTAATTCTCCTTTGCTCCAGCCAGGATGGGACCAGTAGAAGTATTTTAAATGGCTGCTCACATGATTTTAAGACGCCAGAGGCTATTCATCACAGTCAGATGTAGAACATTTTCTTTATAAACTATGTTATCCCAAAAGAGCTAGATGCCCTTCCCACAACCACCCCCAGACGATGGTCCATAGCACTCAGCCCAGTAACTCAGTCCGTCAGGGAGTTTGGATGTGTATGTGAAGCTTTTTATGACTTTGCCTTGGTCAAGTTGTGCTGACTTCCCCAGTATTGTGTACTGTTTCACCCTTTACCAAAGTTACCACTTATCTACTATCTAGTTAGTGTTTTTCACTCCCCACTGCTTCCCTCCCTTGTAACCATCAAAGATTGTTTCTGTGTGTATATTTTTTCATGAGATTTTATGATAGTGGTCTCATACAGTATTTGGCCTTTTGGGATTGACATTTCACTCAGCATAATGCCCGCCAGATTCATCCATGTTGTGAGATGTTTCACAGATTCATCATTGTTCTTTAACGTTGCATAGTATTCCATTGTGTGTATGTGCCACAGTTTTTTTTTTTTATCCATTTATCAGTTGATGGGCATCTCGGTTGTTTCCATCTTTTTGCTATTGTGAAAAGTGTTGCAGTGAACATGGGTGAGCATATGTCTATTTGTGTGACGGCTCTTATTTCTCTAAGATATATTCCTGGAAGTGGGATTGCTGGATCATAAGGTATTTCTGTTTCTAGCTTTCTAAGGAAGGGTCATATCATTTTCCAAAATGGTTGTACCGTTTTGCATTCCCACCAGCAGTGCATAAGAGTTCCAATCTCCCTGCAACGTCTCCAACATTTGTTATTTTCTTTTTTTTTGATTAGTGTCAGTAATGTCAGAGTGAGACGGTATCTCATTATAGTTTTGATTTGCATTTCTCTAATGGCTAGTAATCGAGAGCATTTCCTCATGTGTTTGTTAGCCACCTGAATGACTTCTTTAGTGAAGTGTCTGTTCATATCCGTCACTCATTTTTTAATTGGATTATTTGTTTTATTGTTGCAGAGGTGTTGGATTTGTTCCTATAGATTTTAGAGATTAGACCTTTGTCAGTTATGTCATAGCCAATATTTTTTTCCCAGTCTGTAGTTTCTCTTTTCACTGTTTTGGTGAAGTCTTTTAATGAGCATAAGTTTTGAATTTTTAGAACACCCGAGTTATCTAGCTTATCTTCTGGTGTTTGTGTATTGTTAGTTATGGTTTTTATCTTATAAAAGATAGTTATAGTTAAATCTTATTTATGCCATTTATTAGGGCCTCTAGTGTTGACTCTATTTTTTCTTTCATTAGCTTTATAGTTTTTGGTTTTATATTTAGGTCTTTGATCCATTTTGAATTAGTTTTTGTGTATGGTGTGAGGTATGGGTCCTGTTTCATTTTTTTACAGATGGACATCCAGTATTACTAGCACTGTTTGTCAAAAAGACTGTCACCCATTTAATGGATTTTGGGCCTTTGACAAAGATCAGGTGGCCATAGGTGGATGGATTTATGTCTGGGTTCTTGATTCTGTTCCATTGGTCAATGTGTCTGTCATTGTACCAGTACCAGTCTATCTTGACTACCATGGCTGTATAGCAGGTTCTGAGGTCAGGTAGTGCATGGCCTCCTACTTTGTTCTTCTTCAATAATGCTTTACTTATCCAAGACCTCTTTCCTTTCCATGTAAAGTTAATGATTAGTTTTTCCATCACATTAAAGAATGCTGTTCGTATTTGGATAGGGATTGCATTGTATCTGTAGATCACTTTGGGTAGGATTGTCATTTTCACAATGTTGAGTCTTCCTATCCATGAACATGGTATATTTGTCCATTTATGTAGGTCTCTTTTAGTTTCTTGCAGTAGTGATTTGAACTTTTCTTTGTATAGGTCTTTTACATCCCTGGTTAGATTTATTCCTAAGTATTTTATTTTTTGAGGGGCTATTATAAATGGTATTGCTTTCCTGATTTCCTTTTTGAAGTTCTCTTTATTGGTTTATAGGAATCCAACTTATTTTTTTATGTTTATCTTGTGTCCTGCTACTATGCTGGATCTTTCTATTAATTCCAGTAGTTTTCTTGTGGAGTCTTTAGGGTTTTCTATGTATAGTATCATATCATTGGCAAACAGGGACAGTTTAACTTCTTCATTACCAATTTAGATGCCCTTTATTTCTTTTTCTTGCCTTATTGCTCTAGTTAGGACTTCCAGCACAATGTTAAATAGGAACAGTGATAAAGGGCATCGTCATGTTGTTCCCATTCTCAGGGGTAATGCTTTCAGTCTCTGTTGGGGATGATGTTGTCTGTTGGTTTGCCCTTTATTATGTTGAGGAATTTCCCTTCTGTTTCAATTTTATTGAGAGTTTCTATCAGGAGTTGGTGTTGGACTTTATCAAATGCCTTTTCTGCATCAATTGAGATGATCATGTGATTGTTTTCTTTTGTTCTATTTGTGTGATGGGCTATGTTGATTTATTTTCTAATGTTGAACTATCCTTGCTTTCTTGGTATGAGTCCCACTTCATCGTGGTGTATTATTTTTTTGACATGATGCTGAATTCTATTGGCTTGAATTTGTTGAGAGTTTTTGAATGTATATTCATGAGAGATATTGGTCTGTAATTTTCTTTTTTTTGTGGTATCTTTACCTGGTTTTGGTATCAGGGAATACTGGCTTCATAGAATGAATCCGGAAGCCTCTCTTCCTTTTCTATGCTTCTGAAATAGTTTGAGTAGCACTGGTGTGAGCTCTTCTCTGAATGTTTGATAGTATTCTCCAGTGAAGCAGTCTGGGCCAGGGATTTGTTTGTGGGGGAGGTTTTTTTTTTTAAATTAGCTCTCAATATCTTTTCTTGTTATGGGGCTGTTCAGATTTTCTATCTCAATTTGTGTTAGTTTAGGTAGGTAGTGTGTTGCTAGAAATTTGTCCATTTCCTCTAGGTTTTCAAATTTGTTGTAGTACAATTTTTCATAGTATTCTGTTATGATTCTTTTTATTTCAGTTGGGTCTGTTGTAATGTACTCCATTTCATTTCTTTGTTCTTATTTGGGTTATTTGCTTCCTCTCCTGTTTTTCTTTTGTCAGTTTTGCCAGTGGTTTGTTGATTTAGTTGATCGTTTCCAAGAACCAACTTTTGGTCTTGTTTTTTCCTTCTATTGTTTTCCTTTTCTCTATTTCATTTAATTCTGCTCTAATTTTTATTATTTCCTTTATTCCTGTGACTGTGGGACTCTTTTGCTGTTCTCTTTCTGTTTGTTCAAGTTGTAGGGCTAACGTTTTGATCTTGGTGCATTCTTCTTTTTTGATGTGTGCATATATTGCTTTAAATTGACCTCTGAGCACTGCCTTTGCCGTGTCCCAGAGGTTTTGGTATGATGTGTTTTCATTCTCATTTTTTTTCTAGGAATTTTTTGATTCTGTCTATTACTGAGTTGTTTTTAAGCAAGGTGCTATTCAGTTTCCACGTATTTGATTTTTTATCCTTTCTGCTCCTATTATTGAGTTCTACTTTTACGACATTGTGATTAGCAAGAATGCTTTGTATTATTTCAATGTTTTGGATTTTATTGAGTGTTGCTTTGTGGTCTAAAATATGATCTATTCTGGAGAGTGTTCCTTGAGCATTGGAAAAGAATGTATACTTTGCTGCTGTTGGGTGAAGAGTTCTATATATATCTATGAGACCAAGTTGGTTGATTTTGGCTTTTAGATCTTTTGTGTCTTTGTTGCGTTTTTTCTAGCTATTCTGTCTTTTACTGAGAGTGGAGTGTTGAAGTCTTCTGCTATTATTGTGGAACTGCCTATTTCTCTTTTCAGTGCTGTTATAATTTGTTTTATGCATTTTTGAAGTACTGTCATTTGGTGCATAGATATTTATTAAGGTTATATCTTCTTCGTGGATTGCCCCTTTAATCATAATATAATATCCTTATCTTTTATGGTGGATTTTGCCTTAAAGTCTGTTTTATCTGAGATTAGTATTGCCACTCTTGCTCTTTTTTGGTTGCTGTTTGCTTGATGTATTTTTTCCGTCCTTTGTTTTTTAATATATTTAAGTCTATGTGTCTAAGGTTTGTCTCTAGTAGACAGCATATTGATGGGTCATGTTTTTTTATCCATTCTGCAGCTCTGTCTCTTTATGGTCACATTTAATCCATTTACATTCAGTGTGATTATTGATATTATCGACAGGTGTGTGTTTACTGCTGTCATATTCTTGTGGGTTTGTGTGTGTGTGTGTGTGTGGTGCTGACATTTTCTGTCTTTCTCTCAGTTTCCTATGCTGAATTCTTTTTTTGTGTGTGTGGATTTTCATTTCTTTTGTTATTATAGAATTTGTGTTTGCTGAGTCTTTATGTTTCTCTTCTTTTTTATTCTGATAAGTAAGTTTTCTAACTTTCTTTGTGGTTACATTGTAATTTACTTTTATCTTCCTGTGTTTGAACCAATCTTGTATTACTTGATGTCATCTTGACTTTCTCCATTTAAAAGTTCCATACTACACCATTTTCCCCTGTTATCATTGCTTTGACATTGTCATCTGTTTCCCTGTTTTAAGTCTTTTAGCTTTGCTTTATTATTGAGAGTTCTTTACCTAGGTTGGTATCTGGCTGATGCTATCCTGTGTCTTAGACTCAGTGTGTTGTCTGATGTTGTTGGTTCTCTAACCAGTGGACTTCCTTTAATATTTTTGTAAGTTTGCTATGGTTTTTACAAATTCCTTTCATTTCTGTTTAACTGAAAGTGTCCTAATTTTGCCATTGTATTTGAGAGAGAGTTTTGCAGGATATATTATTCTTGGCTGGCAGTGTTTTTCTTTCAAAGTTTTATATATGTCATCCCATTGCCTCCTTGCCTGCAGAGTTTCTGCTGAGTTATCAGAGGTTAGTCTTATTGTGCCTCTATGTGACTTTTCATTTTACTTGAGCTGCTCTCAGAATTCTTTCTTTGTTTTTGTTTTTGGCAACTGTGATTATAATATGTCTTGGCAACTTTCTTTTGGGTTATATCCTATATGGGTTTTGTTTAGCTTCTTGAATGGTCAGCTTTTCTTCTTTCATGATACTTGGGAAATTTTCTGCCAGCAAATCTCCAACAATCTTCTCTGTGCTCTGTGTTTTCCATTTTCTCCCCTTGTTCTGGAACTCTGATCACATGCAAATTTTTGCTCTTGATTGGTTCCCATATAATTCTTATGTTTTCTTCACTGTTCTTCATTCTTTTCTCTGATTTTTCCTCAAAGTTACATCCATTGATTTGTCTTCAGTATCACTGATTCTGTCTTCCATTGTTTCAAATTTGCTCCTAAAACCTTCCATTGAGTTGTTCATTTCTGATATTTTGTTGTTTAGCTTTTGGATTTCCAGTTGCTGTGTTTGTATGATTTCTATTTATTTATTTTGATGTTTTGTTCTTGTATTATTTCCTGAATTCTTCTATTGCTTTGTTTGTGTTTTTCTTGACTTTTGCTAGGTTTTTGTTGGTTTTGTCTGTGTTTTCCATGATTTCATCCATTTTTCCCTTGATTTTGTCTGTGTTTTCCTTAATCTGTTTCCTAATCTATTCAAGTGCCCTAAATATTAGTTTTTGAATTCCATATCAGGTAGTTCCAATTGCTTTTCTTCTACTGGAAGGTCATCTGATTCTTTATTGTGCTCACTTGTCGGAGCCATCTTGTCCTGCTTTTTATGTATTTTGATATTGTCTGCTGTCTCCAAGACATTAAGGAATTATTTTCTTTATTTAGTGATTACATGTCCATTTGTTTTGTCCTACTTTTTAATTATGTTTTGAGGTGTCAAGATGCACAGACCAGGCATGTTTTGCTGCTTGCTTGTCTGTGGGCATGATAGTTCTAACTACTTTATCTAGGGGGGCAGTGCTGCATCAGGCAGGGTGAGCCCACTTCACAGTACACTGGTTTGGTGAGGTGGCTGAGGGCGGACTGGGCAGGTGCCATCTGCCTCATGTTAGTCCAGTAGTGTGGGAGTGTTCGTAGTCCCTCGCTAAATGGGTGGGGGTGTCGTACAGGGAGTGGTATGTGCTCACTTCCCACTGTTCAATAACTGGTCAAGTGGTGGGAGGGGAGGTGCAGTGTGGGCCTGATGTGATGGTAGGCCTGAGTGCTATGGGTGCTGTAGATGTGGCATCATGGTGGGGCCAGTGGGAAGGGGGAGTGGTGGCATATGGGGCTAGGTGGGTGAGAGGAAGAAAAGGGAGAGAAAAAAAACAATGAGTTTGGCAAGAGCCAACAGGTGGGGGAAGGGAGAAGGTAGAATGTAGGGATATGTGAGAGGGAGAAAGAAAAGTAAGAAAGGAAAAAGAGTAAAAGAAAAATGGCAGTGCAGTGTGAGCCGGTGAGTAGGGCCAGGGTGGACCCAGGAGCTGGTAGGAAGGTAGTGGACGTGGCTTACTGTGCTAAGTGGGATGGAAGAAGTAAAGAAAGAAAAAAGAGAAAAACAATGGTGGCATGGCAGAAGCCAGTGTGTGAGGGTGGGTTAGGGCTGGGATGTTGGCAGGTTAGTGGCTCTATAGCCTCGTCAGCATGGCAGGAGCAAGCAATAAGAATGGCAGGTGACATATGGGGCTAGGTGGGAGGGAGGAAGAGAAGTAAGAAAAAAATGATGGCATAGTGGGGGCTGGCAAGGGGCGACATGGTGGGCCCAGGGGATGGTGGGAAGAGAGGAGAGGCAGCATATGGGGACAGGTGGAAGGGAGAAAGAAAAGAAAGAAAAAATATGGTGGCATGGTGGGAGCTGGCAGGAAGAAGAGGAAGGAGGCGTACAAGGCTTGGTGGGAGGGAGAAAGAAAAGGAAGAAAGAAAATAAAAAAGCTGCACAGCAGGAGGTGGAGGGGGGATCATACCGTGGAACCTAGTGGTGGGGACTGCAGGGATTGGGGGGTTCTTCTACCTACCAGAAGGATGAGGGATGGGAAATTGTGTTTCTGGGGTCACTGTTGGCTGTGTTTCAAGATGACCATGCTGTGTCATGTTAGCTGGCACGGGACCTCCATGCCATATTTTTCCTTGTTCTCTTTTCCATTAGTTTCTTCTTCCATTTAGTGTTTGATCTAGTTCTTTATGCCTTAGTTTGATGCTCAGGGTTCCAGGACTGATGTTTGTATCTATTTTACTTAGTTTTTTTGGTCTTTGCTGCAGAGGGATGTTGTGGTGCATCTGTCTAGGGTGCCATGTTCTAGGTTTTTGTGTGTGTGATCTTTTTTTATTGTGGTAAAAATATATAACAAAACATTTGCCATTTCAACATTTTTTACATTGAACTTTTTTTTAAAATTCAGTGACATTAATTATGTTAACCATGCTGTACAACTATCATCACTGTTTTCAAATTTTTTCATCACTTTAACAAAAACTCTGTACCCCTAAGCAATAACTCTCATTTACCCTCTCTCACCCAACCCTGGTAACCACTAATAAACTTTGTTCTCTATACATTTTCCTATTCTAGACATTTCATATATGTGGAATCATACAATATTTGTCCTTTTGTGTCTGATTTGTTTCACACTGCATAATGTTTTCAAGGTTCATCCATATTGTAGTATGTGAGAGAAACAGATGATCTTAAAAAGTGATAAAATTGTCAAGATCATAAACACGTTCTGAAAAGCAGAGGGTTACAGCACTGTGTGTTGGTGATGCTGTGCACAAATACCTGTGGTCAATAGCAATTTAAAAAATACTTTAGACTCTTTAGATTTCCCAAAATATTAAATGTTAAAGTTTGGATATTGATAGGAAATATTTTATAATTGCATGGGTAAATGTATAATCAATATTGGTCAATTAGCCAAAAATATTACATACATTTAATTTGGATTTAATTTTCCCTCAAAAGTTGTTAATAAATTAATAATTAGCTTACAAATGATGCTAAGAGGTGAAAACTTTCCAGGTGCCAGCTGCTGACATTTCACATTTATTATATTTCCTAATTCTTTCAAAATTCATGAATTAATTTTAGAGATGAGAGAGTATAAAGGTTAATATAAGTAGCTTGTCCCAAGTATCTTGCAATAATTTTAGTTAAGTGGTGGAGAAAACAGTAAATTCTGTGGGCCCTCATTAAAAAAATAAACAATATTTGCGTTTTTGTGACAGGACTTTTTCAGTTGCAAGTTAACAAAACTCAGAATCAATCGTGCTTTAGCAGAAGAGATTTCACTTGCTGATTTACCTGGGAAAGTAAAGTATTAGATCCAGGGACTCAAATTCGTCATCACATCTCTTTCTCTCTTGTCCCCTTCCCTCCCTCTGTTGCTAAGGAAGATAGCCAATGTAATCTCCAACTCCCCTCACATCATCTCACCTTAACAGCTTCAGCAGAAAGACAGACATCTTTCTTACAGCAACCATAAATGAAGTACCAGAGAAGATTACTCTTGTACAACCCCTGTGGCTGGGGGTTGTGGTATAATGTGGTGGACTCTGATTGGTCAGATCTGGGTTATGTGTTTCCCTCATTCCCTGGGCCATTATAATATTCTCTATCCTATATAGCCATGAGTTGGAATCACATCAATGGCAACTAACAGCAACACCACCCTATTTATGGTCATGGTGATGAGTAAATCATGTAAATATTAAACAAAATAGCTATTGCCAATTCACTGGTCCCTGAGAGACAACATTATTAGCTGTTAGAACTGCTGGCTTTCTTTTCATTTCCTAACCTTTATGTTTCTACCTAACAAAATTACCTCCTTTTAATTCCAAAATTACCAAGAACCCTGGGCCACTTTCAGGAATCATAACTTTGATCTGTATTCCTGGTGGATGAGCACCAAATACCCTTAACCTGAGTTCTGTATTGAGTTCTGGTCTCTGCAACCCTGGCTACAGCACCGCGAGATACTGTGCATTCACATAGTTCCCAGAGTCACCCTTGTGTTGGTGGACTTTTGAGATGGCCCCAGTTGTCACCACCTCCTAGTACTTATCCCTTTGTGTAATCTCTTCACTTTGAGCATTAGCTGAACCTAGTGACTCTCTTATAACAAATAGAATATGGCAAAGGTGATGGAATAAATATTTTGGGATCACCGTGGACAGGATATAATGGAACTGGGTAAACTGTCTCAAGGTAAGCTGCCCAAGCCAGGTTGGGGAAGTACACATTCCCGACAGTTCCTAATGCCAAATGACCCTGCATTCCTTTTCTACCTGAAGGGTCACTCCTCCAGATCTTAACCTTCACAGTCCCTGCCATCAGACAGGATGATGAGGAGGAGAAGGTCACCAGCAGTGATCCTAACTCTGGCTGGGATGAACAAGGGATCTGGTGTATAAAGAGAACAGAAAGTGAAGAAACCTAAAGACTCACAAATCTAAGACCTGGTAAGACACCATGACTACAAATATCAAGAAAATAACAATCTCCACTCTCCCTGTAATGCCCCCTGTGTTCCACTTCTGCTTAACCCCTTAGCTCTAAGGGGAGGTCCACCCTTGTCTATTCAGCTTTCAGTAACTTCCAGAAATCCTTGGAATTCCTGGGTTTGAAGATGAATCTTTCTCCATCATCTGTGTTCCTCTTCTCCCCTTTGTGTCACATGTCTTTATGTGTATGCTGCTCTTTATACAACTCAGAAGTGATTTAGTTTAGGATCTACCCTCAACTGATTGATTGCATTACATTAGATTGCATTATGGACAGTGATTGTGTTATATTAAATTAGATTATATCCACAGGGATAGGGGTTAGAATTCCAACACATATTTTTAGGGAACACAATTCAGTCTATAACACTGACCCAAGAAGGAACAGAACACATTATCAGCACTATATCAGTTGTAGAAACTGAATTTGTAACAGAAACACTTCCCATAGAGGAAACTCTAGGCCAGAAAGATTCATTAGTGAATTATGTCTGATATATGATGAAACAATAATATCATTTCTGCACAAACTTTTAAATATTAAAGAAGGGAACAATTCCCAAGTCATTTTATGAGCCAATATTACCCTGATTCAAACACCAAGAAAAAACATTGCAAGAAAAGAGATCTACAGACCAATATCCATCATGAAAATAGATAAAAAAAAGTTTACAAAATGTTATCAAATCAAATACAAAAATACAAAAAAGGGATAATACAGCATGTTAAATTGGGAAAGCAAGGTTGGTTTAACGTTTGCAAATCAAGAAACACAATTCACCAAATTCATAGAATTCAGGACAAAAGCCAAGTAATCATTACAAAAGAGGCAGAAAAAGCGTTTACCAAAATTCACCATGCTTTCATGACAGAATCTCTCAATAGCAGGAATAGAAAGAATTCCCTCAGTGTGGTTAAGGACATCAATGGAAAAGATTGTATCCAATGATGAAAGGCTCAATGCTTTCCAAGGTCAGCAACCAGTCAAAGATGTCTACTCTCACCATTTCTATTTAACTTTGTGCAATAAGGCAGGAACATGAAAGAAAAAATCTATACACAGGAAAGGAAGAAATAAAACCATCCTTATTGGTAGAAGGCATGATCGTGTATGTAGAAAATCCTAAGGGATTCCCCCAAAAGTTATAAGCATTAGTCATTATGGAAATTAAAATAAAAACCACAGTGAGATACTACTTTAAACTCACCAAAATGGCTATAATTTAAAAAACAATAATAACAAGTTTTGGTGAGGATGTGCAGAAATTGGAATGCTCATGCCTTGCTGATGGGAATGTAAGATGATGCTACTGCTGTGGAAAACAGTTTAGAGTTTCCTCAAAAAGTTGGACATAGAATTGTCATATGACTCAGCAATTCCATTCTTAGGTATATACCCAAAAGAGTTGAAAACAGATACTCTAACAAATACATATACTGACATATCATAGCAGAACTGTTTATGATAACCAAAAGATGGAAGTAATCCAAATGAAAAATAGATTAACAAATTATTGTACACACATACAATGGAATACTAACCAAAAAAAAACACGTTGTTGTCGAGTTGATTCCAACTCATAGCAACCCTATAGAACAGAATAGAACTGCCTCCCATAGGGTTTTCAAGGAGCAGCTGGTGGATTAGAACTGCTGATCTTTTGGTTAGCAGCCTTAATGCTTAACCACTGTGCCACCAGGGCTCCAATGGAATACTATTAATCCATAAAAAGGAATGAAGTACTGATACATTCTGCAACATTGATGAATCTCAAAAACATATTAAGTGAGAGAAGGCAGACAGAAAATATCCACAATAGGTAAATTCGTAGAGACAGAACACAGATTGTTTGTTGCCAAAGGCTAGAAGGGAAGGGAATGGGGAGCAACTGCTTAATGGGTATGGGATTTCCTTTTAGGGTGATGAATATATTTTTGAGCTAGATAGAGTTAGTGATTGTACAACATTGTGAATGTACTAAATAATACTAAATTGTTCACTTTAAAAATGGTTATCTTTATTTATGTGAATTTTACCTCAATTTTAAAAATTTAAATAAAAAACCCACGGCCGTCAAGTTGATTCTGACTCATCTACCCCATAGGGTTTCCAAGGGTGTAAAACTCTGCGGAAGCAAATTGCCACATCTTTCTCCCGAGAAGTTGCTGGTGGTTTTGAATCACTGATCTTTTGGTTAGCAGTCCATCGCTTTAACCACTGCACCACAGGGCTCAAAAAAAATTTAAATAGTATCACAAAAAGACATATGTCATAAATGTATAAGTGTCTAATAACAGAATTCCAAGATAGATGAAGCATAAACTGATAGAAATAAAAAAGAAATAAATAAATTAACAACTACATTTGGAGATTAATACTTTTTTCTGAGAAATTGATAGAAGTAAACAGAAAGCCAGTATGGATATACCAAAAACCAAACCCATTGTCATCAAGTCAATTAAGGAGTGGCTGGTGGATTTGAACTGCTAGCCTTTTGGCTAGCAGCCAAACCCTTAACCACTGCACCACCAGGGCTCCAATATACATATAGGAGACTTAAACTACCCTATGAACCTAACTGACATTTATAGAATACCTCACCCAACAAGCACAAAATAGACATTTTTTTTTTTCAAGTTCACATGGAACATTCACCAAGATTGACCATATTCTGGATCCTACAACAAGACTCAGTAAATTTAAAGGGACTAAACTCATTCTCCTGACTGCAATGGTATTAAATTAGAAATCTCTAACATTACGATATCTGGAAAATCCCCAAATATTTTGAAATTAGTCAACACACTTCTAAATATCCCATGAGTTAAAGAAAAACTCAAGAAAAATTAGAACGTGTTTAACTGAATGAATATATAATCACCACAAATCAAAAATGTGTGGAATACAGCAATAGGAGTGTTTAGATAGAAATTTCTACCATTAAATAGATAATGAGGGATGATTAGAAACAACTTCTGCCAATAAATTTGATAACTGAAATGAAATGGACAAATTTCTCTAAAGATAAAAATTACCAAAACTGAATCAAGCATGTGTGTGTGTTAGGTGCCATCAAGTCAGTTCCGATTCATAGCGACCTTATGTACAACAGAGTGAAACACTGCCCAGTCCTGCACCATCCTCACCATCACTGAATCAAGTAGAAACAGGAAATTTGAATAGCCCTGTATCAATTAAAGAACTTAATAGTTAAAAACCACCCCACACACAAAAAATAAATATAAACCTCCAGACTCAGGCGGCTGCACTGATGAATTCTATCACACATTTAAGCAGGAAAACCAATCCTATACTAACTCCTGGACAAAACAGAGGAGAAGGAAACTTTGCCCAAATCATTTTATGAGGCTAGTATTACTCTGACGCCAAAAGCAGACATAACTAGCAAAAGAAAGCTTTAGACCAATTATCTCTCATGAATCCTTAACATAATATTAGTCAAATCCAATACTATATATAAATGATAACATACCATGACCAAGTAAAATTTATTCCAGGATGCAAGTTTGGATCAATATACAAAAATCAATCTACTTTACCATATTAATAGAATAAAGAGAATAATAATAAGGTAATTTCTATTCAGAAAAAGTATTTTAAAAATTCAACTTATTAATGGTAAAATCTCTCAGAAAACTAGGAAAGGAAGGCAACTTCTTCAATGTGATAAAGGGTATTTGTGAAAAACCTACAGTAGATGACACAAGCTTGCTTGCCAAAAATGAAGACCACGTGAAGCACTTACTGATGAAGGTCAAAGGCTATAGCCTTCGGTATGATAAAAGGAAAAAAAAAAAATGAAATTGTTAGCAATTTCATTCTACTTAGATCAATAATCAATGCCCATGGAAGTAGCAGTCAAGAAATCAAATGAGAGGCAGAGCCAACATGGCACCCTATACAGACACACAATGCCGTTCGCTGCAGGCAGCAAGGACCTGAAAAATTAAGTAAAACAGATAAAAACATCAATCCTTGAACCTTAAGCATCAAATGAAGGCATAGAGAAATAGATCAAGCACTGAATGGAGAAATAGGTCAAGACACTGAAGGAAAACAGAAGACAAGCAGAGATACGGAGTGGGGCCCCCTGCCAACTAACATGGCACAGTGTTGCCATCTTGGAGCACAGCCATCAACGATCTCGGACAGGGAGTACAAGAAGACAACTTCAGAGAGCTCCCAACAGGAGACAGAGAACCCAGTAACCAGAAAAGCACGCTTTTCCACCCCTAAGTCTTCTGTCTCCTACACCAGCTTCACCACTCCTGACAGGCCACGCGAAGCTGCCTTGACTACAGAGATTGCAGCTCACGATTAGCCTGGGTCTATCGTGTCCCCACCTGCTACTACAGAGATTGCAGCTCACGATTAGCCTGGGTCTATCGTGTCCCCACCTGCTAGCTCATGCCACACCATTTTTCTCATTGCCTGACCTCCGGTTCTTGGGACATAAGCCTTCTGCCTGACCTGCAAATTTTGGATTCACCAGCTTCCACAATGCTGTGATCCAGCATAGGCTTCTAGCCTACTGCCTGATCTGCAGATTTTGGATTCCTCAGCCACTGCAACCAAGTGAGCCTGCAGAAGTCTTCAGCCTGCTACCTGACCCACAGATTTGGGACTTGTCAGCCCCCACAATTGCATGAGCCATTTCCTTGAAGTAAATCTCTCTCTATATATATATACACTTCACTGGTTTTGCTTCTCTAGAGAACTGAGACTAAAACACTCAATTATAAATAAGAAATCTGCAGCACTAATAGGTTAAGCAACTTGCCCAGGTTCACAGAGCTGGTAAATGTGAACCAGGCTTTGAGTCCAGGAACTCTGACTCCAGAATCTATCCATCTAATGATCACACCTCAAATGCAGAATATAATGATTATGTAAATACAGAATATAAGGATTATATTATGTATAATATAGAACATAATGACTACTTGTAGAATATAATGATTACTATCATAAAGAAGCAGATAATTAAAATAGTTTCATTGCTTGGTGATGAGAAGTTATCCACATTTAAACATGTATCATGAGGCAATCAATTTGTGCTTATGCATTTTATTAAAATAATGATTGGTGATTTGTAATTTTAATTCACCGAGTTCTTACACCTTAATGATTATAAAGACCATAAAATTCTTCAGAGCACACACTTGTTCTAGGTTCTAGGGTTTAAATAGTGACCTCTCAGACACCAGGGAACTAATTGTCATAGGTATTGAAGGATTTGAATCACAAGACAAAGGCATGTTAGCACTGAATAAAAATATAAATTTCTTATGATGCTCAACTTCCTGTTTACAGCTTTGGAGATTAAATACCTTCACTTTCACAGACAATGGTTTCAACCTTGGATGTTAGGAAAGGCTATTAGAAGTATATTATTGAAATGATGTACTTCTAATACCTGCTCAGAGCAAAATTATTTCCAAAATCAATATGTGTACTATTAATGGTATGATTATTTTATAGAGTCAATATATGTTATAGTTCTAGTGTTAAAGATATACATTATTTAAGAACAAATTTTGTTATTTGTGATACATTCACTGCCTAGAAAAACAAAAAATTTGAAAAGACATTTTGTCATTTCTCTGACCTACAGCTTTCCTTCATATTGAATAAGTTTTGCATTCACTAAATTTGTCATTGTGAAATATCAGGATGTGGTCAAATCCTCTAAACGTTTCATTAACTGACTTTTTCTATAGCAGTTTACTCTAGTGAAGTCAATTGGATGTAGTCCGAGTGGTTTAGAATATCTTTCTCGATGATCTAGATTTCCAGGCAATGTTGGGAAATTTTATTTAATGCATATCCTGAATTATCTGATTACTTTGTATAATATTTCTCTAGGATTAAGACCTAGTATTTGCAAGTTCATTTAAGTCAGAACAAGTAGTGAGACTTCGTGACAGGTATCATCCCATTATCTGAAGTCACATGTTCAAGAAAGAGGAGTGCTGTCAAGAATCTGTACCTTAACACATGTCAGGAAAACAGCAGAATTCTCAGTGGCACTGCAGGGAACACATGACAGAGCTGCAGCCTGGAGAGCAGATGCTGAACTAGGATCTGTTTTCTTCAGAGTGGGCTCTACACTAGTAGAAAAGTAGAATACCAAGGGAACTCACTGTAGAACTCAGTAATGTAAATCTTTTGTATTTCTTGGAAAATAGTGTGCCTGAGTTGGGAAAATAATTTGTGAAAAGTAGAAGAATGAAACTTAAACCTGTATGGACTAATTTTTCTGGGTTTTTGTCGGAAGTCTGAGATTAAAAAAATATTGTCAATCTTTGCAGAGAAATCCTCCTATCTGCTTATATTATTAAGGAAAGATAAATTTATTGTCTAGTATAAGACTAGAATATAAAGTTATTTCTTGACTTATGATTTCAGGCATTTTGATCTAGCAGAAATTAAAGGGGAAAATGCAGATTAAATTGAAAAAGAAGATTAAAATATTGTACTTTATTCATGAAGATTACGGAGCTGGGAAGGACTCAGATATTTTGGAGCCATATCTAAATCATATAATGTGTATGGAAAATTATTTGAACATTTCCTGTGTCATTTTTTTAATAGGAGAAGAGCAATTTTTATCCCTTCCTGAATTACTCTTTGGAGACTGTAGTGATTACAAAAGTAGCCAAGGATTATGAGATTGACTTTAATTTTTAAAATATTTTCATTTTTGTTTTCACATAATTTTAACTGAAGTCCTGTTTTATTCAGAAGTCATGTATCATTACACAAACCAACATGTGTGTCAAAATAAATGTTATTTATTCATCCCCTTGCTCAGACATTACAGAACTCTAATGGTGTGTGACAGTTTGTAACACATTTAAGAGAGGGTCTTTTTGTTTTTTGTCCAATCTTGCCAACGGCAGAAACCAGGCTCAAAATATGATTCTTTAAAAGCAAATTCTGAGGAAGTCGCCAAGTAACTATCTCAAAATGACTACGTTGACTGGTATATTCAGTTAGCTTGGTGAATGTGGCCACAGTTTGAAGTAAATTCTTCATAATATTGAAGTAACATATCTGAAATAGGATAACCAGCAAAAAAGCACAATTTTTTGCACTATATCTACACACACACCAGTTTGATATTTTACTGTTATTTTTCAATCAAATATTTTTTACTAGTTTTTTTAAACTGAATCTTTTTGGTGTTATTTTTGCTTCAGGTAGTATCTTTCTATAGTCAATGATAAACTGTGAAGGTAGACTGTTGCTTATCTGTTCAATTGCTAAAAGTTTTGGCAGTTCTGATATGTTCATGCATGTATAGGGGAGCTGTATGTATCACACTGTTAAAGAATGTTAACGTTATTAGTCCTTCAAGTAGATACTAATATTTTAAATTATTTTTCGTCAAACTGAATAAAGTGGTTATTTTTTACTAAAGAGTTAAAACCATAGTCTTTTCTATTAATCCACCACCTTCTATCACCCCATTCAGGTAACTTCACAAGATGCCTAAGTTTTTAATGTAAAGAAAATGCTAACTAATAACTTTAAGTGATTTTTCATCATTATTCATAGTGTGACTTAACTTTTCATTTATTTCAAAAACTGTTATCTATCTCGGGGGCCTGCTTTAGGTGTTAGAGATAGAGTGAAGAACGCAAGCCATCATGTCTGCTTTCTTAAAGCTTATAGACTAAGGTAGGAGGAATGTTAAACAAACTTGTACCTGCATGGTGCATGATTATAATATCTTCTTATAATATTTGTAAAGAGCTCTGGTGGCACATTGGTTAAGTGCTTGGCTGCTAACTGAAAGGTCAGCAGTTTGAATCCACCAGCCACTCTGCAGGAGACAGATGTGGCAGTCTGCTTCCTTAAAGATTTACAGCCTTGGAAATGCTAGGGGGCATTTCTACTCTGTCCTATAGGGTCACTATGAGTCGAACAGACTACGGCACACCACCACCACCATGATAATATTTGTAGTAATTAATGATTTTGAGAGATACTGTGTTCCGAGCATTGTTCTAAGAATCTTACATTTATTACTCATTTAATCTTCACTCCAATTCTAGGTATTTTTATTGTGTCAGTTTTAGAGATGAGAACACTGAGCACAGAAGGGTTATGTTACTTGCCTGGGATCGCACAGCTAAATAACTATACTGGCTCTCTGTAGGAGTTCCTTACACAAAAAAGATAAGATACAAAGCTAAAAGAGATTGTGGGTTCAGGGGATTTCTCTTTAAGCAAGAAACATTTAAGTGGTGACCTAAAAGATTAGTAGGAGTTACCTAGATAAGAAAGGGAAGGGTTCCGTGGGCTTTATGAAAAACTGGTAGAGGGCTAGTAGTGAATACGGGTAAAAGCAATTGTGAGATGACAGTGAGGCCTAGGCGGGAACCAAATCATGCAGGTCCATATTGATCATCTTAAAGAATTTGAATATTTCTTAAATGTTATAGAAAGCAATTGACAACTTTTAAGCACATGGGTGACATGATCTTACTAAATCTGGTAAAAATATAAAAGGATAAGTCTGGATGTAAGGCTGGAAGACTATTATCAGAACCTTGAAGACAGATGATAGTAGTTTGGATTAAGGTAGTGGTGGTGGGAACTTTTCTTTTTTTTAAAGTGAAAAGATAATTAAGTATATTTTTAAATTAAAATTTACCAATTTAGGTAATAAGTTAGTTGTTGGATGAGGCAGATGAAGGCTGGGAAATCAAAGATGTTATTCAAGAAGATACGAAAAAAGGGATGCTTTTTTTCTCATTCTGACATTAGTCAGATAGGGAATAGATAAATAGGTGAATTCTCTGAACAAGTAAAAGAATATTTTCGTTATATCAGGTAACTAGATTTATAGAGACTCATAGTGTCACATCGTTTTAGAATCACGTCTATTCCAGACTGAAATTTACTCATAAGAAGATTCAGACTCTAAGTTTAAGAATGAACTCCTCAGAGTTACCTAGACAAAAAGTGTAATTCTGAACTCATAACCATAAAGAAATCCACAATAAATACCAGATTACCTGACTACAATATTTTCTATCCATTGTTTTTGTTTTTTTTTCAATTATTAAACATACCTTCTCTCTCTTTGTATTTAGTTATTTATATACTGCAGTCTGTGTTGACAGATTTCTTCTCCTCCTCCTCCTCCTCTTTCTTTTCCTTTTTTTCTCCTCCTCCTCCTCATTTTTTTTCTTCTCATTTCAGGATAGGCATTGAAGGACTATGGGCCAAAACAATTATAGTTCTCTACATGGTTTTATTCTGCTTGGCTTCTCAGATCATCCCAAACTGCAGATGGTCCTGTCAGGAGTTGTCACCATCTTCTACTTAATTACATTGGTGGGTAACAGCCATCATTCTTGCATCTCTGCTGGATTCCCATTTGCACACACCAATGTATTTTTTTCCTCAGGAATTTATCTTTCCTAGATCTGTGTTTCACCACCAGCATCATACCTCAGATATTGGTTGTGGGGACCTGATAAGACCATTAAATATGTGGATTGTGTCATTCAACTCTATGTTTATATGTGGTTGGTCTCCATTGAGTGCCTTCTCCTGGCTACTATGTCCTATGATCATTTTACAGCTATTTGTAAACCCTTGCATTATTTGGTAGTCATGAACCCACATTTATGTCTCAAGATGATTATCATGGTCTGGGGTGTTAGTCTGGCCAATTCTTTGGTATTATGTACACTCACACTTGATTTGTCTAGATGTGAAAACAACATTCTGGATCATTTCTTGTGTGAGTTGCCAGCTGTGGTCAAGATAGCTTGTATAGACACCACAGCAGCTGAAATGTCTGTTTTTGCTTTAGGCATTGTCATTGTCCTTACAGCCCTCTTCCTTATTCTTATATCCTATGGTTACATTGCTTGAGCTGTGCTGAGAATGAAGTCAAAAGCAGGCCAAAGAAAAGTAATTAATACCTGTGGATCTCATCTCACTGTGGTGTCCATCTTCTATGGAATGATTAGCTACTTGTAACTGCAGCCAGGTAACAGTACTCCCAAAGTCCAGGGCAAGTTCCTCACTCTCTTTTACACCATCATCACTCCAAGTCTCAACCCTCTGATCTATACCTTGAGGAATAAGGACATGAAGAATGCACTAAAGAAGCTGGTGAGAGTTGATTATAAATCTACAAAAATGCAGAACTGGAAATCATAGGAAAATATTAGAGTAAATAAGCAATGAAATACTTTTTCTAATTGTTCTCAATATTTACTGAGGCAAGTAATCCCTAGATCATAGAAATCACTTAATGTAATAATTCTTTCATGCAAAATTTTTGTGGATACAAACCATTGGATACTTAGCTCTTTCATGCCTCTAATTATTTGAATATGTTCAGGTAAACTGAGTCAGTAAGAATTTTTATTTTTGTTTGAAATATAATACATAGAGGATGTGAATATAAACTTGATTACACTGAATTTATTCTCAAGCCTTTTGAAAACTGCTTAGTTGCCCTGGTGGTGTAATCGTTAAGCGCTCAGCTGCTAACTGAAAAGGCAAAGGTTCTAACCCACCAGCAACACTGTGGGAGAAAAGATCTGGCATTCTGCTCCTGTAAAGATTACAGCCTATGAAATCCTGTGGAGCAATTCCACTCTGTCACATAAGGTCGTTATAAATTGAAATGGACTTGCTGGCACATAACAACATAAAAACTTCTTTGGTGATGTAGTTTTGTATTTTCATTACCAGTGCTTGGATCTTCAGTAATATAGACCTTAATGAATGGTTTCATATACATTATGATTTGTATATTAAATAATAATATACAAATAATGATTCCATAAGTTAAATATTTCATGAGGCCATCCAAAGATTTATGCGTGTTTGGCATAGGAAAATGCAATCTATAGGACAGTGACTGTCATGAGCACCATTAGAAACAATTTACTCTTTGTTCAGTATAACTTAATATCAATATCTTGAGTAAAGATCTTTGCTATTTAAGTGGATTATTTGTTTAACATGATACATGTTACCCTCAATAATGTGAGTTGGCCTCTTCCAATCAGTTGAAGGTAAAAGAAAAAAAGGAGGAGGGGAGGAATTTTCCCTTCTGTCTCCAGACTATAAATAGACATCTTCCCAGAACTCATCCATTCTTTCCATCGCCAGACCTATAGATTTGGGGACAAAAGACTGCAGGAATCTTCAGCCTGTCACCTGACATACAAATTTTGAACTTCCCAGCCTGCCACAATCAAGTGAGCCAATTCCTTAAAATAATTCTGTGTATCTCCATCTCTCTCTGTTTATTTATCTAATTATCTATTTCTCTAGAGAACCCTGACCAGATAAAATGTAGGAAATCACTGGTACTTTAGAAGCCCACTGTGGACCTATGAGTAAAGGTTAGAAAATGCTATCCCTTTCTTCATGGGAAAATGGGCTCTGTTTTTCCTATTCTGGTTCTGTTTCTACGGAAACCTATAGATTAAATAAATATGAAGTGTTGGTCATGTTACCAGGCAACAATTGTTTACTGTAAACATAAACATGATTGATAAACTGCAACAGCACTCATAGGACAGGATCAGAACTACAAGTACCATGAACTTTGGGCCTCCCTGAGTACAGTGTGAACTTCTATTGGTGTCTGCTGTTGGAATTTGGACACGACACACCCATAGGCTGTTACAAGATCTATTAATTTCTATGTCTCATGAGGCTTTTAAACCTGCATGCCTTCTACACTCAGATCTGCCAGGTCTCATTTCTCTTATACCTGAGCTGTATTTTGTGGGTCCTGAGAATAGTCCCTGGACTATATTAAGTCCTTTTCCTGATAACACACTTGATACTGACAGGCTGTGTTTGCTGTTCTGTATCATTCTGCACGGCTAAATGAGCTAGTGCCAGCAGTGGGCTAATGAATCCCATGAAAGAGATTGTCCAGCTGACCTCAAGACTTTTGCTGATGGTGCTGAGTGGGGGTGGCAGAGGGCACATCCCCAGTCACATACCCCTCTCCCCACAGAAGATCACACCTACCTTCAAGCTTATGCTAATTATTTAATAACTGTTCTTTACAGTTTTATCTCATATACATAAATTGCTAAAGAATATATTGTTTCATTTTTCCATACTTTACATTTATATAAATGGAATCATACTATATACACCTGTGATTTTCTTCTCTTTATTCTACATACACTGCTTTTGTTCACTGAAATATCTCTGGCCATAGACTAGTGACTGACACATAATAGGCACTAAACTTGTGGAATAAATGAATGAAGTAATTAATTTTGGAGAATCATTAAGTTGACTTTTGAGAATCATTCATGCAATTAATTGAATTTTATTTCTTTACATTGCTGTAGTATTCCAGTGTAGTAATAAACCATAATAAATGTATACCTTATACCTCTATTGGATGGAAAGCTGAGCTGTTTCATGTATTTTGCTATTATCACAATGCTACAATAAACATTTTGCACAAGTCTGCCAGTGCACATACACAAATGTTTCTCTAGGAAAGTTGTTTGTAATCATGGATGTACATTAGCATCACCTGGGGAGGTTTAAAAAAATATATAGATGTTGGGGCCCCTCCCCAGACCAACAGAAATCAGATGTCTGAGGCAGTATTTCGTTATCGGTTTCTATATAACAAATTATACCAAATTTGGCAGGATAAAATAACATACATTCATTATCTCACAGTTTCTGTGAGTCAGGAATATAATACAGCTTAGCTGGGTCCTCTGCTTCATGGTCTTTCACAAGGCTTCCAGCAAGGGGTTGTCTGGGTTCACAGTCATCTCAAGGTTCAGTTAGGGCAGGATTCACTTCTAAGCCCATTTAGTGGTGGTTGGCAGGATTCATTTCCTCACAGGCTTTTGGACTGAGGACCTCAGTTCCCTGCTGGTTGTTGGCTGGAAGCTGCCTTTGCCAGATGGCTTTCTCCATACAGCAAACATGTGAGAAGAGCCAGAGAAAAAATGCCAACAAGAAGAAGTCACAGCCTTTTGTAATCTAGTCAGAGAAATGACATCCCATCACTTTTGCCACAATTCTGTTAGTTAGAAGCAAGTCCTTAAGTCCATCCCATACACAGAAGGGAGGGGATTACACAAAGACATAAATACCAGGAGGCAGAGACCTTTAGGAGCCATGTCAGAAGCTACCTACCACAGGTAGAGCCTAGGATCTGTATTTCTATATATCCTTAGGTGATTCTGGTACACTTTGAGGATGGAGAACCATTATTCTACAGATGTTTTTCACAAATATTTGATCATATTCTCTACAAGAATTTTGGAAATTATGTACCAGTCATGGATTGAATTGTGTCCCCCAAAAATAGGTGTATCAATTTGGCTAGGCCATGATTCCCAGTATTATGTGATTGTCTAGCATTTTGTCATCTGATGTGATTTTCCTATGTGTTGTAAATTCTGCCTCTATGATGTTAATAAGGTGGGATAGGAGGCAGTTATGTTAATGAGGCAGGACTCAATCTACAAGATTTGGATTGTGTCTTGAGTCAATCTCTTTTGAGATATAAAAGAGAAAAGCTAGCAGAGAGACAGGGGGTCCTCATACCACCAAGAAAGCAGCCCCAGGAGCAGAGCATGTCAGTTGGACCTGGGGTTCCTGCGTGGAGAAGCTGCTAGTCCAGATGGTCCTTCCTACAGAGCCGACAGAGAGAGAAAGCTTTCTCTTGGAGCTGATGCCCTGAATTTGGACTTCTAGCCTACTAGACTGTGAGAAAATAAATTTATTTGTCAAAGCCATCCACTTATGGTATTTCTGTTATAGCGGCACTAGATAACTAACACAGTATCCTTTGATTTTTAAGTTAATGTATGCATGTTTTGTTGCTGTTGTTAGGTGCCATCGAGTTGTTTCTGACTCATAGTGACTCTATGAACAACAGAACAAAACACTGTCCAGTTCACAATCGTTGGTATGTTTGAGCCCGTTGTTGCAGTCACTGTCTCAATCTACCTCACTGAGGGTCTCCCTCTTTTTCAGTGATCCTCTACTTTACCAAGTATGATGTCCTTCGCCAAGGACTGGTCCTTCCTGACAACATGTCCGAAGTAAGTGAGATGAAGTCTTGCCATCCTTGAATCCCAGGAGCATTCTGGCTGCACTTCTTCCAAGACAGATCTGTTTGTTCTTCTGGTAGTCCATGGTATATTAAATATTCTTTGCCAATGCCATAATTCAAAGGAGTCAATTCTTCTTGTCTTCCTTATTCACTGTCCACCTTTCGCATGCATATAAGGTGATTGAAAATACCATGGCTTGGGTCAGGCACACCTTAGTCATCAAAGTGATATGTTTGTTTGTTGATTGTGGATCCTAGTAAAATGAAATCCTTAACAACTTCAGTCCATTCTCCGTTTATCATGATGTCACTTATTGGTCTAGTTGTGAGGATTTGTGTTTTCTTTATGTTGAGGTATAATCCATACTGAAGGCTGTAGTCTTTGATCTTCGTTAATAAGTGCTTAAAGTCCTCTTAGCTTTCAGCAAGTAAGGTTATGTCATCTGCATATTGCAGGTTATTAATGAGTCTTCCACCAATCCTGATGTCACGTTCTTCATATAGTCCAACTTCTCGGATTATTTGTTCAGCACAGATTGAGTAAGTATGGTGAAAGTATACAACCCTGATGCACACTTTCCTGATTTTAAACTAAGTTTTAGTAAGTTTAAATAGTTGCAAAAAGAGTAATTTTTACTTCTTTTAAGCATTGACATTTCAATATCAAAGTGTAGGTTTTAAATTTTAAATTTTATGCAATGAATTATCATTTAATAATTATTCCAGTCACAGTTATAAAATAAAAATTTTAAAGACACTTCAAATAGCATCACACTATAAACTACCTAGGAATTCATTTAATAAATGATATATAAGGCCTCTATAACAATTCTACAAAACATTATGAATAATAAATAAAGACTGAAATGGAGTGATATGCCATTTTCCTGGACTTGAAGACTTGATAAATTCTTTCCAAAGTGACCTATAGATTCAAAGCAATCCTAATCAAAATCCCAGTGGATATTTTCTTCTGTTGAAGTTGAAAAAATGATTCTGAAATTTACATTAAAATGGCAAGGATCTAGAACAGAGAAGACTCTTAAAGAAGAACAAGGGGGAGTGCTCCACCAGATACCAATGCTTAACATACAGCTACAGTAATTAAGAGGGTGAGGTATTAGCAAAAGGACAGAAAATATGTGTAACAGAATACAGAGTACAGAAACGGTCACATCTATGTGTGGATGGATGACGTATGAAAAAAATGGCATTTCAAAGCTGTGAGAAATATGAGAAAATACATGACTTGACACCTACTTTGCAAATATACAAAATGAAGTCAATTGCAGATATAATTATGAGAGTTAAAATCAAGCTTCTAGACAGTAACATGGGACAATATCTTCACAATAAGGATGCTTTCTTAAACAGAATATTAAAAACATACTAACCATAAAAAATATGGATAAAGTTAGACTACATTAACATGAATAGATTCTTTTTATGAAGCCACAGGGTGGGAAAAGATATCTGTTACACATATGATAAAAAGGGGTTTATGTGGAGAATATATAAAGAATTCTTACAAATGAATAAAAGAAAGGCAACTCAGTTGAAAAATGAGTAACAGACTCAAACAGGCTCTTTACTAAAAGGGGTATCCAAAAAAACAATAAATTAGAAAAAAATGTTCAACCTCATTAATTATTAGAAAAATAAACTTTAAAACCATTATGAAATCCATTACACGACCACCAGAGTATCTAACAATAAATAAATAAATAAAAGACTAATAACAGGAAATATTATCAAGAATACAGGACAATGCTTGTGGAACAATGGGTACTCTCATACACTGGAGGTGTGAAAATAAATTGATACAATCATTTGAATAATCAAATTCATTATCAGATTCTCATTTGAAATAGAGAAGTGAGAAACTGCAGCTCAGAGCAACAGAAAGTTACTTCAGGGCATCCAGCCTCACTACTGCTGGAACAGGAAGAGACACAGGTCAGTGTGGGGAGGAGGTCCTGGTGGGTAGGGGTGAGTGTCTTAGTTATCTAGTGCTGCTATAACAGAAATACCACAAGTGGATGGCTTTAACAAACAGAAATTTATTCTTTCACAGTTTAAGAGTCTAGAAGCCCAAATTCAGGGTGCCAGCTCTAGTGGAAGGCTTTCTCTCTCCGTCAGTTTTGGGGGAAAGTCCTTGTCATCAATCTTCGCCTGGTCTAAGGGCTTCCCAGTACAGGGACCCCAGGTTCAAAGGACGTGCCCTCCTGGCTCTTCTTGCTTGGTGGTAATGAGGCCCCCTTGTCTCTCTGCTCCCTTCTGTCTTTTATATCTCAAAAGAGATTGACTCAAGATACAACCTAATCTTGTAGATTGAGTCTTGCCTCATTGACATAACTGCCTCTAATCCTGCCTCATTAACATTACAGAGGTAAGATTTATAACACACAGGAAAATCGCATCAGATAACAAAATGGTGGACAATCACACAATACTGGGAATCGTGGCCTAGTTAAGTTGACACCAATTTGGGGGAGACACAATTCAATCCATGACAGGTGGGTTAATCCCACTACATCCTCACATTATGCTGATAGGAATGCAGACACATTCAGACACCAGTTGCAGAAAGAGAAGTTAGGGGTTCTTGAATCACAAAGTAGGTTATGAACAAATCTTGTATCACTACACACAAGAAAATAGTCTCATGCTACAGAAGAAAAGAATCATGAACAAATTAAAGTCAGTCACCGTAAGTGTTGACACTCTGAACAGCCCACTGCAATCTCAAAATCCCCAAATCCAAAGAATCACCATAACCCACTCCTGTCCCCTCTTCTTCAATCCCTCCACTACGTCAGCCCCCTCCTTCCAGGGTCTCACTTTTAGAAGCCCTGAGAGACACATCAGAGACCTGGGCACTGTCGATGCCTGGAGAAGAACAAAAACAGGATCTTGTCAGAACCCACAGAAGATGGGACTAGGAGAATGGGAATTATAGGGTGAGGGGGCTCCCAGATGGGCTCCCGTCTACACTATCCCAAGGGTCTCAGGATCAGCCTCCCTTCCTCCATACTTACTTGAAGCTTGAGCGTAGCTCCCTCCTTTCCCACCTGTGGGAAGAAAGTATTCTGTGAGAGATTGGGGAGTAGGCAGAACCATGAGGTCCTAGAAGAGCCGGCTAGCTCTGAATCCCAGAGAAGTTTCCAGAACTGTGACTAGACCAACAACCCTTCTGGAAGTCTGTCCTCAGCAGAACCTTCCCCTATGACCTTCAACTATTGCAAATAATGTGTCCGTCATCAAAACCTTAAGGTGGAAGACTTGCCCTTCATTTCCACATGTGCTTTACAAAAGAATAATTGTTAGCACACAGGGCTCCAAACTGGGTTAGCACATGTGTGGATGGTGCCCCCTGAAACGAGGTAGGAGACAGCAAATCTACTTGGGACTTGAAACCACCCACTGGTACAAGAAAACTCACACTCCACCCCCATCCTACCTGAGCTCTTCTTTCTCCAGACCACAGCTCCAGCCACCACAGGTACAATGACCACAACTCTAAGGAGAACGAGGCCAGCAATGATTCCCATGATGGAGGTGGTGGGTTGGGAGGACAGTTCTGGAAAGAGAAGGGAGATGAGGAGCCCTGAATCCTTGAAGGTTTCCAGAAGGCCTCCTGCCCTTCTTACCCCATGTCAGGGTGAAGGGCTCAGGCAGCTGCACATGGAAAGTGTATCTCTGCTCCTCTCCAAAGGGCACCACCACGACTGCCCACTTCTGGAAGGTCCGGTCGCCTACAGGCCTGGTCTCCACAAGCTCGTTGTCGTGGCCCTGGTCCTGCCTGTCGCACTGTCAGGTCAGGGTGATCTCTACCAGGTAGAAGCCCTGGGCCTAGCACTTCAATGTGACCTCACGATCAGAGATGTGGTGGTTGGTCACATGTGTCTTTGGAGACACTGAGGGGAAAGGTCAGAAAATTCAGAGACTTTGCATTACTTCCCATGGGCCATATCTTAGTTATCTAGTGCTGCTTTAACAAAAATACCACAAGTGGATGGCTTTAACAAACTGAAATTTATTTTCTCACAGTTTAGGAAGCTAGAAGTCTGAATTCAGAGCACTAGCTCTAGGGGAAGGCTTTCTTCCTCTGTCAGCTCTAGAGGAAGGTCCTTGTCTCTTCAGTTTTTTTCCTGGTTCCTTGGAGATCTCTATGTGGTTTGGCATCAGTCTTCCCCTATCTCAATTCTTCTGTTTGTTTGTTTAATCTCTTTATATCTCAAAAGAGATTGACTCAAGATACAACCTACACTAATCCTGTCTCATTAACATGACAAAGACAATCCATTCCCAAATGGGATCATAACCACATGTATAGAGGTTAAAATTTACAACACAGATTTTTGGGGGACATAATTCAATCCATAACATTCCACACTTTGGCGACCCAAAATCTGTGCCCTTGCCACATGAGAAACTCACTCACCTATCACATCATCCCAAAAGCCTTAAATCAACTCCAAGTTCGAAATTTCATCTTCTGGTGCATAAAATCAAATGTAGGTGAGACTTAAGGCGTATTTTATCCTAAGGCAAAATTTGTCTTTATCTGTGAACCTGTGAAACCTAGAATACAAGTTATCTGCTTCTATAGTACAATGATAGAACAGGCACAAGGTAGACATTTCCGTTACAAATGGGAGGAACTGGAGGGCATGAAGGGATAACAGTCACCAAGCAAATCTAAAACCCAGCAGAAAAAATTACATTAGCTCTCAAGCCTCGAAAAAAATCATCTCTTCTCTGAGACCATCTGGGCAATCACCTCACCCTCTAGACTCTGGGTGCTGGCCATGCCCTCTGAATTCTGGATGGATGCTCCTTGGTTCTGGGCTTCTGCTCCACGTTCCAGGCCCTCTGGCATGGCAACTGTGCTCCCTCAGCTTTAGGCGGCCTCATTCTCCTAGTCCATCTGTGTGTCAACCCTACCCCTCTACCCCAGAAGACCTCATTTTTCTGCCCATTGGGCATGTAAGCCCCACTGCCTCAGGTTTGGGCAATGGTCCATCCACATGGCACACCTTAACTGCAGCCCCACACTCTGGAAGCGATTTGGTGAAGATCCAGCTCTTTGAAACCTAGAAGGATGTGGTCCCACCCTTTGCGATCCAGGAGACTGTTGGCCCACTCTTTGAAACTGAGAAGACCCTGCTTCCTGTATTCCTTCCAACAGTTCTGCTGATCTGCAAGCTGCTCCAGGGATGGTAATTTTCTTTTCCTGGAGGACAACAGATGTAGCTCCTTTGGTCTGTTTCCTTCCTGTAGAATTTCAAGAAGCACACAGCGTTCTTTCCTTTCATTCTATCTCTGTCCCCTTAAGTCTAAGCTGATGGGTTTTCTGCCGTTGTAGTTTGTTACATCCTTCAGTCACAGGCTTAATCTGCTATCTTTTTCTGTAGACATTACAGCCTTGGAAACCCTATGGGGCAGTTCTACTCTGTCCTATAGGGTCACTATGAGTCGGAATCAGCTTGAAGGTGCACAACAACAGTAAACAACACTGAGCTAACCAAAAGTATAACATATCCATGTTGGGAGGATGAGGGTGTGTGAAGGAGAGATAATCCATTATAGATGATACATAAAACTGAACAAGAAAGAATGAGCAGTATAAATAGGTTATATAGAGGCATAGAAATAACAATAAGAGAATCAACTGAAAGCATTAAAAGATTCCTTCTGGAGACCTGGTGGCACAGTGGTTAAGAACTCAGGCTGCTAACCAAAAGGTCAGCAGTTAGAATCCACCAGCCACTCCTTGGAAACCCTATGGGGCAGTTATACTCTGCCCTATAGGGTCGCTATGTGTTGGAATTGACTCAACATAAATAGGTTTGGTTTTGGTTATTTTCTGGAGTTCAGAAAGTGGGGTATATGGAATTGAGGATGGCTTCTTGAAAACAAGCCTGGTAAAAGTTTCCGAATTTTTGGACTATATTCATCTGATAAAATAAAAGCTCAATATTTTTAGAAGACAATATAGTGAGTGAGAGAATAGACTTAGAATTGTTCTATTAGGAGTGTCATAGAGATGGAGCAGTAACTGGAGAGAGACATGGGATCAAGTGATTAACTTTTATAGGATTTTACTTTGATTTATTTAGTTTTTGTTTGTTTTAATGGGAGGTTTTACAGCATGTGTGTATGCAAGAATGAATGAGCCAATAGAGTGGGAAACTGATGATGAAGAGGAGGGATATGAGCCCAGGACATGAACACAGGTCTGTGTGATTCCAAGACTCAGGCCATTTAATGCCAGAGTATTTTGTCTTTAGAAGGAAAAAGAACAATCAATGTACATCTGCTATATTCCAAACCCTGCACTTGGTGCTTCACACTCATGACCTCATATCACCATTACACAGCCCAGCCCACACCCACAGTGGATGGACAGACGTACAAAATGCCTCCCGATTTTGAAGCAAGCAGGTGACGTAAATGCAAATCCTTGTGAGAGCCAGTTTTCATCAGGTTCATCCATACCCAGAGAGTGTGTATTGGGGGAGGAATAGCTTAATGTAGGGAAGATCTCCGATTAGATTCCCCATTTAGAGCTGGGGACTCTTGGCTGGTCAGGAATACACTCATATTCCAAAGGATGGTTTAGACATCCCTGTGCTGTTCCTCTGCCTTTAACTGTTAGGAGTGCTGGATTCACCTAACATGGGCACCTAGGTGTCCCCTCTCCCTTAATCTCCATCCCTTTTTCCTCATCTACCCCTAAGCCCAAATTTTCATCCCATATACCTGGATCTTCATGTTCCTCAGAGTCATTCCCTTCAGGACAAAGGATCCTTTCAGAGGCTGATATGGGTGGTCACTCACTGTACAACACTGATCCATTTTGTACAGAAAGCCCCATCACCACTGGGTGAGGGGAGGGATGGAAGGAGTTAAAGGGGTAATGAACACCATCTTGTTACAACCTAACAACCTCTTAAACCAGGGGATTATTACCCTCAGTTTATAGATCAAAAAACCAAGGCTTGTTGTTAGGTGCCAGGGAGTCAACTCCAACTCAGAGTGACCTCACATACAACAGAACAAAATGTTGCCCAGTCTGGAGCCATTCTCACGTTCATTGCTATGTTTGAGCCCATTGTTGCAGCTTCCTTGTCAATGCATCTCATTGAGAATCTCCCTCTTTTTCACTGACCCTCTACTTTACCAGCATTTACCAAGACTTTCTGCAACGATTGGTCCCTCTCGACTATGTGTCCAAAGTGAGACATAGTCTCACCACCATCACTTCTAAGGAGCATTCTGGCTGTACTTCCTCTAAGACTGATTTGTTTGTTCTTCTAGAAGTCCGTGGTATATTCGATATTCTTTGCCAATGTCACAATTCAAATGTGTCAGTTCTTCTTTGGTCTTCCTTTTTCATTGTCCAGTTTTGCAATGCATACGAGGTGATTCAAAATACCACCATGGCTTGAGTCAGGGGCACCTTACACATCAAAGTGACATCTTTGCTTTTTAAGATATTAAAACATAATTTATTTTATTTTTGTTGTTGTTGAGAATTTTAAAGAGGTCTTTTGCCACGAATTTTCCCAGTGCAATATGATGTTTTATTTCTTGACTGCTGCTTCCATGGGCATTGATTGTTGATTCAAATAGAATTAACTCCTTGATAACTTTGATTTCTTCACTGTTTATCATGACGTTGTTTATGGGCCCGGTTGTGAAGATTTTCATTTCCTTCCTGTTCAGATATAATGTATGTTGAAGGCTGTAGTCCTTTACCTTCATCAGTAAGTGATTCAAGGCGTCTTAATTTTCAGCCAGCAAAATTGTGTCATCTGCATATCACAGGTGGTTAATGAGTCTTCCTCCAATTCTGATGCTGTTTTCTTCTTCATATAATCTAGCTTCTCAGATTATTTGTTCTGGATACAGATTGAATAAGTAAGTGTCTCATAGTGTGCAAGAGGGATGTGTCTACATTCAGCCCATCTCTGCATTGCTGCAGCATCCCCATGTCTGCTTATTTCATGGACCCAATTGGCTACCTCAAGTGAGCATACTGTCTCAGGAAAAGACAACTTTCAGTGTAGTCAGTGAGACAGAGGCATAATATGCTGACCATGGATGAGGCTGCACAGGTCCGTCTCACTATTATTACTCCCCCATTGCTAAACCCCACATTGTCTCATGATCTTTCTTTTTCTTTCTGTTCCAGTCTTTATAAAATGTTTAAGATTAACCAATGTCCCTTCAGGGTAGGAAACAAGTGATAATAATCTAGGAATGAAAGACCAAACAAAGCACCCGTCTTGTGACAAAAAACCAGCTTGGCGCGAGATAGCCCTCAAGAATACCAGTAAAAGGTTAACTCATCTGGGACGTGACCACCATGACACCTCAAGGAGGAACTAACATTTCACAGATTTCTAAGACTCATAATCCTGTCCCTCTAAAGCCTTCGGCCAGTCTCCAGTTGGGGGAGACAGGTTTTTTTGAGGAATCTATTCCCCTTTGTCTCCTATATATTGATATATAATAAAACTCTTGCTGCTCACCTCACCCCTGTCTCAAAATTGGCTATTGCGGCAGGCAGCTCCAATCTGCACTATTGCGGTACAAACCATGCTATCTAAATTTAATCTGGATTTCTAGACTAACAGCTATGTTTTTTTGAGAAAAACATATTTTTCCTAGGTGGTCAAAACCAGGATATGAAACCATATGCCCTGACGGGTCTTAACCAAGTGATCATCTGCACCCCTCAAAATACATGTACTCAGGAAGAGTGCTGTCTAGGTGCTACTGCCAACAAGATATTTTTGCAAGATAGACAAAACAAAAAATAAAAACATGTAAGCATCTTGTCACCATGATCTATCATCCCGTGAAACTATCTGTAATGACTAACTATACTATTAATAATCAGTAACCAATCAAAGTGTAATTATTACAATATTCGTTGATTTTCCTGTAATTGTCCTCCCTGTGGTTTAGTTCCTCTTTTTACCTCATAAGAATACTTGTATAACAACACTGCCTTGGGACTAACTGGTTCTATTTTCAAATGGGCTACATAGTTCCCCAATTGCAATTGTTTTAAACCTTTAATACACCTCTCTATTTTAACTTGAAACAACATTCAAGTTTTTCTCTACAACAGTACCAACAGGTCCACTTGCTGATTCCAATCGCTTTCCGATCCCAGGAGGGGGTTTTTCTGATGGATATCAACATGTCTTACTCTAATGCACACTCTATGAGTTCCCAGAGTGCTTTCCATAGGTCCAAGCCTCACACAGGTCCCCTTAATAGTCCAATTTTCCATCACACATTGATTCTTAGATGGTTACTTTTGTTGTGCTTACTTGTAATGACTGAAAGAAATGTTATGCTGCATCTGGAGTGGCCCGGGGCAAAAACTGGACCAGATAAGCAGGATGATTGATGGAGGGCTGGGGTCTTTCCATGCACCAGAGGTCTAAGGCTATAGGCATATGAATGGGAAGATAGGGTATGGAGAAGAGAAGATGAAACTGAAATGTTTTTAAAAAGGGTTGTGCGTTTAGGATTATGTATTTAATTGAATGTACTATGGATATTGAATATTTACACTACCCAGTATTGTAAAACAGACCTAAATGTATGATAGAAATGAATATTGGATATTAGAGATTATAGAGTGTAACTCTACCTTCAGCCAATACTTTAGTGGATATGCTAAGAGGGGAACTAGGATTTGCCCAAGGGGAATACAGTCTGTTTGAATGCAGAAGTCCTGTGTATAGAGTAGGGGGTTAGGTAAAATATCTGAGCCTCACCCAGAATTTGCATGTTCGAAGACAAGCAGAACTACGTAAAACTGCTGAGAGAACAAGAGATTTGCATTTGAAGGAGGACCTGAAGGAAAAAAAAAAAAAAAAAATGACTGTTTTGCTTTTTGAATTTTGAGCAGTTTGCTTTTGGATGCATCCAGGCAGGGAAAGTCGTTGCCCATCAGAAGGAATGCCCTTCCAGGACTGGAAGTTAAAGGGAGCTGGTGAGTAGACACCTTGGTATGTTCCCTTGTGGTGACCATCTGGGTCCACTCATGAGTGGAAGTGGGGGAAGTGTAGCAATGAAGAGATGGGCTGAATTTGGACATGTTCCACTGGAACCTGTTGACCTAGCACAAGGGCTCTAGGGATGAGAGATTGTGAAGCAACTGTCTGAAGTGCTGGGAGGTGTGTGTGAACTCTCTAGCCTAAGGCTGCTTACCAATTGTGACCTAGTTTGGATGGCTAGGAATGAGCTGACCAGAATCCCACTGAATGAAGAGAAACATGTTTGACACCGTGAGTTGGTGTAGATTGCTGCAATTTGATGGCTTGCTCCAGACTGGCTTTGCTTATGGATGCAGATGCTCAAAGTTCCAAACTGAACTGAAGATTCTTCAAGACCAAGGAATAAGCTTGTCTCCTCAGAGTAATGGTTTGCTAGGGACAAGCATTTTAGAAATTGTCTATCTAAAACGGGGGAAGATAAAGGCATGAAGTGCCTGGCTTACATGCTTTTGTGGGTGTGCTTACACTCAAAGTGAGGGGGACAAGGGAGGATCCCCACTGAATAGATTCCTCTTTTCCTGATGGGTATAGGGAAGAGAGGGAAGAGGAAGATAGGATTGTATGATTCATTTGTGAGTGTTGACTGTTAACAGGGTTAACTGTGATTGTAAAAACTGTAATTGTAGAAGCTGTAAGTGTGAAAGTGTAGACTAAGGGGGAGGCACTCCTGGACTGGAGTACAGTGGCCAAACCTAAAGTCTCTTAAAGGTTTTGTTATGTAGAACCTCATCTTAGCTCTCAAATTGTCTTCATGAGACAGTATTTCACACATAGTACTTTTGGGAACCCTGGTGGTGTAGTGGTTAAGTGCTATGGCTGCTAACCAAAGGGCTGGTAGTTCGAATCCACCAAACGCAATTTGGAAAATCTATGAGGCTGTCCTACTCTGTCCTATGTCAGAATCAACTCCATGGCAGTGGGTTTGGTTTTTGGTTTTGTTACCTTGTGAGGTTCAGAGCAAAGGAATAATCTTCTCTTAATCAGACACCCGGAAGGGTGAAGCTGAGATGACTTTTGGAGAACCTGAACTCCCCCCTCATTAACATCATACAGGCAGAATTTACAAGACATAGAAAAATCCCATCAGATGACAAAATGGTGGACAGTTGCTCAATACTGGGAATCATGGCCTAGCCAAATTGATAGACATACTTTGGGGGGACATAATTCAATCAATGACACCTATGAGGCCGATAGCACCCCCACCATCTTGAATAAGCAAGGGCTGGTGCCTGCCATCCTATGTGATATGAGAACTAATGCCTTGCATGTAAGCTATCTCCTTATTAGGTAATGTAGGAACTAAACCCCTGTCTTTAAGATATCTCCTTATTTTGGTATACTTCTGGTTCCGGCTCAGTTAAGAAAAACAAGAGACTGGGGTCTCAAGACCAGTCGAAACTGATCTGGAACCAGATTTGGCCCACCTGATGTGAGCAGTACCAACAACCATGTCCCTTGGATGACCTATTGACGTCAGAGGCCGAAAAACGCACCCTCGTCTATGCCTGGACGTGGGCAAAACACCATCTTTGTGGCCCCCCCTTAAACTGAGCAGGCACAGAAGATCAGACAGCCCCAGGAACGTCTTTATGGGCCAAACCAATTAAGCCACCTTGGGGCTTAAGACCCCAGACCCAATTTACTTCACCCATATAAACCCCTCAGGCCATTGTTCAGGGAGCCAACTTGGAGACACAAATATCAGTGGGCTCCTTGGCCAACTAAATAAAGCTTCTTCTTCTGCTTTCACTGCTTCCTGTCTTTCTAGCCACGTGAAGGAGACCTGGAAGTGTCTGGTTACACCTTATGTACAACAGAAGGGAACACTGCCCGATCCTGCACCATTCTCACTATGGTTGTTATTCTTGAGCCCATTGTGGCAACCACTGTGTCAATCCATCTCATTCAGGGTCTTCCTCTTTTTCGCTGACCCTCTACTTTCCCAAGCATGGTGTCCTTCTCCAGGATTGGTCCCTCCTGAAAACATATCCAAATATTGAGACGAAGCCTTGCCATCCTTGCTTCTAAGGAGAATTCTGGCTATACTTCTTACCAGACAAATTTGTTCATTCTTCTGGCAGTCCATAGTATAGTCAATATTCTATGCCAACGCCATAATTCAAAGGCATCAATTCTTTTTCAATCTTCCTTATTCATTGTCCAGCTTTCATATGCATATGAAGCGAGTGAAAACACCATGGCATGGGTCAGGTCCATCTCAGTCCTTAAAGTGACATCTTTGCTTTTTAACACTTTAAAAAAGAGATCTTTTGCAGCAGATTTTCCCAATGAAATGGGTGGTTTGATTTCTTGACTGCTGCTTCCATGGGTGTTGCTTGTGGATCCAAATAAAATGAAATCTTGACAACTTCAATATTTTCTCCATTTATCATGATGTTGCTTATTGGTCCAGTTTATACTCTGTCATAAGGGTCGCTATGAGTTCAAATTGACTCAATGGCATACAACAACAACATATTTGATATAAGAGAAGCCCAGGTGGCACAATGGTTAAGTGCTTGGCTGCTTACCTAAAGGTCCGCAGTTCAAACATACCCTGGCGTTTGAGCCCACCCATCAGCTCGAAACAACCCAGCTACTCCATGGGAGAAAAACCTGGTGATCTGTTTTTGTAAATATTACAGAATAGAAAACCCTATGGGACAGTTCTACTCCATCACATTTGGCCACTATGAGTTGGAATCAGCTTGTTGACACTTAACAACAACAACAATAACAACAAACATTTAGTATACTTAATTTCCACGATGGTTTCACATACATTAACTCATTTGATCCTTACAACAACCCTGTAAGGTTTTCAGAGAAGAACTTATTATCTTTATATTTCCAATAAAAAAGCAAGGCACAAGCACTACAAAATGACAGCAACAAACTTACATCTATCAATAATTACACTGAATGTAAATGGACTCAATGCACCCATAAAGAGACGGAGAGTG
>NW_004444116.1:3989036-4026224 GCF_000243295.1 Trichechus manatus latirostris
AGTATACTCGAAGCAAGTTTTTTTTTTTTTTTTTAAATTTAGATAAGGGCATGAAAGGCAGTGCTTTGAGAGATGAAATGCACAGTACCTAATGTAGTTGCTCCAATTAGTAAGCTGTCAACACATAAATGTATATGTAAAGGTCAAAGTTTGGAAGAGATAGAAAGGAGCATAAGGGAGGAAAATTAAATACACAAGTTTCTTTATCACTTGGATGAATTGATAAAAGGTCTGTAATGGATGGGAGGACCAGTGGGGTTGGGAAGTTAGAGAGGGGATGGAAAGCTGCCAAAATGTGGAGTCTGTCTTGTCAAAGCAGAAGACGGAGAGAAGAAAGGTAACTCAAGGGTTAATTGACTGAGGGCAAGAAGGAATGATGAAACCAGAGATTAGCAGTACTCCAGTGGTATGGTGAACACTAAACCCAGATCCATTGACTAGGTGCTTCACAATTCTCTAGGAGTTTTGAAAAGATCTCAGTTCTCTACTTTCAGAGACTTGATTCATTATGTCTAGGAGGGACCCAGCAATCAGTATTTATAAAAGGCTTTTCATGGCGTTTGTCATGAATCTGGACTCGAGTCTAGAGTGTGATATCATTCAGGTCAAAGTAGGCACTTGAAGGAGGATTGTACTCTTTACAATGGCATAGAGATTTTGAGGAGAATGAAGACTGAGGAAAGGTCATTATGTTTGAGGTCACCACTGACCGTTGAGAATTGATGAGGGGCAGAATGAGCACAGGTGCAGAAACAGAGAGAATTAATGGCATGAGCAGGGGATGGTGAGGAGGCCAGCCAGGACTGGCCTGGCAAAAGCATTATGTATATCAAATATTTGTTGTTGTGGGGTGTGAGGAGTCCAGGTTGAAAGGCTTGGAATTTACTCTATCCGAGAAGCAATCATTTAAGTCTTTGAGTAGGGCTGAGGAATGAAGAAAGCTCTGATGGTGTGCACGGTGGCTGGAAAGACTAACGACAAGCATGTTTCAACTGAATCTGCCTAAGCTACATAGAGGGTGCACAGAAAGAAGTCCTTTACTTATCCTCTCCAGGAAACATAGCTAGCAAGTGGTAGAAGTAGGACTATAAGACAAGAACACTTCTTGGCCTGAAGTACAGGGTGATTTCCTGGACAGAGAGGTTTAGCGGCAGAAAAACTCGGAGATAAGGAAAATATTAAGTGTGGCTAGGCCTGTAGACTCTAAGTTCCAAGCATAGTTAAGGCTTTTAAAATCATTCACACTAGCAATGGGATTGTCAGTCCAGCTAATCAGTAAGACCATCAGTTCAACTGCCAAGGTCTACTGCCACGTGGAAACAGAAGACTCTGGAAAGTTTGTGTAAGGATATAGGTGTAAAGACATACAATGGGTGTTAACTGTAGAGAATAATATATTTATTTTATATTTATTAGTAGGGGAGTAGTTGCAATAATACTTTAAAGTAGTATTAAAATTATGAGTTAAAGATTTTTCTGTGAAACTGACAGGATGTACATGATTTTTCATAAATAAAAAATTACAAATAGCAGGGCTGAATGAACAGAATAGTCTTATTAACAAAAAAAAGCTACAATGAGATGAAAAACATCCAATATAAGCATTTATGTTTGCATGAGAATGGAGAAAGGAAATATGAAGAACAGGCTAATAACACTGATCCCCTCAATAATGTGGTATGTATTTAGATATAGAAGAGTGTGAAGGCTAAGGTTGTGTGTCAAGTTGGCTGGGCCATGATTCTCAGTGGCTTGGCAGTTATGATGTAGTTTGGCAGTCCTATGATGTTGCGATCACTTCCATGATGAAATTGGGTATAATGTGACCACCTCCATGATGGGATCTGCTGTGAGTAGCCAATCAGTTGAAAGAGAGTTTCCTTGGGCCTGTGGCCTGCATCGAATACAAGTGGACATTCTGGTAAGGCTCATGGGCTTTTGCTTGCTCTGTATCCTGCAGCTGGCTACTGTTTATCTGACCTCTGGTTCTTGAGCTTTGAACTGGCAGTTTACCTGGGGTCTTGCCTGCAGATCTTGGGATTGGTTGATCTTTGAAGGCTGTGAGCAACAGCCCTTCTCTCTGATCTACAGATCTTGGATTCACCAGCCCCTGTAGCTATGTGAATCAGGAGAAGTCTCTATTGTGACCCGTGGACTTAGGACGTTCCAGCCTCTACAACCACATGAGTCATTTCCTTGATATAAATCTCTCTACATATATTTATATGCTTGTCATGGGTTGAATTATGTCCCCCAAAAAATGTGCGTATCAATTTGGCTGGGCCATGATTCCCAGTACAGTGTGGTTGTTCTCCATTGTGTGATTGTAATTTTATGTTAAAGAGGATTCGAGTGGGATTGTATAACATCCTTACTAAGGTCACATCCCTGATCCAATGTAAAGGGAGATTCCCTAGGGTGTGGCCTGCATCACCTTTTATCTCTCAAGAGATAAAAGGAAAGGAAAGGAATCAGAGAGTTGGGGACCTCATGCCTCCAAGAAATAAGTGCCAGGAGCAGAGCATGTCCTTTGGACCCAGGGTACTTGAGTGGAGAGGCTCCTGGTCCAGGGGAGGATTGATGAGAAGGCTGACAGAGAAAGAAAGCCTTCCCCTGGAGCTGACACCCTGGATTTGCACTTCTAGCCTACCAGACTGCGAGAAAATAAATTTCTGTTTGTTAAAGCCATCCACTAGTGGTATATCTGTTATAGCAGCACTAGATGACTAAGACAACCCTTTACTGGCTTTGCTTCCTAGAGAACCCAGCATAAGACATTTGGTACTGAGAGTGGTTCTAGAGAACAAAATTGTAAGGATGAGTTTTCTAAATTGGTTCTCAAGTCTGGTTAGTCTTAAAGATGTTGATGACTCTACCTCCAGTAGTAAAGAGGGCACTGCTAATCCATGGCTTGAGGTGGCAATACAAATATGCAAAATATCACCACCAAAGGTCAGCTATTGGTGAAAGGCAAGGCTCTGGGTGGCTGCATGTATAATAATTTTCTACAATTTTGTCAGAATGAGAAGTATAAGGAAGCTGGTTGGTTGGTCCTACTTTTGCTAGACAAACTGGTGAAAGAAAGAGATGAGCTCTGGGCTTCAGAGTCAAAGCTCAAGAGCCACATAAACAACCTCAAGGTTTCCACTTGTGCCTTGAAAAAAGCTTTATTTCTTGTAGTAACAGAGCTGATATTGCTGAAAATCAAACCCAGAGTCTTATCGTAAGAGTGGCTGAATTACAACACCAACTCAATTGGAAAATTCAAGAGGTGTCTGAAGTTAAAGTGAGGGCATTGATTGGGAAGAAAAGGGATCCTAAAACTTGGGATGGGGACATATGGACAGATAATCGGGAAGCTGGAGACACTGAGCCCCTAAATTCTGTTGAATCACTCCTGCCAACAGAACCAACCCTCTCACTCCCACCTGAAGAGATTACTCGATGTTTGTCTGCTACACCACCCTCCCAGTAAAATCATTATCCCCTCCTCTCCCATCTGTTGAGATTAACCCAGCTGCATCTAAAGTGCCTTTATCTGAGTCATTGCCTGGGACATGGCCTGAGGCAGATAAGCAAGTCAAAGCTGAATGCTCTCAAAACAATTTCACAGTACCGATTAGCTTCTAGGCCTATAATTAGACTTAAGTCCCAGCTAGCCCCAAAAGGCGAAGTACAAAGTGTGACCCAGGAGGAGGTACACTACACTCCAAAAAAACAGCTTGACTTTTCTAATATGTACAAATAGAAACTTGGGGACTATGTGTGGGAATGGCTATTAAGGGTGTGGCATGATGTGCAAGGAACATAAAGATGGATAAGTCTGAGTTTATTGATATGGGCCCACTAAGCACAGATTGTTGATTCAATGTTTCAGCTCCAGAAGTTAGGAAAGGATTTAATAGTTTATTTGGTTGGGTTGCTGAGGCATGGATTATGCAGTGGCCTACACTAAATCAAGTTGAAGTATTAGACCTGTCTTGGTATACTGTGGAAGAAGGTATCCAAAGGCTTAGGGAAATTGGCATGCTAGAGTGGCTTTATCAGGTTAGACCCACAGACCCACACATAGAGTTCCCAGGGGACACACCTTTTACCACAGCTGTGAAGAACAAATTTGTGAAGGGAGCCCCAGAATCTTGCAGACTGCTGTAATTGCTATTTTATGTAAGTGAGATTTGACAGTGGGAACCGCCCTAACTGAATTAAGACACCTAACTGCAATGGGGCTGATTGGACCCCCTACTAAAGGGGCCAAGTGGCTGCACTCAATTGAAAAAGACAAGGTGGGTGTGGTTAGCATAATGGACAGCAGAATTAAAGCAGTAATCAGAATAGTCTGACTCATAAGGACTTATGGGGTGGCTACTTAGTCATGGTGCCCCTAGGAGTGAAATATATAGGATATCTACTAAATATTTACTTGATCTGTACAAGCAGATGAATTCTAGGCCAAGTGAACAGCAGTCTAACTCGAATTGGCAGAATAGAAAGTCAGGGCCCCTCAGTCAGTTCCCAGATTTGAGCAGCTTTAAAGACCCAAAACCCCTTAAATAAAGGGGAGGCCGCATCCCCTGGAGGAAGGACCCCACTACACTGCCCAAAATTTATACTGTTAATCTTTCTCCCAGCTTTCCCCAAAGGGATCTATGACCTCTTACAAGAGTGACTGTTCACTGGGGAAAAAGAAATAATCAGATTTTTCAGGGATTACTGTATACCGGCTCTGAACTGACAATAATTCTAGGAGACACAAAATATCACTGTGGCCCACCAGTTAGAGTAGGGGCATATGGAGGTCAGGTTATTAACCAAGTCTTGGTTCATGTCTCTCTCAGTAGGGCCGGTGTGTCCCCGAACTCATCCTGTAGTGATTTCTCCAGTTCAAGAATGCATAATTGGAATATACTCAGCAACTGGAAGAACCCCCACATTGGATCCCTGAAAAATGTATAAAGGGCTATTATGGTAGGAAAAGCCAAATGGAAGCCATTAGAACTGCCCCTACCTAGGAAAATAGTAAACCAAAAGCAATGCCACATTCCTGGAGGGATTGCAGAGATTACTGTAACTATCAAGGACTTGAAGGATGCAGGAGTGATGATTCCCACCACATCCCCATTCAACTCATCTATTTGGCCTGTGCAAAATACAGCTGGATCTTGGAGAATGACAGTGGATTCTCTAAAACTTAACCAGGTGGTTACTCCAATTGCAGTTGCTGTTCCAGATATAGTTTCATTGATTGAGCAAATTAATACATTTCCTAGTACCTGCTATGCAACTATTGATCTGGTTAATGCCTTTTTCTCCATATCTGTTTCAAAGGACCATCAGTAGCAGTTTGCCTTCAACTGGCAAGGCCAGCAATACACCTTCAGTCATCTACCTCAGGGCTACGTCAACTCTCCAGCCCTGTGTCATAATTTAGTCAGCAGGGACCTTGATTGCCTTTCCCTTCCACAATATGTCACACTGGTCCATTACATTGATAACACTGTGCTGATTGGACCTAGTAAGGAAGCAGTGGCAATGACTCTGGAGTTATTAGCAAACTATTTAGATGATGGGAAATTAATACCACAAAACTCCAGGCACCTTCCACCTCAGTGAAATTTCTAGGGGTCTAGTGGTGTGTGGCATGTTGAGATATTCCTTGTAAAGTGAAGGATAAGTTATTGCATCTGACTCCTCCCACAACTAAAAAGGAGGCACAAAGCATAGTGGGCCTCTTTGGATTTTGGAGGCAACACATTCCTCATCTGGGTGTGCTACTCTGGCCTATTTATCAAGTGACTTGAAATGTTGCTAGTTTTGAGTGGGGGCCAGAATAAGAGAAGGCTCTGCAACAGGTTCAGGCTGCTATGCAAGTCACTCTGCCACTTGGGCTATATGATCTGGTTGATCCAATGGTGCTTAAAGTGTCAGTGGCAGATAGAGATGCTGTTTGGGATCTTTGGCAGGCCCCTGTTAGTGAATCACAACACAGACGCTTAGGATTTTGGAGCAAATCCCTGCCATCGTCTGCAGATAACTACTCTCCTTTGAGAAACAGCTTTTGGCTTGTTACTGGGCCTTAGTAGTGACTGAACACTTAATCATGGGCCACTGAGTCACCATGTGGCCTGAGCTGCTGATCATCAACTGGGTGTTGTCTGACCCACAGAGTCATAAAGTTGGACGTACACAGCACCTCTCCATCATTAAATGGAAGTGGTATATATGAGATCAGGCCCTAGCAGGACCTGAAGGCACAAGTATGTTGCATAAGGAAGTGGCCAATTATGCATGGTATCAGCAACAAGGACTTCCACTCACCAAGATCAACTTGGCTACAGCCACTGCTGAGTGCCCAATCCGCTAGCAGCAGAGACTAACAATGAGTCCCCGATATGGCACCATCCCTTGAGGCGATCAGCCAGCAACCCAGTGGCAAGTTGATTACATTGGACCGCTTCCATCATGAGAAGGGCAGCATTTTGTTCTTACTGGAATAAACACTTACTCTGGATATGGATTTGCCTTCCCTGCATGCAATGTTTCTGCCAAAACTACCATTTGTGGACTTAGAGAATGTCTTATCCACTGTCATGGTATCCCACACAGCATTGCCTCGGATCAAGGGACTCACTTCACAGCAAATGAAGTGGGTCAATGGGCCCATGCTTATGGAATTCACTGATCTTACCATGTTCCCCATCATCCTGAAGCAGCTGGCTTGATAGAACAATGGAATAGCTTTCTAAAGACACAATTACGGCACCAGGTAGGTGGCAATACCTTGCAGGTTTGGGGCAATGTTATCTAGGAGGCCGTATATGCTCTAAACCAGCATCCACTGTATGGTTCTGTTTCTCCCATAGCCAGGATCTATGGGTCCTGGAATGAAAGGATGGAAACGGGAGTGGCACCACTCACTATTACCCCTAGTGACCTACTCACAAAATTTTTGCTTCCTGTCCCTGCAACCCTGTGCTCTGCAGGTCTAGAGGTCTTAGTTCCAAAGGGAGGAATACTCCCACTTGGTGACACATCACTGATTCCATTGAACTGGAAGGTAAGAATACCCCCTGGCACTTTGGGTGCCTTGTGCCTCTGGATCAACAGGCAAAGAAAGGAGTTACCATACTGGCTGGTGTGATTGATCCTGATTACCAAGAGGAAATCAGATTGATATTGCATAATGGAGGTAAAGAGGAGTATGTCTGGAATGCAGGAGATCTCTTAGGGCGTCTCTTAGTACTACCATGCCCCGTGATTAAAGTCAACGGAAAACTACAGCAACCCAATTCCAACATGACTACTGTGATGTTTAAGATTGTGTGTCAACTTGGCTGGGCCATGATTCTCAGTGTTTTGGCAATTGTGTAATGTGATACTTCCGTATTGAAATTTGATACATAATCACCCCCATGATGGGATCTGCTGTAGTATCGGCAGGGGCGGGGCCTGTGGCAGCTCACTACCCACCTCAGCCTTCATCTCTCCACCGTCTGCCGCCTAGCTTCTTTCTGCTTGCCTTGCCAGGGTTCTTGCTTGTTCTAGAACCTGCAGCTGGCTCCTGTTCATCTGATCTCCAGCTCTTGGGACTTGAGCTAGCAGCTTGCCTGCCAATCTTGAGATTGGTCGATCTTCACAGCCTGCTACAGCCCTGATCTCTCGTCTGCTGATCTTGGGTTCGCCACCCCCTGTGGTTATGTGAACCAGCAGAAATCTGTAACAGCCTTGCTTTCTGGTTTGCCTGTCTTGGGTTCACCAGCCCATGGCTATGTGAATCAGGAGAATCCTCCTTGCCCCATGGACTTGGGATGTTACAGCCTCTAAAAACTGCTTGAGCCATGTCCTTGATACAAATCTCTCTCTCTCTTTCTCTATATATATGCTTTACTGGTTTTGCTTCTCTAGAGAACCTAGCCTAAGACAACTACTAATGGCCCAGACCCTTAGAGAATGAAGGTTTGGGTCACTCCACCAGGCAAAGAACCATGACCAGCTGAGGTGCTTGCTGAGGGCAAAGGGAATATGGAATGGGTGGTGGAAGAAGGTAGTTCTAAATATCAGTTATGACCGCGTGACCAGTTGCAGAAACAAGGACTGTAATTGTTATGAGTATTTCTGTTTTGTATGTGTGCATCAAATATTTTTGTTTTCTTCACTTATAAAATATAAAGGGCTAGTTCATTTTCAGTTGTATGTGTTTGCTGTATCATGTTAGGTGCAAGTATGACTTATAATTGTCTTTATTCAGAGATTATGTATGGTTTAAGGAGATGTGTATAGGTGCCAAGTTGACAATGGGTGGACTATGATGGTTAAGATTATGTGTCAACTTGACCAGGCCATGATTCTCAGTGTTTGGCAGTTGTATGTTGTGATCACTTCCCTGTTGAGATTTGATATGTGATCACTCCATGATGGGATCTGCTGTGAGTAGCCAATCAGTTGAAATGGAGTTTCCTGAGGCATGCAGTCTGCATCCAAATACAAGGGGATGTTCTGGCAAGGCTCAGGGGATTTTCCTCATTCTGGATCCTACATCTGGCTCCTGTTCATCGGACCTCTAGTTCTTGGGACTCAAGCTAGCTGCAGTCTTGTCTGCCGAGCCTGGGATTCATCGATCTTCAGTCTGTGAGCAAGAGCGCTGCTCTCTGACCTGCTGATCTTGGGTTCACCAGCAACTGTAGCTACGTGAATCAGGAGAAACCTCTATCCTGATCCATGGACTTGAGACATTTCAGCCTCTACAACTGCTTGAGCCATTTCCTTGATGTAAATCTCTCTACATATATTTATATACTTTACTGGTTTTGCTTCTCTAGAGAACTCAGCCTAAGACAGAATGTCTCACATTCTTTTGAGCCAACGTGAACTCAGAAAGAACATCCCTTAGAGAAAGCTTGGGTTCAAGTTCTGGTTTTGTAATGAACTTGGGTATATCATATAACCTCTCTGAATCTTCAATTTATCTTTATAATGAAAGGATATATGCTAAGAACACTTATACCATTATCATTACAGAGAAGGAAACCCTGGTGGCATAGTAGTTAAGTGCTATGGCTGCTAACCAAAAGGTCGGCAGTTCAAATCCACCAGGTGCTCCTTGGAAACTCTATGGGGCAGTTCTACTATGACCTATAGGGTCGCTATGAGTTGAAATCGACTCAATGGCAACGGGTTTGGTTTGGTTGGTTTTATTACAGAAAAAAAAGTTCTTAGGGCCTTATAAAAGTTTTGGGATGTCCCTCCATTCTAAATAATCTTACAGTATAATTTCTGCAGAAGTCTTTGGATGGTGCAAACGGTTAACACACTCAACTGCTAACCAAAATGTTAGCAGTTTGGTTCCACCCAGAGGTGCCTCAGAAGAAATGCCTAGAGATCTCCCAAAAAATTGGTCATTGAAAACACTACAGAGCACAGTTCTACTCTGACCCACGTGGGGCCGCCACGAATTGGAAACAATTTAACGGCCACTAGCATATAATTTCTGCAAGCCCTGGGGGTGACTGGATTGAATTCAAAACCCAGCTTCCACTCCCAATCCCCACAACAGACTGTAGATGCACTGGATTCTCTCAATATTCTGGTCAAATAGGAAGTCATAAAATATTTTTGTTCAAAATACACACTCAAGGAGCCCTGGTGGTGCAGTGGTTAAAGCAATCGATTGCTAACCGAGAGGTCAGAGGTTCAAAACCACCAGCAGCTCCAAGGGAGAAAGATGTTGCAGTCAGCTTCCATAGATATTTACAGCTTTGGAAATCCTGTGGGGTTGCTATGAATTGGAATCGATTCAATGGCAGTGGGTTTGGGTTGAGTATACCAAGACCGCTTAAACTTTAGTTCTGTGGAACTCTGTATCCTCACTTTTTCCTCAAATCCCACTGCTAGTTCATCAGGAAATCTCTGGGCTATCCCTTCAAACTATATAAAAAAACTGAAAACCTCTCCATCTTCACTGTTAACACCCTAGTCCAAGCCACTATCATCTCACCTGGGTGATTAGAATAGCCTCCTAACTGGTTTCCCTTCTTCCAATCTTGCTCTCCTAGTCTATTCTTTAAAAAAGTCAGTGATCCTTTTGAAATGTTACATCACATCGTGTCACTGCATGCTAAAAACTTCCAATGGCCTTCCCCCTGAATAAATCAAATTCCTCGTGATCGTCTAAAGACTCCTGGCCTCCTATGATCTCTTTGGCCACATTTACCACTCTCCATCTTGCTCACTCTGTGCCACTCACACTGGCCTCCCTTCTGATCCTTCAACACACTGGTCAGGCTCCTACCTCAGGGTCTTTGCCTTAACTGTTCCCTCTGCCTAGAAGGTTCTCCCCAGATACCTGCATGGCTAGCTCCCTTATCTACTTCCTTGTTTTTTCAGAATGTCACTCTTAGTTTGGGTTCCCCCAAAGCGAACCCAGAGACACGGACTTGGGTGCAGGTACTTGATCTGGAAGGTGATCCTAGGAATTGTGAGGGAGTGGGGAGTGAACCAGGGGCGGGAAGTCTACAAAGTGTGTGTCTATATACTATGTGCCACCAGGGCTGAACCCTTTTGGAGACCATGATAGACTGTGGAATATTGTGCAATATTCACCAATCATTGTTTGGGGTTGCTCCCAGAAGCATTCCTCTCTGGCACTTTTGGCCTATCCAGCACAGCTCCTGCTGCCAGATAATACTCTGGGACAGAAAGACAGAAGCTGTTGTCATGTATGGGAAGTATCTGCATAAAGTCACCTTTGGGATGGTGTGAGGGGATAAGGAAGAGGCACCTACAGTCTGCTGTGGTCACTTTCTCAGTGCTGCTTACCTCAACTGCTCTATTTAAAACACTAACCTGTACCCAAGTCTTCCTCACTCTCCTGATTTTTCCATAGTACATACCCCTGTATATATCATGCATTGTTTTTTGCTTGTCTTCCCACCAATTCTTTTGTTCACTGACGTATATCCCAAGAGCCTGAGCAATGCCCTGCCACAGAGTAGGTGCTCAGAAAATATTTTTGAATGAATTTATGAAAATATCATAACTTTGTTACATCTCCAGAGTGGGAAGAAACTACAGGAAAAGAACAGTTAAATTTCCTAATTTTACAAATGCCTATTGTAGGGACAGTAACTCAGATTCCTTGATGTCCAGGCTCTGTCTTTTCTATTTTGCTACTTATTATTACTCAGTATTATTATGATCATTACACACTCCATTAACATAATCTATAATACCTAATTTTCAAGATGCCTTCTCATACATTATCTCATTTGATACTTACAAACATGTGAGGCAGAGAAAACCAGAATCATTTACTATTTCCTTTGTTGGGAATCTTTCTAATTCTCTTTTGAATTCAGGACAGTCTCTCAACCAATTAATCAGTATCTCTCTCTTCCCTCCTGACAATGATACTGATACTTACCAGTTTTGACTTAAGATTTGGAGAATGATTAAGTCTTGGTTTCTGTGGATACTGGAAGATCTTCTTTTCTTGATTCAATTCAAATGACCTAAGTTTCTTCTCTCACATTTGTTTAACTTTATTTAAAGGGTGCTGAAAGAGCACTGATTTTGAATTACTGAATTGTTAAGAAAAATCAGAGAAAATTGACTATTGTATACTAGGGATTTGGGTTTTTTTTTCCCCTTCTTTGATACAAGAAATCCATTTTTGCATATACTGACAACTATCATGTCATAATAAGTAAACATGAAAAGGCTAGAGTTTCAGAAAAAGGAAGAGGGCTATGATCTTTAGATTTAGATGAACCTGTATTTATGGAAACATAAAACGGATGAAACAAGCCACAGAGACTCACAAGTGAACCATAGTCCAGATTCTGTTTCATCTGCCTTCCAAAGGGACCTGATCCCCATGGTATCCCACACAAGAGGAATTCCTTAATGATGGAGCTATGAAATCAAAACTCAGTTTCAGTACTGCTGCCCACTGTGGACATGTTCAGTTATGTGCAAGTATAATCACACTCAAAACAAACTTGACCAAGATTCAGATTTAGCATCCAAGTGTGAAAAAGCTCAATCACCAGAAATGAGACTTAGTAGAGAAGCCAAGGAAGGTGAGTGGAGTACACAAAGGGTCCAGGTTCACATGACGTGTACTTTAAAGCTGCACATTTATTTCTGTTGGTTCCCACAGCTGACCCAGGTAGCACTGTCTCCAAACATAAGCTGTCAAAAGAGTAACTCGTTTAGTTACTTGTACACTAGTTATCTTTCATGCAAATAATTTACTCACCTGTGAAGGGTTCAGGGGCTAGACCAATCAGGGACAAAGACAAAAACAAGATTTGGTAGGTTTACATCAGTGGTCCCCAGAGAACCAATGAACGTTTGTGCAGCTTGACCATGTGACTTGCTTTGGCCAAGAGGACATTAGAAAGTGTGATGCAGAGGCTTGATAAGCATTTACACATTAGAGCTTGTTCTCTTGGAATGCTATCTGTGGAAGAGCCATGTAAGAAGTCCAACCACCCTGACACCATCATGCTGTGAGGATGTCAAAGCTAGCTACATGACAAGGCCAATGGAGAAACAATGAGGTGCCAGGCATGTGAGTGAAGCCTTCTTGGGCCTTCCAGACCAGCTAGTAGCTAAATGCAGCTGAGTAGGGACCCAGCTGATACCACATGAGCAGAACCACCCAGCCCAGCTCTGTCAGAATTCCTAACCCAAAGAATCAGAAGAAATAATAAACCGTTGTTTTAAGCAGCATTATGAAGCGACTTTTATGCAGCAATAGCTTACTGCAACACAGGTTTTATAAGAGAAAGGGAAGAAAGAAAACTGCACTCTGGGAATAGTGAATATAGTACATGTTTGGGGTAAACTGATTAGCTAGAAGCTAGGAAAATGGTCAGTCTGGAAATTCTGTCCTTGAGTAGGCTTCTGAGGAACATCAAAGAAAACAATTTTAGTTGTTGAAGGATTCTCCAGGCAACCTTGAGAGTTTACCTATGGAGCAGACTTGTGCCATATCTGCTAGTGTCCTTCTGTGAGCACCTCTGACTTTGTTAGTTCAGGTTTGCACCATTTCCCTCATTAGAATTTAAAAGAAGAAAACTCTGAGATTGGGAAAAGTGGGCCTGGAGGATCTGAACTGTCCCCATATTTTTACCCTCACTTAAAAACAGAGCAGTGGTGTCAGCAGTCTGTCCAGCCCTTCAGTCAATAAGACTATCTAAAGATTGAATGTCCTAAGAAGGCTTGAGACCTTGCAGACAGCTCTGGAAGCTGAGGTCCAAACACGGCACTGCACTGAGGAAGCACTGGAGTCGGGGTCCTAGAAATAGGGGCTGCTTAGTGGGGCCCAGTGGCTGATGGGGGTCAGGACATCCCCACATGGTGGGAGTACAAGGATGGTAAAGACAAGAGAGAAATTAGTCAGTGACAGAGAAATATGGACAGAAACAGGAAAATGAAATGAAGAGCTGAAATCCCCACAGAACAGAATTACACAAGGCAAAACAGAATGAAACTTTATTTCTTTGGCAGATAGGATGAATCCATCACTGGTGACTGGGGCTCTGAGGCTGCACTTTCTCCTCTGGAATGGGGTGAGCTGTGCTTGGCAGGGGCTGTGGTGGTTTGGGATCTGGGTAGCGGAGCAGAATTAGAGTTGACTGTAGTGTCTCTCCCACCAACCCAGAAACCACCTATGTGTCCCTATCTCCTGGGAGAGCACCCATTTTTTCCTACCACCTCTCACCTGCCTGGCTCACCAGCTGGGCTTCAGGCCGGTCTCCCCAGAGCAGATGCCTGGGATCATTGAGGAATCGTTGGCTGCGCTGGCATGTTAGGCAGGTCTGTACTGTCCAGCGCTGTCCCTTGCATCCTGGGTTGGATGTGGGAAAAAAAGAAGAGGGTACCCAGGTTTAGCAGAAAAGATTTCCAGCACTCAGTTTTGCCTCCCCTGCTTTTCAGTAACGAATTCTTTTTCTCTTTTCCCTCCTTTAAATGCAAATTTGATGGTGTCAGGCCCGTGCCTAAACCCCATCAATTTCTTTGTACCTTTAAAGATAAAGTTCAAACTCCTTAACAAGATTCTTCAAGATCTGGCCTCAGTTTCCCTCTCCAGCTTCATGTCTTGTCTCTGCCTCTCTCAAACTTCAGGCTCCTGAACTCTCATTTCCATGCAGCAACACAAGCTCCCGTGTCTGGAGTCCTCACACATGCCTAGAATGTCTACCTCCCACTACCTTTGCTTATCAAGAACCTCACCACCACTGGCGTAAGTAACTCAGCACTCTGTGACCCTAATATTCGCCAGCATGTTTTCTCCTTTTCAAAATGGGCAACTGAGAGCTTGACATAACTAACGCTGTGATGAACTTATAAGTTCTTTTTCCTTTTTTTTTTGCCTGCCTTCTCCTTTCCACATACCTTTGTTAAAGACTTTTACTCTGGCCACCTGTGGCTTACAACCCCCGACAGGAAGATTAGAGCCCAGAAGTCTGACATATGTATCTTTAGTCTGATAAAGAGGTGCCCGGCATGTATCTCGTTAGTCTGATAAAGAGTCTCTTGTAATTACCTTGTAATTAATAACTCATCCGGCCATACCATCTGAGGGCTATAAAGACACTTCTGACCTTTGTAAAAATCATGTATAAGCACTAATGTAAAAATGCCTTTTGGGACTCCATAGAGACAGCTTGTATTGCTGTCAGATCCTTGATGGTAGACACTTCTAAATAAACTTTGTCACTCTTTCTGACTTAGGGTATGTTTCATTGGCAGAGTATGTTTCATTGCTCAGCTGCTCCAGGGCACAGACCCTAACCGGGCAAGAACTCCGCTCCACTTTAATTATTTTTCTACTCTATTGTAATTGTTTCTATTAGTCTTTCCCAACACACTGCAGGTTTAATGAAATTAATGAATCTAGCACAATGCTTGACACATCTCAGAAAACTACCATTTACTGAATGAATGGTGATGGGAATCATGTCCTCCATGACGCCGAATAACATCTATTATTATGCATCTATTATTACTTCTCTACTGCCCAGGTTGGGGATAAAAGTCAAGCCCAAAATTTAGTTTGTTCAGGTGGGATCTGAAACTGAATGTGGAGCTGGAGAAGGCCGGCTCCTACAAACCCTACGCCTGACGCCTAAAGCGAGGAATGGGTCGCTTGCCCCCAACCCCCCACCCCGCTCCGCAACTGTCCCCTCTCGGCAGGGGCACTCACGTCTCTGGCGCTGGGTGCACGTCAGGCCTGGGACAAGAAGGGAAGAACAGCCACGACAGAGGGTCCTCTTCACCGAAGGGTCCCTGGGGGCAGATGCGGAAGGTGGTCGGGTGCCTGCGCTCGCTCCCCGGTTTTCCCCAGTCCCGCCCGCCGCCAAGCTCCGCGCCCGCTCACCGCCGCAGGACGAGTCGCTTCGCAATGGTCCTCTCCGTGTGGCAGTAAAACCTCGCCAGCGCCTGGTTCTCAGGGTCCTGAGCGAGGATGCAGTGGGCGGCCTGAGGAGGAGAACAGTCACTCCGGGCCGGCCGCACCAGGCCCACCTTCCCGCTGCGCCCCCGACCCGGGCTCACCTGGTACAGGAAATTGAGCCTCTGGAAGGCCTCCCGGTCCTTCACCTGCCCCACCATCCGAGCGGCGAAAACCCAACGCGGTTCAGTCTGCAGGTTCCGCCCTTCGGCTCGCCCCTCCCCGGTCGTCCGCGCAACGCCTCCTGGGAAGTGTAGTCCTTTGGCCAGCGAGCCGCTTCCTTGTGCTGCTCTCCCGAGGCGCGTATTCTGGCGCCACCTCGTGGTCCCACAGATCCATTTATTTGTAAATTCTTCCCCAGCTCTCCAAAGGCCCCTCTAAGTTGCCACAACGGTGAGGTTGGCTGGTAACCAAGAGGTCGGCAGTTTGAATCCACCGGCCGCTCCTTGGAAACCCTATGGGGCAGTTCTATTCTGTCCTATAGGGTCGCTATGAGTCGGAATCGACTCGACTGGCAACGAGTTTTTTTCTGATAAAGAGCATTCTAAAATTCAAGGCATTTGGCTTGGCTGAGGCTTCTGGCTCAAGTGTAGGCCTGACTACATTTTGTCAATTTGACTATTTGATAGAAGTTACTTCTTCTTTCCTGTTCTCAGAAAGTTTACTACGTAGATCAGGGGTTGTTACCTAGGTCAATATTGTAATAAAGATCTTATGGCTTGCACAGATGTTCTAGGAAACGTGATTTTAGTGGTTAATCCGATTCTCAGAAGATGCCTCTCAACTCCCCTCAGAAATGTTTTTCTGACCTCCTTACAACACTGCACTTTTCCATAACCTTATTTTAGCTAACCCAAATGTCAAGCAGTCAGAAGTGTTTACGCTAGCTCCTCATGCTTGTGGTTTTTGCTTTTATAAACCCCTGTAACTGAATAGGTTGGGGGCACACTCAGTGAATTGCTTTCACAAAGTGTTTTCCTCCAGTTTAAACTGTGTTTGAATTTTCAGTAATTATCTTTACTTTTACTTTAGCAGAATCAGAGAGTTTCTTTCTACAATACTTCCAGAGTCTTCCTCAAACCCCAAGTCAGCTACACCAAAAAGAGACTGGAAAGGCTGGTGAAGCAGATCTTAAACTTCTAAACATTTGCAGGACTGAAGACTGGTCTGTCTATGCAGATAGGTTTGGGAGATGGTTATGTCAATTATAACCAGCTAGACCTGTAGTCCTGAAGTCAAAGGCAGCTGCCTGAAGATCTACAGACAGAAGAAACAGTGCTTATACATTCAAAAAGGCACGTGTGCCAGTGGGAGTGAAAGTGGGAAAGACCATGAGAGTGATGGGGAGAAGAGGGCTCCTGGCACAGGAAAGCACAGCTTAGTCCCCATCCTTTCTACTTAACAAACGTACTTCCTGTTAGGCAGTTCTGGACACAGAGTAGGAGATCCTCACTTGGTAAGTCAATGGTTTCTAATCCTAGTCTTAGGCACTGGATCACAGAAACCTATCAATAGCATCCCCTGCCACCGAAATGACACCCCACTCCCCCCACACACACTTTACACACCTACTTCTGACCTCTTTCTCTCTCTTGTTTGTTCTGTTTGGCATCCTGTTTACCTCCTCTTCATAGTTAGTGACTCCAAGTTCTTGAGGTCGGGAGCAGAAGGATAAAGGGGCAGAATGGAAATGAACCCTGAGACAGGGAGAGGCAACATATGTCAAATGAGGTTACAGCCTCTCTCCCCTAAGACTCCTGCCAGCCTGGTGCAGGGAACCAGTTCTCCAACTCAGAGAAAGGAAATGGATGAAACCTCCTCCAGGATGAGTTTCACAGGGGTCCCCAGACTCAGCTGGGAGGGATGTGTTTAAAACGAAGATGCCCAGGCCTCGCCTTTCCAAACCTTGATCATTCACTGAGGGTGTGACCAGGAACATGCATTTGTAACACCCCAGTGATTGTTACAGACATCAACACCATGCCATTGCCAAATTACTACACAACACAGATCACTTTAGTGGGTTCTTTGCTCCATATTATTTCAAGAAAACCAAAGTATCTTGCCACAAAGAACCACGGTCAAGGCACAAAGGTAAGAGGAGAAGAGTCTGGACAGAGTCCTACTAAGGTGGGAGGAGGAGCTGAAATGCCCTCAGTAAATTTCAGTCTCTTGTCCCAATCTTCTGTCAGCTCTTGATTATCCAAGCGGAGATAATCCAAGTTGTTTTAGTTTGGTTTGGCATGCATCACTTTACCTTTTTTTGACAACATATGTACCCTGCAGTGTGTTTATTTTGGCCTAATATTAAAATAATTTGCATTCTCTGAAAATGAAAATGGCAGAGGGTGAAGGACAGCAACAAACAAGCAAAAGGCTGGCTCTTCTAAACACCAGTTCCAGGTCTGGTGCACATAGGTGGAAGGGAGCTGCCTATCTGGCCTCCCCTACAGATACCATCCTTTTTTACCCAGCCTCAGGGTGAGAAAGACTCTATTATCTTTCTTCCTTTCTGGCTTGGATACCTCAGTCAGGTAACAAGGCTGACACCTTGAGAGTAACTACTTAATAGCCTTTTTTAAGGCCAGGGCTTTGGATAGAAACATTTTCTCTTTCCTCTAATGCCTGACCCTCTCCCTTCCCAGTTCTTTCGGGAAACCAGTGAAAGGGTACACGTGTCTGTAGAATCTCTTCCACCTTGCCTCTGGAAAGGAGGCAAACAACTATAAAGAGGCAGGCAATAAGTCAGCTCTACCAAAAGACTGGGCAGGGAAGTAGGTTCTCTTTTCTTTCCATCCTGATCCCTTCTTCTGGCCAATTCTACTCACAATGGTAACCTTAGTCTGGGAATAGAAGACCAAAGAAACTCACTTCTCTAATCTTCCTTCTAACCTTCTTAATGCCAAATCTCTGCCCCAGAAATACTCCTCCACTTCTAGAACCATGAGAACAACTGTCATTCATATTTATTAAACCTAGAGGTACACAGACCTCTGTCATCTTCCTCAAGAAACATGACTATTCTGGGCCAAGAAGCCCCTAAAAGGATGTATAGGGGTTTCTGTTTCCCTCTCCAGCTTGAGGAAGACAGATTTCCCCCTATGGACTCTTTGCTTCTGGAAAAGCCTCTCCTTCCTTCCCAAACCATCCTTCTGCAATAGAAAACTTGATGGATTTCAGGGGAGGCAATCCTTTGGGAACCCGCTCCTCACCTTGACAGTCAAGAGAGGAATGCAGTTGTGCTCTCATCCCAGCCCAGTCCTATGCCTCCATGCAAACCATCCTAGAAACCAAGGTGTTTCTCCTAGATGATTCAGGACTGGAACCAGGTAGACAGGAAGATGTTCCTGAAGGATACAGGAAGGAAGGCCCACAGCTCTTGACTCTGCCTTACCCCAATTATTTCCATGTCCCTATCTGTCACTTCCAATCTGTTGGGGGTCTAATGGTGGTGCAGCATTCTTCCCACCAGCCCAGATGCCTGGGTAGAAGAGGGGCCAAAGTTTCTCAGTAAAAGTGTCAGTGAAGATGTAGATACGACAGCAGTCTATGACCTTGTAAAAAGACACTGTGCCAGCCTCATCGTCTAGGAATATGCCCATCCTCTTGGGTTTTACCTTGATGTGCAAAGGGGTAAAAGGCGTGGTAGTGGCTGCATATTTGCCCCCATTCCACGTCTGCACCCTCCAGTAGCCAGTCTCAAGGAGTGGAGTCAGCTTGTCCTTTCTGCTCAAGGAGTCCAGGTACACACTCACGCCCAGTGGATCTTGTTGCCTACCCGCACTGCCCAGTAGTGTTGACCTGAGGTGAAACCCTCAGTAGCCAGGAGGCAAGGGTAGAAGGTGAAATGCCATGGTGTGTCAGGGAGATCCCGGAGTCTTCTCCTCATGAGCTTACACTCTTACGATCTTCTGACAGGACTAGGCTAGGATGAGCAGTCTCCGGGTCTAGGGTCACGTCTGCTGGCGGAAGAAGCCAGAGTGGGGAGCTAAATGAGAACAGGAATAGCTAATAGCACCTGCCTTGTTCTTCTATCTTGCCTTTACAGAGCCTGTTCTCTTAAAGGTCCTCAGAACACCATGGTTTGGTTAACTTTCTCAATCTAGGATGTCACCTAAGAGAGGGGAGGGAAAAACAGCTTCACTTTTCACCTTGACCTTAATATGAAAAGATAATGATCTCTTGACTCTGTAAAGGCAGGTGGTCTAGGTTCCAGCCTAGTCCTCTCGCCATCCTCCTCTGACATCAACTACTTCACTGTATGGAGAAGAGCTAGGCACAGTCACGGGCCAGAAAGAATGGAATGTGTTAAGAAGGATACAGAGCAAGGCAGCATTAAGGTCTAGGGGTAGAGTGACCTTGTGTCTGCTTTCCTGAAACAGTCTGGTTTATACTATTTTCCCTGCATAAATATTAATGGCACTACCTTTCACTCTTAAGAGTGTTCCGGCTTAGATGTTACATTATATAGTCACTCTACCTGGTAACTTGGGCAAATTATTTAACTTCTCTGGGTACCTATTTAGAAAAATACAAACATAAGAATAGATGACACTTAAGGCTTCCTTTCACTAGCTTTCTATAGACTCAACTGAGAACAACATTGAAAGCCAGGTAAAGGGATGAGGTGAGTGTGAGCATGGAAGTTGACAGAGGAGTAACTGAAGTCCAGATGAGATACGACCTAAGGATTTTCTTTTCTCTGATGATTCCCCTCTGCTAGTTTTCTTTTAGGAGCAACTCACCAATAAGCTGTTTAAGAATCTTCCTCAGGACAAAGTACTGTCAGGGGAAATTGCTTAAGTCCTTCTCCAGCTCTATGGATACAGAAATCACCTCCATGGTCTTCACTTTCTCACATCAAGGAGGGGTAGGGAAATAGCGGAAGAGAGGGTAGGGTCAGGGGGAAGCTCCAGACAAATGTTCAGATGTTGTCATCTTTAAATAGAAACTAAAATTTTCCATCTTTCCACTTTCTCCCCTGTGATCATTAAGGTTGTGTGTCAACTTGGCTGGGCCATGAATCTCAGTAGTTATGATGTATTTTGGCAGTTATGACGTATTTTGGCAGTTGTATAATGATGGAATCACCTCCACAATGAGATCTGATATAATGTGATCACCTTCATGATGGGATCTGCTGTGAGTAGCCAATCAGTTGAAAAGGAGTTTCCTTGTGGGTATGGCCTGCATCCAGTATAGATGGACTTTCTGACAAGGCTTGAGGGCCTTTGCTGACTCTGGATCTTGCAGCTGGCTCCTGTTCATCTGACCTCTGATTCTTGGGACTTGAGCTAACAGCTTACCTGCTATCTTTCTTGTTGATCTTGGGATTAATTGGCCTCTATAGCCCATGAGCCAGAGGCCTGCTGTCTGATCTTCCAATCTTGGATTCGCCAGCCCCTGTGGCTATGTCAGTGAGGAGAAGCCTCCAGCCTGACCTATGGACTTGGGACTTTCCAACATCTACAACTGTGTGGGCCATTTCCTTGATATAAATCTCTATATATATTAATACGCTGCACTGGTTTTGTTTCTCGAGAGAACCCAACCTAAGACATCTCCCTTCCCTGAAGACAAATACTTATCTACTGCTTTCTCTTACCAATCTATGGAGAGCCATGTAGTCCCCTGCACAGAGCCTTATCTTAGGAATGAGTATCAGAACATTCTAGGAGTGTGTCATGGATTGAATTGTGTCCCCCAAAAATATGTGTCAGCTTGGCTAGGCCATGATTCCCAGTACTGTGTGATTGTCCACCATTTTGTCATCTGATATGATTTTCCTATGTGTTGTAAATCTTACCTCTATCATGAGGCAGGATTAGAGGCAGTTATGTTAATTCGGCAGGACTCAATCTACAAGATTAGATTTTGTCTTAATCTCTTTTGAGATATAAAAGAGAAATGAGACAGAGACAAGGGGGACCTCACACCACCAAGAAAGTAGTGCCAGGAGCAGAGTGTGTTCTTTGGACCTAGGGTACCTGCGCAGAGAAGCTCCTAGTCCAGGGAAAGACTCATGACAAGGACCTTCCCCGAAAGCCAACAGAGAAAGAAAGCCTTCCCTGGGAGCTGGTGCACTGAATTTGGACTTCTAGCAAACTAGACTGTGAGAGAATAAACTGTTAAAGCCATCCACTTGTGGTATTTCTGTTATAGCAACACTTGATAACTAAGACAGGTGTTTTTATATTTCTTGCATAATGATAAACATCCTTCCTGGTACCCCAACCCCTTCCTCCTTATATTCTGTTTGGACACATTATACCCTACAGGACAGAATGGAGTCTGGTTCTGTGTTATCATTCTCTTCACCAAGGAAGTCCCAATGATTTGCCCTCTAACTGCCTTCATGTGGCAAGGAACTTACTTTCATATCCTATCCAGATACTGCATGACTTTCCAACCCTTACTCCCCTGATTCTACCGCACCCGTAGTCTCTAAGTCAAGACCTAACTCACTCAAAGAAATACAGGAAATCACCTACTTTTCTAGGGTAATTTTGACACCCTACAGGGAAGGAGAAAAGAAAGCAATATTGGTCCTGGTATTCAAGGGCCCTGAAGGCAAGATTCAACCCTCCCCCATAAAGTTCTAGATCTATAAAATAGGCACGGGGAAAACTAAGGGTCAGGATCCAAAGGGAAGAGCATCAGGGGGACCCAAGTACATCTCTCCCAACTGAATCCCCACTTTCAACTCTGGTCATCATGAAGCTTGGTAATTTATATCACTTCCAAATGGCTTCTTGTCTGTTTGTCTTTGTTCCTCAGTGACACTGGGAGCTCACTGCAAGGGACAAGGATTGTGTGTCTGCTCTTTACTCTGTCCCCCCAGTACCAATCACATATAGTTCGGTACCCTTGAGGATCAGTAGACAATTCCAAACTGTTGGCATAGGAATGAGTCACAAGTTCATGTTGTGATTTGGTATCCCCCCTCTGGTATTGGTAAATAAACATTGATAACTGTGAGTCCACCCCTGAGTTGAGAAAACTTGGGGTCCATAACACAAAGAATTTACCATAAGACCTGTACAAGTATGTTCACAGCAGGTTCATTAGCAAAAAGCTAATGTCTTAATTACCTAGTGATGCTGTAACAAAAGCTACCACAAACGGGTGACCTTAAAGAACATAAATCTATTTTCTCACAGTTCAGGAGGCTAGAAGTCTGAATTCAGGGCACGGCTCTAGGGGAGAAGCCCATCTTTGTCTATCTCTGCTGCCAGCAATCCTTGGAATTCCTGGGATTGCAGATGCATCTGCCACGTGCATTTGTCTTTACATGGCATCTTCACCATGTGTGATGGTTAGGTTGTGTCATTTGGCTGTGCTATGATTTTCAGTGTTTTGGCAGTTATGTAATAATGTATTCATCCTTCATGATGTGATCTGATGTGATTATCCAATCAGTTGTAAGGGGAGTTTCCTTGTGGGTGTGGCCTGCATCCAACAAATAGATGGATGTTCTGGCAAAGCTTGCTTGCTTGCTCTGGATTCTGCATTCAGCTTGTCATCATCTGAGTCCAGGTTCTTGGGATTTGATCCAGCTGACTGTCATATTGCCTGCCAATCTTGGATTCCTTGGCCTCTGCAGCCAGTGAGCCAACAGTCTGCCATCTGACCTGCCAATCTTGAGGTCCTCAGATCCTATAGCTATGTGAGTCGGGAGAAGTCTCCAGCCTGACAACTGACCCACGGACTTGTGACTTGCCAGCCTCTACAACTGCATGAACCATTTCTTTAGATAAATCTCTCCGTCTGTTTCTCTTTATTTCCACCCCCTCCATATATATATATATACACACACACACACATATATACATATATGTATATATATACATATATATGTGTATATATATATATACACTTCATTGCTTTTGCTTCTCTAGAGAAACAAGCCTAAGACATTTGATACCAAGAGAAGTTCCAGAGAAACAAAATCATAAGGATGAGTTTCCTAATTGATTCTCAAGTCTGACTAGTCTTTTTTTTCTGACTAGTGTTTAAAGCTCCTATTATTATTGTGGAACGGTCTATTTCTCCTTTTAGTGCTGTTAGAGTTTGTTTTATGTATTTTGGGGCCCTGCTGTTGGGTGCGTAGATATTTATTAAGGTTATGTCTTCTTGGTGGATTGTTCCTATAATCATTATATAAAGTCCCTTGTCTTTTATGATGGATTTTGCCTTAAAATCTATTTTATCTGAGATTAGTATCATCAGTGTGGTTGGTGAGGTTTGTGGGGAGCAGAATGCTGACAGAGGGAGTTTGGACCTGCATTGTGGAGATGGTTGGACTTGGTAAGGAGTTTGGATTTTATTCTAAATGTGATGGGAAAAAAATGAAGCTACCGACAGGCTTTAAGTAGTGGGGTGGTAGAATCTGACTTGTGTTTTTCAAAACCACACTGGTTGATGGTTGGAAAGTAGGAACACAAGAATTGAAACTGGGGTTCCAGTTAGAAGGTCATTGTAGTAGTCCCTAAAACAGAGGTGGTGGTGTGAACCAGGGAGCAGGCAGTAAAGATGTAAAGAAGTGGAAAAATTCAGGTGGTATTTCTAAGATAGTGTCAGTTTACTAAAAATGGATTAGTAAATCTATTTTATCTGAGATAAAATCTATTTTATCTGCCCTTTTTTGGTTACTGTTTACTTGATAAATTTTTTCCATTCTTTGATTTTTAATATATTTATGTCTTTGTGTCTAAAGTGTGTCTCTTGTAGACAACATATTGATGGGTTGTGTCTTTTTTATCCATTCTGCTACTTTCTGTTTCTTTAGGGGGTGTCATGGATTAATTGTGTCGCTCCAAAATATGTGTCAACTTGGGTAGGCCATGATTCCCAGTATTGTGTGATTATCCACCATTTTGTCATATGTGATTCTCTTATGTGTTGTAAATCTTACCTCTATCATGTTAATGAGGCAAGATTAGAGGCAGTTATGTTAATGAGGCAAGACTCAATCTACAAGATTAGGTTTTGGCTTAAGACAATCTCTTTTGAGATATAAAAGAGAAGCAAGCAGAGAGAAGGGGGACCTCATACCACCAAGAAAGCAGCGCCAGGAGTAGAAGACATCCTTTAGACACAGGGTTCCTGCACTGAGAAGTTCCTAGTCCTGGGGAAGATTGATGACAAGGACCTTCCTCCAGAGCTAACAGAGAAAGCCTTCCCCAGAAGCTGATGCCCTGAATTTGGATGTCTAGCCTACTAGACTGTAAGAGAATAAACTGTTTGTTGAAATCATCCAGTTGTGGTATTTCTTTATAGTAGCACTAGATAACCAAGACGGGGGAAATTTAAGCCATTTACATTCAATGTGATTATCGACAGGTATGGGTTTATTGCTGTCATATTGTGTGTGTGTTTGCTAACATTTTCTTTGTTCCTCTTACTTTCCTGTGCTGAGTTCCTTTTGTTTGTGGATTTTCATTTTTTTCTATCGTTATTGTAGATTTTGTGTTTACTGAATCTGTTTTTCTTCTGTTTTATTCTGATGAGTCTGTTTGTTAACTGTGTTTACCTTATCTTCCTAAGTTTGAACCAGTCTTTTATTACTTGATATTGTCTTGACTTCCTCTCCATTTGAAAGTTCAATAACTACACTGTATATTCCCTCTTTTATTGTTTTGATGTTGTCATCATTTACAGATTGACATCTCTTTCCCTGTTTTAAGTCTTCTAGTTTTGTTTTATTATTGAGAGTTCTTTATCCAGATTGGTATCTGGCTGATGCCGTCCTGTGTCCTAGACTTCAGTTGTTGTGTGATGTTGGTTCTCTAACTGAAGGACTCCCTTTAATATTCCTTGTAAAGTTTGGCTTGGCTTTTTACAAATTCTCTTAATTTCTTTTTATCTGGAAATGTCCTAATTTCAACATTGTATTTGAGAGAGAGTTTTGCAGGATGTATTATTCTTGGTTGGCAGTTTTTTTTTCAAAGTTATATATGTTATCCCATTGCCTTCTTGCCTGCATAGTTCCTGCCAAGTAATTAGAGCTGAGTCTTATTGTTTCCTCTTTATAAGTGACTTCATTTTTCTAAAGCTGCTCTCAGGATTCTTTCTTTGTCTTTGGATTTGGCAAGTGTGATTATGATATATCTTGACCCCTTTCTTTTGGGGTCTATCTTATATGGGGTTCGTTGAGGTTCTTGGATGGTCAGTTTTCATCTTCCATGATATTTGAGAAGTTTTCTGCTAGCCAATCATCAACAATCTTCTCTGTGCTTTCCATTTTCTCTCCCTGCTCTGGAACTCTGACCATGAATAAAGGTTTGCTTTTGATTGTGTCCCACATAATTCTTAGGTTTTCTTCATTCTTTTCTCTGAGTTTTCCTTAAAGTGGCTTCCAGAGATTTGCCTTTAGTCTTGCTGATTCTGTCTTTCAATGTTTCAAATTGCTCCTAAAACCTTCTATTGAGTTGTCCATTTCTGAATTTTTGTTTTATTTTGGATTTGTAGTTGCTGTTTTGTATGATTTCTAATTATTTGTTCTTGTATTATTTTCCTGAATTCTATTGCTTTGTCTGTGTTTTCCTTGATTTTGGCTACGTTTTTGTTGGTTTTGTCTGTATGTTCCATGATTTTGTCTATTTTTTCATTGGTTTTGTCTGTTTTCCTTGGTCGCTGTCTCAGTCATCTAGTGCTGCTCCAACAGAAATACCACAAGTGGATGGCTTTAACAAAGAGAAGTTTATTTCTTCACAGTCTGGTAGGCTACAAGTCCAAATTCAGGGTGTCAGCTCCAGGGGAACGCTCTCTCTGTTGGCTCTGCAGGAAGGTCCATGTCATCAGTCTTCCTTTGGTCTGGGAGCTTCTCTGCACAGGAACCTCAGGTCCAAAAGACGCACTCTGCTCCCAGCACTGGTTTCTTGGTGGTATGAGATTCCCATGTGTCTCTGCTCACCTCATCAGTATAACCTCATCACAGTGATAGAATTTATAACACATGAGGAGATCACATATTAATCTCATCATAGTGGTAGAGTTTACAACACATAAGGAAATCATCAGATAACACAATCATACAGTACTGGGAATCATGACCTAGACAAGGTGCTACACACATTTTTTGGGGGACACAATTCAATCCATGACATTCCACCCTTTCGCTCCCCAAAAATCACATCTTTGCAACATGCAAAACATATTCATCTCATCATATCACAGCAAAAGTCTTAACTCCAAGTCCAAAATCCAAAAATTCCTCTTCGTCTGTGAGATCTAGAATACAAGTACTCTGATTCCAAAGGTACAATGGCAGAACAAGCATGAGCTAGACATTTCCATTATAAATGGGAAAAACTGGAGGAGAAGAAGGGATAACAGGTACCAAGCAAGTCAGCAGAACACATTACATTAGCCCTCAAGGCTTTGAAAATAATCTTCTGTTCTCTGAGATAACTTACACAATAGCCCTGCCCTCCAGACTCTAGTTATTGGCCACAGTCTCCGGATTCTGAGTGGAGGCCCCTCAGCCCTGGGCTTCAGCTCCGCCTTCCAGGCCCACTGGGACAGCCACTCTGCTCCCTTGGCTTCAGGAGCACCATTCTACTAGTCCTTCGGAGTTACAACTCCACCCTTAGAAACACCAGGGGCCATGGCTCCACCCTTTGAGACCCCAGAGGTCTCGGCCATAACTTTTGAGACTAGGGCAGTTCTGCTTCTTGTGTTCCTTGTCTCTTCAGCTTCTGCTTCCTGTGGCCTCCTGGCCCTTGGGCCTCACGCCCACATCTGCCCTGCTAGGGAAATTGTTCCAAAGCTCAGTAGCTCCACTGATTAAGTGCCTGGAGGCACCCCACTCCACCAGGAAGCCTCCTGCACACAGGCACTCAGCTTGCTCGCTTTGTGGGTGAGCAAGCCTAACTCCACCGATAAGTGTCTGAAGGCACCCCACTCCTCCAGGAAGCCTCCGGTGCACAGGCACTCAGATCTCTGGCTCTGTGGGTCGGCTCCAGCGCCGTCTCACACTGGTCTCCTCATTCCGCTGCTGTTGGTTTTCTGCCACTGCCCCTTCTCTGCCACCGCAGGTTCTCTGCTGTTGCCGGTCCTCTGCCACGGCCACTTCTCGACCCATCCACAGTTTCAAAACCGTTTCCACATTTTAGGTATCTGTGAGAACAGCACCCCACTCCTGGTACCAAATTCTGTCTCAGTCATCTAGTGCTGCTCCAACAGAAATACCACAAGTGGATGGATGTAACAAAAAGAAGTTTATTTCTTCACAGTTCAGTAGGCTACAAGTCCAAATTCAGGGTGTCAGCTCCAGGGGAACACTTTCTCTGTTGGCTCTGCAGGAAGGTCCATGTCATCAGTCTTCCTTTGGTCTGGGAGCTTCTCTGAGCAGGAACCTCAGGTCCAAAGGACGTGCTCTGCTCCCAGCACTGGTTTCTTGGTGGTATGAGGTTCCCATGTGTCTCTGCTCACCTCATCAGTATAACTTCATCACAGTGATAGAATTTACAACATATAAGGAGATCACATATAATCTCTTCATAGTGGTAGAGTTTACAACACATAAGGAAATCACATCAGATAACACAATCATACAATACAGGGAATCATGACCTAGCCAAGGTGTTACACACATTTTTTGTGGGACGCAATTCAATCCATGCCAGTTGCTTTCTTAATCTCTTGGAGAGCTCTAAATATTAGTCTTTTGAAGTCCATATAAGGTAGTTTCACTGCCTTTTCTTCTACTGGAAGGTCATTTGATTCTTTGCTTTGGTCACTTGTTTGAGTCATATTGTCCTACTTTTTTACATGTTTTGTTTTTGTCTACTGTTTCTGAGACTTTAACGTATCATTTTATTTATTCTGTGTTTTTTTCTTCCTATTTTTTTGTTTTGTTTGCTATGTCAGGGCCAGTGGGTCTGGCATGCTTTGCTGCTTGCTCATCTGTGGGCATGATAGTTCTCACCACTTTGTCTGGGTGGGCAGCAGTAGCAGGCAGGTCGAACCCGCTTTGCTGTACACTGGTTTGGCAAGGTGGTTAAGGGCAGAGTAGTAGGGCACTGTCTGCCTCCTGATGTTGGTTCAGGGGTGTGGAAGCATTCACAGACCCTCACCAGATATGTAGGCGTGTCAGACAGGGAATGGTAGAGGCTCGCTTCCCACCACTCAGCACCTGGTCAAGTAGCAGGAGGGGAGGGGTGGTGTGGGCCCAGTGCAGTGGCAGGGCTGAGCACCAGGGACGTTCTACTCACAGCGGCATGGTGGTGACTGGCAGGAAAATATGGGTGGCATATAGGGTTAGGTGAGGGGGAAAAGGAAAGGAAAAAAAGGATAACTGTAGTGTGGAGGTGGGGTGGCTCTGGAGGCCAATGGGAAGTGGGGGAGGTGGCATAAAGGGCTAGGTAAGAAGGAGAAAGAAGTAGAAGAAAAAGAAAAAAATTGATGGTGCAATGGGGGTGGTGAGTGGGGTCAATGCAGACCTGAGGGCCAGTTGGAAGGGAGGGGAGGTTATAAACAGGGCTAGTGGGAGGGAGAAAGAAAAAAAAAAGAGAAAGTAAAAAAAGCAAAATTGGCACGGTGAGAGCTGGCAGGTGAGGACAGAGTAGACCTGGGTGGTGACAGGCTGGTGGCTCTCTAGCCATAGTGGTGTGGCATGGCCCAGTGGGAAAGAGGGGAGGTGGCATATTTGTCTAGGTAGGAGGGAGAGAGAAAAGGAAGAAAGGGAGAGAAAAAAATATGGCATGGCAGGAGCTGACGGGTACGGGCGGGGTAGCCCCATCACCATAACCATTAAGGTGAAAGATATGCCCTTCATTTTCACATGTGCTTTACAAAAGAGTAACTGTTAGCACACAGGGCCCCAGACTGGGTCACCTAGTGTTTGGATGGTACCTCCCGTAATGAGGTAGGAGATGGAAAATCTCCTACCTGGGACTTGAAACTCCCCAGTGGGACAAGAAAACTCAGACCCCACCCCCATCTACCTGAGCTCTTCTTCCTCCAGACCACAGCTCCAATGACCACAACTCCAAGGAGAACCAGGCCAGCAACAATTCCCATGATGGAGGTGGTAGGCTGGGAAGATAGTTCTGGAAAGAGAAAGGAGGTGAGGAACCCTGACTCCTTGAGGGTCTTCAGAAGGGCTCCTGCTGTCCCTGAGAAGAGGCTCCACCCTCATCTCCCTCTGTCTTAGTTATCTAGTGCTCCTATAACAAAAAGACCACACGTGGATGGCTTTAACAAGTAGAAATTTATTTTCTCCCAGTTTAGGAGGCTAGAAGTCCAAAGTCAGAGTAACAGCTCTAGGGGAAGCTCTCTGTCAGCGCTGGAGGAAAGTCCTTTTCTCTTCAGCTTTTGCTTCCTGGTTCTTTGGAGATCTCCATGTGTCTTGTACCTATCTTACCCCATCTCTGCTCACTCAGGCTTGCTTAATCTCTTTTATATCTCAAAAGAGATTGACTTGAGACACACCTTACACTAATCCTGCCCCATTAACATAACAAAGACAACCCATTCCTAAATGGGATTATATCCATAGGCATAGAGGTTAGGATTAACAACACACATTTTTGGGGGACATGATTCAATCCATAACACCTTCCTTACCCCATCTCAGGGTGAGAGGCTCAGGTAGCCCCTCGTGCTGCACACAGCACATGTATCTTTGCTCCTCTCCAGAGGGCACCATGATGGCTGTCCACTTCTGGAATGTCCCATCCCCGAAAGGCCTGGTTTCCACAAGCTCTATGTCCCGGGTCTGGTTTGCCGCATCCCGTTGCCAGGTCAGGGTGATCTCAGCTGGGTAGAAGCCCAGGGCCCAGCACCTCAAAGTGACCTCATGGTCAGAGATGTGATGGCTGGTCACACGTGTCTTTGGAGGCACTGACGGGAAGGGTTAGAAAATTCAGGAACTCTGCATTACCTCCCATGGGCCACTTGAGCAGGGCTCATGTGACCAGCCTGAGAATGGACAGGGAAACTGAGGTGGGGGAGGGAGTGCAAAATCCAGACACCAGCCTGGACCAGGGATCTGGGATAATCTCCTATTTCTTGGAAAGTTCTAGAATCAGGGTGAGGCAGCCCAGAGTAGGAGGCTCCAGGTGTCTGAGGGGGAGAACAGGGATTTCTAGTTCTGACTTGGGTGGAGACTGAGAAACTCAGAAAAGCTGGAATCAGACCTCCAAAGTCACTGGGTGTGGGGCAGAGAACAAGTCTTGAGGGAGAAAAGTTCCTGGTGGTTCCCAAAGTCGATTTCAGGATCAAAGGGAACTGCCGATCAGTCAGGAATCATCTCCCCTACTACCCCCAGAGAGAGTAGATCCCTTAACTGTCTCTGAGAGTAGATCCCTTAACTGTCTCTGATAGAAAAGAGGGTCCTCTGGGCAAGTCACTATATGGTTCAGGATCTGGAAATTTGGGCGAACTCCTCACTCTCCACACCCTCCACACCCATGGGAGGCGGTATTCTGGCATCTAGCTCATTCTCCTCCCCTTCTTTTGAGATGCCAGCAGGGCAGACACAGGCCCAGCTCATAGGGAGTTTGGGGAGGCGTCCTGTGGCCCCTCATACCTGCGCGCTGCAGTCTCCTTCCCGTTTTCCAGGTATCTGCGGAGCCATTCAGGCACTCCCCCTTAAAGTAGGCTCTCAGGTGTTCAGCATCTCCGACCTCCTCCCACTTGCGCTGGGTGTTCTGAGCAGCCATGTCGGCCGCCGTGCAGGAGCTCAGGTCATCGTTTAGGGCGAAGTAATCGGCGCCGTCGTAGGCAAGCTGATAGAGCCCACGGAGGAGGCTTCCATTGGGCCCCACTTCACAGCCGTACAATCTCTGGAAGGTGTGAGACCCTGGCCCTGCCCCCCTGTCAGTCCCGCCCTGCGGTCAGCCACGCCCCCGCGACGGGCGGTGACTGGCTAGAGTCAATTTGGCTCTAAACTGTGAAGGAAACCGGAACGAATCCCGTCGACTCTCCCCGGGTTGAAGGGCCTAGCGGGTCACGCAGATTCAGGGTGAAGTTCGGAACAGAGACTTGGGGTGACCCCAGCTCGTCCGTGGGGGCAAGGGGAGTCGTGACCTGCGACCCTGGCCCGGCGTCACTCACCAGATTCCTTAGGGTTGTAGTAGCCGCGCAGGTTTCGCAGGCCCACGCAAAAAGATTGTGCGGAGACTTTGTAGACTCGCGTGTTCAGGACCCAGTACTTTGGCCCTTCCTGCTCCATTCACCGCGCCCGCGGCTCCTCCCTTGGATTCGCTGCGTCGCTGTCGAACTGCACCAACTGCGTGTTGTCCACGTAGCCGACGGCGATGTACCGGGGCTCCCAGCGGCGGGGCCGGGACTCGACGGTGTAGAAATACCTCAGGGAGTGGGAGCCTGGGGGCAGGGAGGGGCTGAGACCACTGACCCCCTACCCCGCGACGCCCGGTTCCGGGGTCGATCGGGGCGAGGAGGGGCGACGGTCTCATGGATGGAGAAGGGGCAGCAGGAGGAGCTGGGCCGGGACGCAGGGGTGGGAGAGGAAGAGGTGGGGACGGGAGGAGGGGAGCGGGGCGGGGGGAGGGTGGTCAGGACGGGGCTGGGGCAGTGGGATGCGGCTTTTCCAAGTGTCTTGCGTCCCCGCCGGGAGATCCCCTCGCTCTTCCCTCTGCAGAGGTCATTTACCTCCCGACCGCGCAGTCACCCACCCGGGTCTGGGCCAGGGCCCCTGAGAGCAGCAGGAGGAGGTTCGAAGGTGCCATGACTTGAGTACAGGGGTTTTAGGGAGAATCTGCGTCCTGGCCAGACTGAGCGGACCGTATTACGAGAAAGCGCGGTGATTGGCTTCTCCAGAAACCGGAGGCCCAATTGGAATGAGAACTGGGTCCGGGTTATGTGTGTCCAGGCAGAAGGAACTGACACGGGTCGTGAGAGGGAGAAGTAAAACTCCGGGGAGACGGAGAAACCAGAGCGCTAGGCCTCCTACCCGTGACCCCGCCATCCGGGCCTCAGAGCCAAGTCCAGCTACTGGGACTTGGCCCTGACTCCTTTCCTCCTGCACAGAGCCTTTGCTACACTCTCCTAGAGTCCTGGGCCAGGGCCTACTTAAGTCAGCGGTTCTTGTTAGTCTCAGAATCTCTATGTTGTGTGCCCTGGCGTGGATTCATAGAGGTCCTACATGAAAATATAACTGCCCCATAGGGTTTCTTAAGCTGTAACCTTTATAGGCGCAGATCGCCAGGTCTTCTCTCCTGCAGAGCAGCTGGTGAGTTCCAACCGCTGACCTTTGGGTTAGCAGCCAAGAACTCAGCCATTGTGCCAGAAGGGCTCCTTAGAATTTCTATTTACTCTTATAAATTAATGAAGAACCCAAAGAGATTTTGTTTATATGAGTTATATCTACCGATATTTGCTATATGAGAAATTGAAACAATTAAAAATATTAAATTAATTTAGAATAACAATAACCCATTAAACATTAACAGAGATAATATATTTTCATGAAAAATATTTTCCAAAATAAAACAACATAACGAGAAGAGTGGATCATTTTACATTTTTGCATGGCTTTTTTTATCTGTGTCAATAGAAGGCCTCTGGATTTTCCTATCTGCTTTAATCTGTTGGAAACCCTGGTGGTGTAGTGGTTAAGTGCTATGCTGCTAACCATAAAGGTTGGCAGTTCGAATCCACCTGGTGTTCCTTGGAAACTCTATAGGGCGGTTCTACTCTGTCCTATAGGATTGCTATGAGTTGGAATGGACTCGATGGCAATGATTTGGTTTTGGTCAATCTGTTACTTTGTTGAGGTGTATACAAAAAAATCCAGTGTCACACAAATGTGAAGTTGGAAAAGGGAGGAGCATTATTAATACGTTTCCAAGTAATTGTGACTGCTCATCTTTGATACTTCACTAAAGCTACAGAAGTGGTAGTTTCTTAAAAGTTAGTTGCAATTGGAAACCCTGTTATTGAATTATTTCATGTTCTGTTCATTAAAACTCATAGATCCATCTTACACATTGAATGAATCTTGTACTAATGCATGAGTTTTTTTAAAGTGATGCATTAGTTCACTGAGGATGCATGTTTTCCCATGTTGACACATTTCATTACAAAATATCAAAAAGTCACATTTTGTTGGTATTATCACTGATCCCAGAAGAAAAGTTTGTAAGTTTTGGAAAGCTGTCAAATTTGTGGTGGATACAAGTTTTTCAATATTCTAATCTCTTGAGAGATTACAGGTTACCATTGCCAACAATACTGGGAATTGGTTTCCTTTAAGTGACAGGCTTGCTAGTTGTTCATTTTTGAAAAAGTGCCAAATATCCAAGATGGTTTCTGTCATTCCTTCTTTCAAGTAAAAATGATGTTCCATAAAAAAGAGGCTAGTTCAGCTCACACAAATTATTTTCCTTGAGACAAATATACTTTGGAATGTAGGAGAAGTGCTTTATGGATATGTCTTTGGCTGAGTTCTCTAAAGAAGCAAAACCAGTGAAGCATTTCTCTCCCTCTCGAGATTTATAAAGGAAATGGCTCACACGGTTGTAGAAGCTGCAAAGTTCCAAGTCCATGGGTCGGGCTGGAGGCTTCTCCTGACTCACATAGCTGCAGGAGCTGGCGAACCCAAGATCCAGACCACGGGGGCTGACAAATCCCACGATTGACGGACAAACTGCTAGCTCAAGTGCCAGGAACTGGCGATCCAGACCACGGAGGCTAATGAATCCCAAGCTAGGCAGACAAGCTGCTAGCTCAGGTCCCAAGAACCAGAGGCCAGGCAAACAGGAGCCAGCTGCAAATTAAAAACTTCTGAAGGCAACTATAAGCTCACAGATATCTAAATGCTTTTGCATAATTATATCAAAGATTTTTAAATTATGAAATAAGAAAATTATATCCAATCAGAGAAAAGAAATAGCTGTTGGAAATTACAAATATGATTATAGAAATAAAAAATCAATAGATGAAAACTGGGTAGTAAAAGTCATACCTCCACAAGATAGTACAAAATGGAAAAGTGATTGTGAATAGGAGAGAAGAACTGTAAAAATAAAATTCCAAAAACCTTATAATACAAGTTTCAAAGAAATGGAGATAGGAAATAATTCAAAATAATTCAAGATAATGTCTTAGGTTTACAGACAAAAGTATACAAATTCTTACTAAAGTAAATGAGCATAGACCCATACTAAGAATACGTCAAAACGAATTTTTAGAAAGAGAGTAGAAAAGATCCTGAAAACATCCAGGGACAACAAAAAAGAGCATCTCTTTCTTTTTATTTTTTTAATATCATAATAGCTTTTATTCAGCAACAAAGATGAGATCAAGGAACTGAATATATTGATCTACATAGCCATTGTTTCTTTTGATTATTTCACCAGGCAAAACAAGATTTAACATAATACAGCATAGGACCAGCACAGTACTTCAAGATGGGTTCCAGATATAGCTCACAGAGCTTTAAAAGCAGCAGTATGTTATGGGACTATTTCTTTTCAAGATGATCGAACATAGCCATGCCTTTCATTTTCATTTGATTATCTTTTTATCATTAAAAAAATACTTCTTTAAACTGTGAGTACTTAAAAATTAGCATTTTTCTCTTTATCCTTATACAACCTAGAGACAGAATGAATTGCTATGTATTAACTAACTATATGACTAACAATAGTTCTTAGTAATGTTTTAGTTTTCTGCCACCATCAGGCAATTTTTATGACTTTCCGTACATATGAAGCTTTGCTCTCAAGCATTATATAATTCCCTGCCTTTATAAACAGTATGCTGAATAGTTTAATCTGGGGATGATCATTATAAAAATGTATTATTATACTGTACTTTAATACTATGACACCATTAGGTACTACTGAGAGGTACAGAATTATTTTCTCTTGTACTCAGTAACTTGAGTTCTATTATCTGATTTTCATAGATTTTTGTCTTACTTTCTTTGCCTTCACTTTTTATGATTGCTGTTACTACCTCCTCTTTTCTTTAAATGTCTTTTTTTTTTTATTGTGCTTTAGGTGAAAGTTTTCTGCTTAAGTTAATTTCTCATACAAAAATTAATACACATATTGTTTTGTGACATTAGTTGGAATCCCCACAATGTGACAGCAACTCCCCCTCTCCTGTGTCCTTTCAACCAGTTCCTGTCCCTTCCTGCCTTCTCATCCTACTTTTGGACAGGAGCTGCCCATTTGGTCTTGTATATCTGATTAAACTAAGAAGCACATTCCTCGTGTGTATTATTTTTGTTTTGTAGTCCTGTTTAATCTTTGAAGAGTAGGTGCCAAGAATGGTTTCAGTTCTGGGTTAACAGTGTGTCTGGGGACCATAGTTTCAGGGGTTCCTCCAGTCTCTGTCAGACCATTAAGTCTGGTCTTTTGACATGAATTTGAGTTCTGTTCTACGTTTTTCTCCCGCTCTGTCCAGTGGTAGCTGGGCATCATCTAGTTCTTCTGGTTTCAGGCTGCTAGAGTCTGGTTCATGTGGTCCTTTAGTCCTCTGGGCTAATATTTTCCTTGTGTCTTTGGTTTTCTTCATTCTCCTTTGCTCCAAGTGGGATGGGACCAATTGATGTATCTTAGATGGCCACTAGAAAGCTTTCAAGATCCCAGACGCCACTCACCGAAATGGGATGTGGAATATTTTCTTAATAAACTTTGTTATACCAATTAACCTGGATTGTCCCCCAAAACTATGGTCCCCAGGCTCCAGCCCCAGCTACTCTGTCACTCAAAGTGTTTGGAATTGTCCAGGAAACTTCTTAGCTTTAGCTTTGGTCCAGTTGTGCTGGTTTCCGCTGTATTGTGTGTTGTCCTTCCCTTCTCTGAAGTTGATTTTTGTCTAATAGCTAGCAGATGATTTCTTCTCTCCCTCCCTCCCCACCCTCATAACCATCGAAGAATGTTTTTTCTGTGTTTAAACCTTATCTTGAGTTCTTATAATAGTGGTCTCTTATAATATTTTTTCTTTTGTAACTGACTAATTTCACTCAGCATAATGCCCTTTAGATTCACCCATGTTGTGAGACGTGGCATGGATTCATCATTGCTCTTTATTATTGCATAGTATTCCATTGTGTGTATGTACCATAATTTGTATATCCATTCATCTGTCGATGGGCATTTAGGTTGTTTCCATTTTTTTGGTATTGTGAATAGTGCTGCAATGAACATGGGTGTACATATGTCTATTCGTGTGATGGCTCTTATTTCTCTAGGATATATTCCTAGGAGTGGGATTGCTGGATCATATGGCATTTCTATTTCTAGCTTTTTAGGGAAGTGCCAAATTATTTTCCAAAGTGGTTGTACCATTTTACCTTCCCGCTAGCAGTGCATAAGAGTTCCAATCTCTCCAACATTTGTTATTTTGTGTTTTTTGGATTAGTGACAGCCTTGCTGGGGTGAGATGGTATCTCATTGTAGTTTTTGTTTCCATTTCTCTAACAGCTAATGATTGTGAGCATTTCTTCATGTGTCTGTTAGCCACCTGAATGTCTTCTTTTCTTGTTCATATCCTTTGCCCATTTTTTAATTGGATTATTTGTCTTTTTGTTGTTGAGGTGTTGTAGTATCTTGTAGATTTTAGAGATTAGACCCTTATCAGATATGTTGTAGCCAAAATTTTTTTCCCAATCTGTAGGTTCACTTTTTACTCTTTTGGTGGTCTTCTTTTTTTAAATCTTCCTTGCCATTCTTTGTACTTTATTTGTTTTTAAAAAAATTTTTTTATTGTACTTTAGATGAAGGTTTACAGAACAAATAGTTTCTCATTAA
>NW_004444116.1:4028946-4048517 GCF_000243295.1 Trichechus manatus latirostris
CTGGAACCATCATGTCCTGTTTTTGTAAATGTTTTGATATTGTCTGCTGTCTTCAGGGCGTTCAGTGGTTATTTTCCTCATTTATTGATTGTAGATTTGTTTGTTTCGTCCTGCTTTTTTGTTTTATTTGGTTATGTCTGAGCAGGCGGGCTGTGCGTTCTTTGTTGTTTGCTCATCTGTGGGCATGATACTTTTCGCCTCCTTCTCCAATGGGCAGGGTCAGTCACGCAGGTATGGTACAGCAGGGCAGATTCAGCTGAAGGGAGGTTACTGGGATAGGTTTTTTGTGGCATGTACCAGGGTTGACAGTGTGGACCAGGAATCAGTGCAAGGCAGGTTCTGGTAGGCCATGCCTGTGCTGCTTGGAAGTGTGATGTTCAGCACACAGTGCAGGTAGGCAGGAAGGAGGGGGTAGATTGTGATGTGTGGAGCTAAGATGTGTATGGGAAAGATGAGAGAAAGGAAAGAGGAACAGGAGCTAAAAACATACACCCAAACAAAAAAGAGTGCTAAGCGAGCTTGCTATTGAAGTGGAGAGATGAGAGACTGAGAAATGGGAAAAAACAAAAATAAAAAAAAGGGTAAAATAAAAAAATGAATAAATCGAGAAACTGGAAATTAAGAAAGACAAAAAGGAAATAAAAAAGAAGAAAACTAAACAAAGAAATGGAAAAAAAAAAAGAAAGAGAAACCAAGAAAAAAGAAATATCCCCAGGGATGTACCTGTGCGTCTGAGCAGAGTAAGGGACTAGCTTCCACGCTGCATGGTACTGCCCAGCTAGAAGGGGCTCCAAAGTCGAGAAAAGAAAAAGAAAACAAATCAAAACAGAACAAATCAGAGCAAACAAACAAAAAAGCCCCAGGGGTCCCACCAGCATGGTGGCACAGGCCGGGAAGCAGTTTCACAATCAAGGGGTATTTCGCAGGCTTTCAGAAAGAGGCAAAAATGGCACACGGAGCCAGGTATTTGAGAGAAAGGAGGGGGAGGTGGTGAGAGGTAAGGAAGAAATCTAAAGAAGTGGAAAAAAGCAACACCAGCAGCCAACAAATGGCACTCAGGTAGCTGGCCAGTGCGGGCGGGTGGAATCCAAGCAGCACCAGGGGGAAGCTTGTGCTTCCCGGCCAATAGACTGTGGCTGCAGGAAGCAGAGGAGGCTAAGTAGAGGTGAAGAAGGGTGGGGGGTGGGAAAGCGTATATCGTGGTTTACCAGTTGTTCTGTCTCCTGCTGGAAGCTCCATGAAGCTGCTTTCTTGTACCTCTTGTTCGATGATCTCTGATAGGAGTCCAAGATGGTGGATCCGTGCTGCAGTAGCTGATAGGGGACCTCTGCATGTATCTCTCCTCGTGCTCTGTTCTCAGTCAGTTTCTTATTCCATTTGGTGCTTGGCTGAGTTCTTTATCTCTTCATTTGATGCTTAGGGTTTCAGGATTGACGTGTGACTCTGTTTGACTTAGTTTTTCCGATCTTTGCTGCAGAGGGATGCTTCTGACTATAGCGCCATGTTGCCTGGAAGTCTTTTGGTGAAGTCTTTTGATAAGCATTAAGTGTTTGATTTTTAGGAGCTCCCAGTTATCTAGTTTGTCTTCTAGTGTTTGTGCATTGTTAGTTATGGTTTGTATACTATTTATGCCACAAATTAGGGCTTCTAGCATTGTCCCTATTTTTTCTTCCATGATCTTTATCGTTTTAGATTTTATATCTAGGTCTTTGATCAATTTTGAGTTAGTTTTTCTGTATGGTGTGAGTTATGGGTCAAGTTTCAATTTTTTACACATGGATATCCAGTTATGTCTTTTCCCCATTTAGTGGACTTTAGGCCTTTGCCAAATCTTAGTTGCTCATAGGTGGATGGATTAACCTCTGGTTTCTCAATTCTGTTCCATTGATCTATGTGTCTGTTGTTGTACCAGTACCAAGCTGTTTTGACTACTGTGGTAGTATAGTAGTTTCTAAAATCAGGTAGTGTGAGGCCTCCCACTTTGTTCTTTTTCTTCAGTAATGCTTTACTTATCTGGGCCTCTTCTTTTTCCATATGAAGTTGGTGATTTGTTTCTCTATCTCTTTAAAGAATGCTGTTGGTATTTGGATTGGGATTGCATTATTTTTGTAGATTGCTTTGGGTAGAATTGACATTTTAACAATATTAAGTCTACCTGTCCATAAACATGGTATGTTTTTCCATTTACGTAAGTCTCTTGGTTTCTTGCAGTAGTTTTTTGTATTTTTGTTTGTATAGGTCTTTAACATCTCTGGTTAGATTTATTCCTAAGTACTTCATCTTCTTGGGGACTCTTGTAAATGGTATTGATTTGGTGATTTACTTTTAGAAGTTCTTTTTGATGGTGTAGAGGAAGCCAACTGATTTTGGTATGTTTATCTTGTATCCTGACACTTTGCTGAAATCTGTTAGTTCCAGTGGTTTTCTTGTGAATTCTTTGGGGTTTTCTATGTATAATATCATATCATCTGTGAATAGGGATAGTTTACTTCTTCCTTACCAATCTGGATGCCCTGTATTTCTTTTTCTTGCCTTACTGCTCTGGCTAGTAACTCCAGCACAATGCTGAAAACGAGTGGTGATAAAGGCATCCTTGTCTGGTTCCTGTTCTCAGGGGGAATGCTTTCAGTCTCTCTCCATTTAGAATGATGTTGGCCATTGGCTTTGTATGAACACCCTTTATTTTGTAGAGGAATTTCCCTTCTATTCCTATTTTGCTGAGAGTTTTTATCAGGAATGGGTGTTGGACTTTGTCAGATACCTTTTCTTTTCTTGTACTTTAGATGAAGGTTTACAGAACAAACTAACTTCTTATTAAACAATTAGTACATTTATTGTTTTATGACATTGGTTAAGAATCCCATGACATGTCAGTACTCTCCCTTCTCAACCTTGGGTTCCCTATTACCAGCTTTCTGGTTCCCTGCTGCCTTCTAGTCCTTGACCCTGGGCTACTGTGCCCCTTTAGTCTTGTTTTGTCCTATGGGCCTGTCTAATCTTTGGCTAAAAGGTGAACCTCTAGAGTGACTTCATTACTGAGCTAAAAGGGTATGTGGGGGCCATACTCTCAGGTTTTCTCCAGTCTCTGTCAGGCCAGTAAGTCTGGTCTTTTTTTTTGAGTTAGAATTTTGTTCTACATTTTTCTCTAGCTCTGTACAGGACCCCCTATTATGATCCTTGTCAGAGAAGTCAGTGGTGGTAGCTGGGCACCTTGTCAGAGCAGTCAGTGGCGGTAGCTGGGCACCATCTAGTTGTATTGGGCTCAGTCTGGTGGAGGCCTTGGTAGTTGTGGTCTATTAGTCCTTTGGACTAATCTTTCCATTGTGTCTTTAGTTTTCTTCATTTTCCTTTGCTCCTGAGGGGGTGAGACCAGTAGAGTATCTTAGATGGCTGCTCACAGTCTTTTAGACCTCAGACGCTACTCACCAAAGTAGAATGTAGAATATTTTCTTTATAAACTGTGTTATACCAATTGAGCTAGATGTTTCCTGAGACAAGGGTCCCCACAGCCCTCAGCCCAGTAATTTGGTCCCAAGGAGTTTGGATTTGTCTATGGAGTTCCATGACCTTAACCTGAACAAATTGTGCTGGCTTCCCTAGTATTGTGTACTGTCTTACCCTTCACTAGAGTTATCACTTATCTATTGTCTATTTAGTATTTTTCCACCCCTCCCCCTCCCCTTCCTCATAACCATCAAAGATTGTTTCTTTTAGTATGTAAACTTTTTCATGAGTTTTATAGTAGTGGTCTCATACAATATATTTGTCCTTTTGTGATTGGCTTATTCACTCAGCATAATGCCCTCCAGATTCATCCATGTTGTGAGATGCTTCGCAGATTCATCATTGATCTTTATCATTGTATAGAACTCCATTGTGTGTATGTACCATAGTTTGTTTATCCATTCATCTATTGATGGGCGTCTAGATTGTTTCCATCTTTTTACTATTGTGGACAATGTTGCAAACATGGGTGTGCAAATATCTATCCGTGTGATGGCTCTTATTTCTCTAGGATATATTCCTAGGAGTGGGATTGCTGGATCATATGGTATTTCTATTTCTAGCTTCCTAGGGAAGCACCGTATCATTTTCCAAAATGGTTGTACCATTTTTCATTCCCACCAGTAGCACATAAGAGTTCCAATCTCCCACAGCCTCTTCAACATTTGTTATTTTCTGTTTTTTTGATTCATGTCAGTAATGCTGGGGTGAGATGGTATCTCATTGTGGTTTTGATTTGCATTTCTCTAATGGCTGGTGATCGTGAGCATTTCTCATGTGTCTGTTGGCCACTTGAATGTCTTGTTTGGTGAAGTGTCTGTTGATTTCCTTTGCCTATTTTTAAATTGGATTATTTTTCTTTTTGTTGTAGAGGTGTTGGATTTTCCTGTAGATTTTAAAGATTAGTTAGACCTTTGTCGGATTTGTAATAGCCAAATTTTTTTTTCCCAGTCTGTAGGTTCTCCTTTCACTCTTTTGGTAAAGTTTTTTGATGAGTGTAAGTGTTTAATTTTTAGAAGATCCCAGTTATCTAGCTTATCTTCTGGAGTTTGTATGTTGTTAGTTATGGTTTGTATCCTGTTAATGCTGTGCATTAGGGTCTCTAGAGTTAATTCTATGATCTTTCTAGTTTTTGGTTTTATATTTAGGTCTTTGATCCATTTTGAATTAGTTTTTGTGTATAGTGTGAGATATGGGCCTGTTTCACTTTTTTGCAGATGGACATCCAGTTTTGCCAACCATTTGTTAAAAAGATTCTCTTTTCCCCATTTAATGGACTTTGGGCCCTTGTTTACGATCAGGTGACCATAGATGGATGGGTTTACATCTGGGTTCTCGATTCTGTTCCGTTGGTCAATGTATCTGTCCTCGTACCAGTACCAGGCTGTTTTATCAAATGCCTTTTCTGCATCAATTGATAAGATCATGTGGTTCTTATCTTTTGTTTTATTTATGTGATGGATTACATTGATTGATTTTCCAGTATTGAACCATCTCTGTATACTTAATATGAATCCCATCTGGTCATAATGAATTATTTTTTTGATATGCTGTTGAACTCTATAGGCTAGAATTTTGTTGAGGATTTTTGCATCAATGTTCGTGAGGGATATTGGTCTGTAATTTTCTTTTTTTGTGGTGTCTTTACCTGGTTTTGGTATCAGGGTTATGCTAGCTTCATAGAATGAGTGTGGAAGTATTCCATCCTTTTCTATGCTCTGAAATATCTTTAGTAGTACTTGTGTTAATTCTTCTCTGAATGTTTGGTAGAATTCTCCAGTGAAGCCATCCAGGTCAGGGCTTTTTCTTTTTGTTGTTGGGAATTTTTTTTTTTTTAATTACCTCTTCAATCTCTTCTTTCGTTATGGGTTTATTTAGTTTTTCTACCTTGGTTTGTGTTAGTTTAGGGAGGTTGTGTGTTTCTGGAAATCTGTCCGTTTCCTCTAGGTTTTCAAATTTGTTGGAGTACAATTTTTCATAGTATTCTGTTATGATCCTTTTTATTTCAGTTGGCTCTGTTGTGATATTGCCCATCTGGTTTCTTACTGAGGTTATTTACTTCCTCTCCTGTTTTTCTTTTGTCAGTTTGGTCTGTGGTTTGTCGATTTTGTTGATCTTTTCAAAGAACCAACTTTTGGTCTTGTTGACTCTTTCAACTCTTTTTATATTCTCTATTTCATTTATTTCTTCTTTAGTCTTTATTATTTCCTTACTTCTGGTGCTCGGGGGCTTCTTTTGCTGCTCTCTTTCTATTTGTTTGAGTTGTAGCGTTAGTGTTTTGATTTTGGCCCTTTCTTCTTTTTAGATGTGTGCATTTATTGCTCTAAATTTACCTCTAAGCACTGCTTTTGCTGTGTCCCAAAGGTTAAGCTAAGATGTATTTTCATTCTTATTTGATTCTATAAATTTCTTTATTCTGTCCTTGATTTCTTCTGTAACCTAGTAGTTTTTAAGCAAGGTGTTGTTCAGTTTCCATGTATTTAATTTTTTTTCCTTGCTGTTTCTCTTATTGATTTCTACTTTTATGGCATTGTAGTCAGAAAAGATTCTTTGTAATGTTTTGATGTTTTGGATTCTGTTAAGGCTTGCTTTATGGACTAAAATGTGGTCTATGCGGGGGATGTTCCATGTGCATTGGAAAAGAATGTATACTTGGCTGCTGTTGGATGGAGTGTTCTGTATATGTCTATGAGTTCAAGTTGATTGATTGTGGCATTTTTCTCTCCTGTATCTTTACTGAGTTTCTTTCTAGATGTTCTGTCCTTCACTGAAAGTGGTGCGTTGAAGTCTCCTACTATTATTGTGGAGCTGTCTATTTCTCTTTTCAGTGCTGTTAGAGTTTGTTTTATTTATTTTGGAGCTGTATCATTGGGTGCATATATATTTATTATGATTTTGTCCTCTTGGTGTATTGACCCTTTAATTGTTATATAGTGTCCTTCCTTATCCTTTGTGATGGATTTTGCTTTAAAGTCTATTTTGTCAGAGATTAATATTGCCACTCCAATTCTTTTTTGGTTGTTGGTTACTTGATATATTTTTCTCCATCCTTTGAGTTTTAGTTTGTTTGTTTCTTTAAGTCTAAGATGTATCTCTTGTAGGCAGCATGTAGACAGATCATGTATTTTTTAATGTATTCTGCCACTCTCTGTCTCTTTATTGGTGCAATTAGTCCATTTACACTCAGTGTAATTATTGCTAAGTATGAGTTTACTGTTGTCATTTTGATTTTTTTTTTTTTTTTTTTTTTTTTGCCTCTTGATAGTGTGCCACATAATTGTTAGGCTTTCTTCATTTTTTTAAATTCTTTTTTCTGATTTTTCCTCAAATAAATTAGTGTCAAGGGATTTATCTTCCATCTCACTAATTCTGGCATCCATTGCCTCAATTATGCTCCTATGATCTTTTATTGAGTTATCTAATTCTGAAATTGTATTGTTAATATTTTGGATTTCTATTGGTGTCTCTGTGTGGATTCTATCAGTCTGTTAATTTTGTCATTTTGTTCTTGTATTGTTTTCCTGAATTCCTCTATTGCTTTATTTGTGTGTTCTCAGCTTGATCTGAGTTTTGCTTGATCTCCTTCCTGATATCTTGGAGACCTCTGTATATTAGTCTTTTGAATTCTATCTCAGGTAGTTCCATTACCTTGTCTTCACACAGGAGGTTTCCTGGTTCTTTATTTTGGTCACTTGCTGGAGCCATCTTGACCTGCTTCATCATGAGATTTGATATTGACTGTTTTCTACAAGGCATCAATAAGTTGTTTTATTTATTTATTGTATGTTTGTTTACTATGTCCTAAATTTTTGTTTTGTTTTATATGCCCAAGGAGGCTGAGCACGTGAGCTACTTTGGTTATTGACGTCATCAAAGCTCTCACGTCCTGTCTCCTTGTGGTCAGAGCAGCTACTAGTGTGTGAGCCCAGGGTTCTGTTCACTTTTCTTGTGCAGGTGCGGCACGGGTATCCAGGTAATTGGTCACTGAGTGTGTGGTGTAGGCTCTCACCTATGGTCCTAGACAGGCAGGGCTGTGTAGGGGTGTTCAGAGCAGGCACAGGTATATGGCTGTAGGAGGAGGTTGTATGTGGAGCAAGGCCGGGGGCTGATTTCTGCCCCCGGTGCCTGGGTGGAGCGTATGTCCCTGTCCCCTAGAGCGTGTAGTGGGGTGTATTGCAGCTGGTCCTTGGGCGCACGGTGCTGTTGGCTGGAGGGACTGAGAGGCACCATTCATTCTCAGACCACTGTTGTGGGTGGCTAGACGGAGTGGGTGGTACCACCAACCCTCAGGCTCCAGGTGTGGGTGGGTGGGACCCCTTCTTAAGGGGCAGGGTGGTGTCAAATATGAATCTGCAGCTCCTCCTTGGCTGCTGCAGTTGAAAATGGACTTTAGGTGTATGCCCTGCTGTTTTATGCTAATGAGGGCATGCAGTGGTGTATTGGCCCACACTGGTCTAGCCAGGGGTGAAGGGTACTGCAAGTCTGTGGACCCCTTATGCCAGTGGCCGGGCAAAGGAGCAGAGCCTCCCAACCCTCCCTGAGTTCCCGGCTTAGGGGCGTGATGTTTTTCAAAGCTGTGGGACTCATGTGGGTGTGAATAGACCTGAGTTCCCAGCTTAGGGATTGTGGCAGTTGTTGAATACTGCTAGGCTGATGTCGGAGCTGAGTGGGTAAGGGGTAGGTGAGGGGAAGGAAGCACTTCTCTGCTGTGAAACTCTGATAAGGGGAGGAATTATTTTGCCCCTGTCTCGTATGTTAGATGCTTGCACTTAACTTTTGCAGGTCTGGCACTGCTTCCACCCTGCTCTGTAGGTGTGTGCAGACTCACCGCTGCCTGGCTTTACCCAAAGTGATGAGACAAGTCCCAAACGCTACTGCTCACCCCAGCCCTCCCCTGCTGGCTGACCAAGCCAGCAGTGTGCCAGCGACCTTGCAACTGGCACTTCTCTGCTGCTTTTAAATTGTCTCTCCTTCCCCCTGCCACTCAGTCTGACTCTTCAGCTTTGTCTTTGATGATCAGGGCTCCTAGATTGTCATATATAACAAAGTCACTTGTTTTTTTTTTTGGTTTTTGTTGTAAAACGGACAACAGGAATCGTCTGACTATTCGACCATCTTGGCCCCTCCACCTCAAAAAAAGAGCATCTCTTAAAGCTAAAAGACATGGAAGTAATAGCTTCCAAATATGAAGGAAAAGAGATGTTCAACATAGAATTTTATACCAAGCCAAAATGTAAGTGCTAGGGTAGCCTAAAGTCAATTTCAGATGGTTAGGATTTTACTTTCCATGTTTCCTTCCTTGGGATACTACTAGAAGAAATGGGAACCAAAAATGATGGAGAAAACAGAAAAAGGGGAACACATTGAATCCAGGGAACAGGGGAGCCAACAACAAGAGGGAGACAAAGGGTAACCAAGATGAGGTGAAGTTGATTCAGTGTGTCAACCTGTCCCAGGTGAAAAGCAACCAGTCCACTTGTGGCAGGCCTAAAGGCTGTGAGATAGGTGTCTTTAAAAAGATGAAGTTGGTAGAAAACTTGATGTGCTGGAATATATTCACAGGATATTCAGACTCTTGGTGGGGTATAGTTTGGGAATGATCTAGTAAAGTTTATAATAGAAACTGGAGCCCTGGTGGTGCACTGGTTATGTGATCGTCTGCTAACCAAAAGGTCAGCAGTTCGAATCCACCAGCTGCTCCTCGGAAACCCTATGGAGCAGTTCTACTCTGTCCTATAAGATTCCGCTATGAGTCAGAATCAACTATATAAGTATATTATTAAGAGACATAGAAATAACAATAAGAGAATCTGCAAAAGGAATTAAAAGTGGTTCTCTCTGGAGTTCAGGAAATGGGGTACATGAAAGACTGAGGATGACTGTCTTCAAAACAAGCCTTGTAGAAGTACTTGACTTTTTAAACTATGTGCATATGATTCATTTGATGAAAATAAAAACTCAATATTTTTAGAAGACGGTATTATAGGTGAGAAAACAGACTCAGGATTGTTCTATAAGAACTGTCATAGAAATGAGGCAGTAACTGAAGGTAGACATGGAATCAGGTGATGAATTTTTATAGGATTTTGCTTTGATTTATTTAGTTTAGTTTTGTTTGTTTTAATGGGAGATTTTACATTATGTATGTATGCAGTAATGAATGAGCCAGTAGAGTGGGAAGTTGATGATGCAGGGGAGGGATATGAGCCCAGGATATGAACCCAGGTCTGTGTGATTCCAAGGCTCAGGACATTTAATGCCAGAGTATTTTGTCTTTATAAGGAAAGGGAATAGTCATTGTACATCTGCCATATTCGAATCCCTGAGTGCAGTGCTTCACGCTCATGATCTCATATCACCCATACAGAGCCCATCCCACAGCCACAGTGGATGGAAGGATGTACAGCACCAGTGCTTTCCCATTTTAGACCATGCAAGTGACAGGAATGTGGACTGAAAGTCCTTGTGAGAGCCAGTTTTCTTCAGGTTCATCCATACCTAGACAGTGTGTGCTGGGGGAGTAGTAGCTTAATGTAGGGAAGATCTCCGATTAGATTCCCCGTTTAGAGCTGGGGACTCTTGACTGGTCAGGAGTGCACTCACAGTCCAGAGGGTGGTTTAGACATCCCTGGACTGTTTCCCTTCCTTTAACCATCAGAGATGCTGGATACACCTCACATGCACACCCTGGTGTCCCCTCTCCCTTAGTCTCCACTCCTTTTTCCTCATCTACCCTTAATCCCATATTTTCAGCTTTATTCTGCTGCTTCACCTAGTGCTTGCACAGGGGATGGCAAATCCCATCTTCCTGGATCTTCATGTTCCTCAGAGCCATTCCTTTCAAGACAGAGTATCCTCTCAGGGGCTAATATAGATCATCACTCACAACACAACACTGATTGATTTTGTACTGAGAGCCACATCCACACTGAGTGAGGGGAGGGTTGGAAGGGGTTAAAGGGGTAATGAACACCATCCTGTTACAAGTAAAACCTTATAAGCTGGGGAATTACCACCCTCAGTTTATAGATCAAAAAACTAAGGTTTGTTGTTAGGTGCCTTCAGGTCAACTCTGATTCACAGTGACTTATGGACAACGCTATGAAATGTTACCTGTTGCTGTGCCATTCTCACACTTTTTGCTGTCTGAGCCCATTGTTACAGCTACCTTGTCAAATTATCTCATTAAAAGTCTTCCTCTTTTTCACTGACCCTCTACTTTATCAAACATTTATCAAGTCTTTCTCCAGAGATTGGTCCCTCCTGATGAAGTGTCCAAAGTAAGTGAGACGAAATCTTGTCATCCTCACTTCTAAGGAGCATTCTGTCTATACTTCCTCCAAGACCGATTTGTTTGCTCCTGGAAGTCCATGGTATATTCAATATTCTTCCCCAACATCCCAATTCAAATGCGTCAATTCTTCTTCTGTCTTCCTTTTTCATTTGTCCAGCTTTCTTATGCATATGAGGCTATTGAAAATATTATGGCTTGAGTTAGGCACACCTTAGACATTAAAGTGATATCTTTGTTTTTTAATATTTTTTAAAATAATTTCTTTTATTTATGTTGTTGTTGAGAATTTTAAAGAGGTCTTTTGCCATAAAGTGTGCCCAAAGCAATATGGCATTTGATTTCTTGACTGCTGCTTCCATGGGCATTGATTGTTGATTCAAATAGAAAGAAAACTCCTCGACAATGTCAATTTTTTCACCATTTATCATGATATTATTTATGGACCCAGTTGTGAAGATTTTCATTTCCTTCACATTTAGGTATAATCCATCCTGAAAGCTGTAGTCTTACTTTCATCAGCAAGTGCTTCAAGTCGTCTTCATTTTCAGCAAGCAAAATTGCATCATCTGCATATTGTTTATGTTGTACACCTATAAATGTTGAATTGACAAAAATTGTGTGATAGACACATTTACAACAACGACAAAAAAAAAAGAGTAGCTTCTGAGGCTGCTTATGTACAACCAATAACCTCATGGGATTTGGTTCCTTGGTTTGGAGGTATATGGCCATGGTTTCTTGGGACATCCCAGTTAATTAGTCTAATAACATGTTTAGTGCTTCTGTTCTACCTCCTAGTTCTGTTGTGTTCTTCATACATGAAGAAAGCAAAATGTGATTAAAAAGACAGAAAAGGAAAAAAAAAAGACTAAAATGTATGTCAGAAGAGACTCTGAAACTTGCTTATGAACAGAGAGTAGCTAAAGCAAAAGGAAGTAACGATGAAGTAAAAGAGCGGAACAAAAGATTTCAAAGAGTGGTTCAAGAAGACTAAGTATTATAATGAAATGTGCAAAGACCTGGAATTAGAAAATCAAAAGGGAAGAACACATTCAGCATTTCTCAAGCTGTAAGAACTGAACAAAAAATTCAAGCCTCGAGTTACAATATTTAAGGATTCTGTGGGCAAAAGGAGCCCTGGTGGCACAGTGGTTAAGAGCTTGGCTGCTAAACAAAAGAAAGATCAGCAGTTCTAATCCATGAGCCACTACTTGGAAATCCTATGGGGCAGTTCTGCTCTGTCCTATAGAGTCACTATGAATAGGAATTGAATTGGTGGCAACAGGCTTGGTTTTTTTGTTTTTATGGGCAAAAATTGAATGACACAGGAAGCATCAGAAGAAGACAGAAGGAGTACACAGAGTTCCTGTACCAAAAAGAACTGGTCCCTGGTTAATCATTTCAGGAGGTAGCATATGACCAAGAACCGAAGTTACTGAAAGCAGAAGTTCAAGCAGCGCTGAAGGTACTGGTGAAAAACAGTGCTCCAGGAATTGATAAAATCCTAGTTGCCTTGATTATCTAGTGCTGCTACAACAGAAATACCAGAAGTGGATGGCTTTAACAAACAGAAGTTTATTCTCTCACTGTCCAGTAGGCTAGAAGTCCAAATTCAGGGCTCTAGCTCCAGGGGAAGGCTTTCTCTCTCTGTGGGCTCTTGGGGAAGATCTTTGTCATCTATCTTCCCCTGGTCTAGGAGCTTCTCTGAGAAGGAACCCCAGGTCCAAAGGACTTGCTCTGCTCCTGGCACTGCTTTCTTGGTAGTATGAGGTTCCCATATCTCTCTGCTTGCTTCTCTCTTTTATATCTCAAAAGAGATTGACTTAAAACACAACCTAATCTTGTGGATTGAGTCCTGCCTCATTAACATAATTGCCACTAATCCCACCTCATTAACATCATAGAGGTAGGACTTACAACACATAGGAAAATCACATCAGATGACAAAATGGTAGACAATCTACAATACTGGGAATCGTGGACTAGCTAAGTTGACATACATTTTTTGGAGGACACGATTAAAGCCATAACACCATTTTAGATGTTTCAACAAAGGGATGTAACGCAAGTGCTCACTCATCTATGTCAAGAAATTTGGAAGACAGCTAGCAGGCCAACTGACTAGAAGAGATCCATATCTGTGCCCATTCCAAATAAAAGTGATCCAACATAATGGGGTAATTATTAAACAATATAATTAGTATCGGAGCCCTGGTGTCACAGTGGTTAAGAACTTGGCTGACAACCAAAAAGTCAGCAGTTTGAATCCTCCAGCCACTTCTTGGAAACTCTATGGGGCAGTTCTACTCTATCCTATAGGGTCGTTGTGAGTTGGAATTGACTCGATGGTAATGGGTTGGTATCATTAATATCACACGCAAGTAAAATTACGCTGAAGGTAATTCAAAAACGGTTGCAACAGTACATCAAAAGGGAACTGCCAGAAATTTGAGCCCGATTCAAAGGAGGAAGTGGAACGAGGGATATCATTGCTGATGTCAGATGATCTTGGCTGAAAGCAGAGAATACCAGAAAGATGTTTACCTATTTTTTACTGACTATGCAAAGACATTTGATTGTGCAGATCGTGACAAATTATGGATAACATTGCCAAGAAGGGGCATTCCAGAATACCTAATTGTGCTCATGCAGAAACTACATAGAGGAAGATGCAGTTGTTCGAACAGAACAAAGGGATACTGCATAGTTTAAAATCAGGAAAGGTGTGTATCAGGGTTGTATATTTTCACCATACATATTCAATCTGTATGCTGAGCAAATAATCCAAGAAGCTGACTATATGAAGAAGAACACAGCATCAGGATTGGAGGAAGACTCATTAACAACCTGTGATATGCACATGACACAACTTTGCTTGATGAAAGTGAAGAGGACTTGAAGCACTTACTGATGAAGATCAAACACTACAGCCTTCAGTATGGATTACACTTTAACATAAAGAAAACAAAAATCTTCACAACTGGACCAGTAAGGAACATTAAGATAAACGGAGAAAATATTTAAGTTGTCAAAGATTTCTCTTTACTTGGACCCACAGTCAACCCCCATGGAAGCAGTAAGTCTGTTGCAAAACACCTCTTAAATGTGTTAAAAAGCAAATATATCACTTTGAGGATTAAGGTGTGCCTGATCCAAGCCATGTTATTTTCAATCACCTCATATGCACGTGAAAGCTGGTCAATGAATAAGGTAGACCAAAGAAGAATTGATGCCTTTGAATTATGGTATTGGTAAAGAATATTGAATAAACTGTGGACTGCAGGAAGAATGAACAAATCTGTCATGGAGGAAGTACAGCCAGAATGTTCCTTAGAAGTGAGGATGGCGAGACTTCATCTCACATACTTTGGACATGTTACCAGGAGGGACCAGTTCCTGGAGAAGGACATCATGCTTGGTAAAGTAGAGGGGAAGCGAAAATGAGGAAGACGCTCAACAAGATGACTCGACACAACGGCTGCAACAATGGGCTCAAACATGCCAATGATTGAGGATGGTGCAGGACTAGACAGTGTTTTGTTTTATTGTACATACAGTCACTGTGAGTCAGAACCAACCTGATGGCACCTAACAACAACAACTTATTGACGGGGATTGCAATAATTGGCTGTGCATGCCTATCCTCAATCAATGTGATTTTTTCCATCACCATTAACCCCTACTTTCCCCCTCCCTCCTGCCTTTGGTAACCACTAATAAACTTTGGTCTCTTTTAAACTTTTTTTTTTCTTTTTATGTAAGTGCTGTCATACAGTATTTGTCCTTTTGATATTTGTGATTGACTTATTTTACCCAGCATAATGTTTTCAAGTACCATCCCATTGCAGCATATATAGAGACTTCATTTCTCCTACTGGCTGAGTAGTATTCCATTGCATGCATGTGCCACGTTTTGTTTTCCATTCATCTGTTGATGGGCATTTAGATCATTTCCACCTTTTGCCTATTGTGCGGAGCTCAGCAGTTTGAATCCACCAGCTCCTCCTTGGAAACCCTATGGGGCAGTTCTACTCTGTCCTATAGGGTCGCTATAAGTCGCTATGAGTATTGACTCAGCGGCAATGGATTTTTCACCAACATTTGTTATTTTCTTTATTCTTTTTGTATTAGCTATCCTAATGGGAGAGAAATGGTATCTTAATGTGGTTTTGATTTGCATCTCTAAGATGGCTAATGATGCTGAGCAACTTTTCATGTGTTTGGTGGCCATTTGAATGTCCTCTTTGGTGAAATACCTATTCAAGTTATTTGCCTATTTTATGATTGGATTATTTGTCATTTTGTTGTTAAGTTGTCAAAATTTTATATATATTTTGGTTATTAGATTCTTGTCAGATATATGGTTTCTGAAGCTAGTCTCCCAGTTGTTAGCTTGTCTTTCCACTTTTTTGCTAGTCTTTTGATGATGGTTTGCTTGTCTTTTCACTTTTTTGACAGTCTTTTGATGAACGAAAGTTTTTAATTTTTATGATCTCCCATTTATTTATTTTGTCTTTGGCTGTTTGTGCTGTTGTTATTATGTTAGATAATCCACTGTTAAAAACTAGACCCGACAGCATTGCCCCTGCTTTTCCTTCTAAGAATTTTATGGTTTTATTTTGCACATTTAGGTACTTATTCTATTTTGAATTTGTTTTTGCGTATGGTGGATACATGGATCTTGTTTCATTTTTCTTCACGTGGAAATCCATATTTTCCAACACCATTTATTGAAGAGATTCTTCTTTCCCCATCAAATGGACTTCCCACCCTTGTAAAAAATCAGTTGACCAAGTATGTGTGGGTTTATTTCTGAACTCTCAATTCTATTCCAATTGGTCTATGTGTCTATTGTTGTAACAGTACCCGGCTGTTTTGATTACTGTAGCAGTATCGTATGTTTTAAAATCAGGAAGTATGAGTCCTTCTACTTTGTTCTTCTCTTTCAACATTGCTTTAGCTGTTCGCAGCCTCTTGCCATTCCATATAATGTTGAGGATTGGTTTTTCTATTTCTGTAAAGAAGGCTGTTGGAAATTTGATTGGGATTGCATTGGATCTATAGATCGTTTTGACAAAATCCTATTTTATATTAACAGAAAAATGAACTTGGTGAAGTTCATGTTTATTCCACTCTCATCCTAAATCTTTCCTTATTTATATATAGTACACTGGTTGAAACAAACTTTAAATACCACTAATTTTTCCTATCTGTGGAGATAGCACTGGCAAAAGTTTACTCAAAAGAGTTTTTATTAAAATGGATTTTTGAAATCACTGAAAATACTTGACATTTGTTTCAAGGTTCTCCTGAAACAAATTGGACACTCAGATTATTTAATGTGATATGACCCAGAAGGGGTATGTGGGTAAGATGATCTTGAGAGACCCTTCACAATCATGGTAATCTAATTCTCTGGAGTAGATACCACTCACCTTTATTCTAAGTGTCAAAGAGATATACAGTCCTTTCTTTGCGCCATGTTTCGAAGAAAGTCTGATCCAAAAACAATGCAATGAGTTTTTGAGTTTTCAACCCTTGTGATATTCATATTAAACTACCTTTTGCTCCACAAATTGAAGGTGAAATTAGCATGTTACTTGGACTGTGTCAAGAACATATGAGGAGGAGGCTGGGCCAAGATGGTGGAGTAGTCAGATGGCTTCCTATGCCCCTCTTACAACAAAAACCTGAAAAAACAAGTGATTTGATTGTATATGAATATCTAGGAGCCCTGAGCAAGGCAAAATTGAGGAATCAGACTGAGTGGTTGGGGGAGAGAGAGACAATTTGGAAGTAGCTGGGAGTTGCCTGACCGGGCCTGGTGGGAGCTGCAGCCCTTCAGCCCGGACCAGCTTGGGTTGCACAGTGAGGTGGGCATACAGCTCCACTCACTCACTTGGGAGGCAGTTTCCACATCGAGAGAGATCCAGCAGCAGAGATTCTGCTTGGACACTCCGAACCAGTGAAAGCAGCACCCAAGTGGCTAAAGATAAATACATGTGTGTGGCCTCTCATGGGGATTAAAAAAAAAAAACCCATTTGGGAAATACCTCTCTCCCGTTTACATCCTCCCTCCCTGCTCTGCACCAGGTCCGGTGGCTTCAGCTTCATGTGAGTCCCCTGGGCTGGAAGTAGATCCCATAAGGCGCCCTGACCCATTCTCCTGGCCTTGGAGAGAGAACAAATTAACAAACAGGGAAAAAATAAGTACTGTCTCTCCTAAGCCAGGAACTCAGGGTTGGCACAGCTCCTTTGCCTAGGCACAGGCATAAGGGGTCCGCAGACTTTGAGTGCCTTCCACCCCTGTATAGGCTTGTGTGGACCCATTGCAACTGCATAAGCCCTCACTACCACAGTACAACAGGGTAAACACCTGAAGTCTAACTTCAACTGTTTCAGCTGTGAAGTGGCAGATTTGTGAAGCTTGACACTGCTCTGCCCTTTAAGCAGATACCTTACCTATCCTCATCAGGGGCTTGAGAATGGTGGCTCCACCCATACCACCTAGCCACCTGTTACAGGGGTGCAAGAATAAGTGGTGCCCCCCAGTCCTTACAGCCAACAGAGTGGAGTGTTCATAGTCTGGCTGCAAAACTCACCTACCGACTTGCTTTAGGGAACAGGGACATGCTTTCCTTTCAGACACTCAGGGGCAGCCATCAACCCCCTGCCTTGCTCAGCACGTGACCCCCTACTGCAGCCAGCTACCTGTGCCTACACCAATCACCTATGCTTCTCTAAGACTGTAGGTGAGAGCCTGCACCACACACTTGGCGACTGCCTGCCTGAACACCTGAGCTGAATCAATACAGGAAAATGTAACAGACTCCTGGGCACATATACTTAGTTACAGACCTAACTACCTGGTGACAGGACATTAGAGCTTCAAAGGCGCCAATAATCAAACTAGCACACACAAGATGCCTATTTAGGCATATCAAAACAAAATAAAACAAGAAGCTAGGGCACACTAAACAAATATAAAATAAAATTATAATAACTTATTGATGGCTCGGAGACAACAGTCAATATCAAATCACATGAAGAGGCAGTCCATGATGGCTTCAGCAAGCTCCCAAAATAAAAAATCAATAAATTTTCTGGAGGAAGAGAATTTCTTGGAATTACCAGAGGCAAAATACAAAAAGTTAATATACAGGACTCTTCAAGAAATTGGAAAGAAAATTTGTCAAAACACAGAGAAATCCAAAGAACATACAGGCAAAGCAGTAGTGTAACTTTAAAAAGTTATTCAAGAGTATAAAGACAAATTTAATAGGCTGCAAGAATCCATAGAGAGTCAGCAATCAGAAATCCAGAAGATTAACAATAAAATTTCAGAATTAGACGATTCAATAGAAAGTCATAGGAGCAGAATTGAGGCAGTAGAAATCAGAATTAGTGACACTGAAGATAAAGCACTTGACACCAACTTACTTGAGGAAAAATCAGATAAAAGAATTAAAAAGAATGAAGAAACTCCAAGAGTTCCGTGGGACTCTATCAAGAGAAATAACCTAAGAGTGATTGGAGTACAAGAACAGGATGGATAACAGAAAATACAGAGAGAATTGTTGAAGATTTGTTGGCAGAAAACTTCCCTGATATCATGAAAGATGACAAGATATCTAGCCAAGATGCTCATTGAACCCCACATAAGGCAGATCCCAAAAGAAAGTCACCAAGACATATTATAGTCAAACTTGCCAAAACCAAAGATAGACAATTTTAAGAGTGGCTAGGGATAAAAGAAAAGTCATCTACAAAGGAGAGTCAATTAGAATAAGCTCAGGCTACTCAGCAGAAACCATGCAGGCAAGAAGGCAATGGGATGACATATATAAAACCTCGAAGGAAAAAATTTCCAGCCAAGAATTATATATCCAGCAAAACTGTCTCTCAAATTTGATGGCAAAATTAGGGCATTTCCAGATAAACAGAAGTTTAGGGAATTTGCAAAAACAAACCAAAATTACAAGAAATACTAAAGGGAGTCCTCCAGTTAGGAAATCAATAACATCAGATAACAAGGCAAGACTAGAACACAGGACAGTGCAACCAGATATCGACTCAGATAGGGAAGTCACAAAAATACATTAAAGCTAAAACGTTGAAAATAGGGAAACAGAGATATCAACAGGTAAAAAATGACAACATTAAAACAAAAAAGATGGATTTAAAAATGTAGAAATAGATTTTTGATATGGAGAGGAAGTCAAGATGATATAAAGAAATAAAAGACTGGTATAAACTTAGAAAAATAGGGGTAAATCTTAAGGTAACCACAAAAGAAACCGACAATCCTACAAATCAAAATAAAAAATAGAAAAATATAAAGGCTCAACAAATGCAAAAACAACAACGAAAAAGAAGAAAATACATAAAGAAAAATGACTCAGCACAAAAAATTAAGGGGAACAAAGAAACTGTGAACAACACACACAAAAAGATATCAAAACAACAGCACTAAACTTATACCTATCAATAATTACACTGACTGTAAATGGATTAAATGCACCAATAAAGAGGCAGAGAGTGGCAGACTAGATTAAAAAAACCATGCTCTGTCTATATGCTGCCTACAAGAGACACACTTTAAACGTAAAGACACAAACAAACTAGAACTCAAAGGATGGAAAAAAAAATATCAAGCAAACAACACTCAAAAAAGAGCAGGAGTGGCAATATTAATCTCTGACAAAACAGACTTTCAAGTAAAATCCAAAACAAAGGATAAGGAAGGACACTATATAATGATTAAAGGGTCAAT
>NW_004444116.1:4050099-4076605 GCF_000243295.1 Trichechus manatus latirostris
ATTCATGATAAAAACTCTCAACAAAATAGGAATAGAAGGGAAATTCCTCAATATAATTAAGGACATTTATACAAAGCCAACAGCCAACATCATCCTAAATAGAGAGACTTTGAAAGCATTCCCCTTGAGAAGGGGAACCAGAGAAGGATGCCCTCTATCATTACTATTATTCAACATTGTGCTAGAAAATTAGGCTAGAAAAAGAAATAAAGGGCATCCAAATTGGTAGAGAAGAAGTCAAAGTATCTCTATTTGCAGATGATATGATCTTATACACAGAAAATGCCAAAGAATCCACAAGAAAACTACTGGAACTAATAAAAGATTTCAGCAAAGTTTCAGGATACGAGATAAACCTACAAAAATCAGTTGGATTCCTTTACACCAACAAAGAGAACCTTGAAGGGGAAATCACCAAATCAATATCATTTACAATAGCCCCAAGAAGATAAAATACTTAGGAATAAATCTAACCAGAGACATAAAAGATCTATACAATGAAAACTACAAGACGCTACTGCAAGAAACTGAAAGATACCTGCATAAGTGGAAAAACATACCTTGCTCATGGATAGGTCGACTCAACATGGTGAAAATGTCAATTCTACCCAAAGTGATCTACAGATACAATGCAATCCTGATCCAAATTCCAATGGCATTTTTTAATGAGATGGAGAAGCAAATCACCAATTTCATATATAAAGAGAAGAGGCCCTGAATAAATAAAGCATTACTCAAGAAGAAGAAAGTGGGAGGCCACACACTACCTGATTTTAGAACGTATTATACCGCCATGGTAGTCAAAACAGCCTGGTATTGGTACAACAACAGATTCACAGATGAATGGAACAGAATTGCGAATCCAGATATAAGCTCATCCACCTATGAGCAGCTGATATTTGACAAAGGCCCAAGGCCAGTTAATTGGGGAAAAGATAGTGTCTTTAACAAATGATGCTGGCATAACTGGATATCTATCCGTGAAAAACTGAAACAAGACCCAAACCTCACACCAGGCACAAAAACTAACTCAAAATGGATCGAAGACTTAAATATAAAATCGAAAACAATAAAGATCATGGAAAAAATAGGGACAGTGCTAGGAGCCCTAATACATGGCATAAACACAATATGAACCATTAGTAACAATGCACAAGCACCAGAAGAGAGACTAGATAAAATGGAGCTTCTAAAAATCAAACACTCATGCTCATCAAAAGACTTCACCGAAAGAGTCAAAAGACAACCTACAGACTGGGAAAAAAATTTTGGCTATGACAAATCCGATCAGCATCTAATCTCTAAAATCTACAAGATACTGTGAAACCTCAACAACCAAAAGAAAAATATCCCAATTAAAAAATGGGCAAAGTATATGAACAGGCACCTCACCAAAGAAGATATTCAGGTGGCTAACAGACACGTGAAGAAATGCTCATGATCATGAGCCATTAGGGAAATGTAGATCAAAACTACAATGAGATATCATCTCACCCCAACAAGGCTAGCACTAATCCAAAAAACACAAAATAATAAATGCCAGAGAGGTTATAGAGAGACTGGAACACTTATACATTGTTGGTGGAAATGTAAAATGGTACAAGCACTTTGGAAATTGATTTGGCACTTCCTTAAATAGCTAGAAATAGAAGTACCGTATGATCCAGCTATCCTGCTCCTTGGAATATATCCTAGAGAAATAAGAGCCGTCACATGAATAGATATATGCACACCCATGTTCATTGCAGCACTGTTCACAATAGCAAAAAGATGGAAACAACCTAGATGCCCATCAATGGACGAATTGATAAACAAATCATGGTATATCCACAATGGAATACTATGCAACCATAAAGAGCAACAATGATGCCGTGAAACATCTTATAACATGGAGGAAGCTGGAACTCATTATGCTGAGTGAATTTAGTCACTCACAGAAGGACAAATATTGTATAATACCACTCTTATAATAACTCAAGAAAAGGTTTAAACACAGAAGAAAACATTCTTTGATGGTTACAAGGGTGGGGAGGGAGGGTGAGGGTTATTTAGTAACTAGTTAGTAGATAAGAATTAGGTGAATGGAAGGACAGCACATACTACAGGGGAAGTCAGCACAACTGGACTAAACCAAAGCTAAGAAGTTTCCTGAATATAATCAAACACTTTGAGAGACAGAGTAGCAGGGGCAGGGGTCTGGGGACCATGCTTTCAGAGGACATCTAGGTCAACTGGCATAACAAAACTTATTAAGAAAATGTTCTGCATCCTACTTTGGTGAGTGGTGTCTGGGGTCTTAAAAGCTTGCAAGCGGCCATCTGTGGTGCATCAGTTGGTCCCAGCTACCTGGAATAAAGAACACCAAGGACACAAGGAAAGTATTAGACCATGAGACAGAAAGGGCCACATAAACCAGAGACTTCATCAACCTGAGACCAGAAGAACTAGATGGTGCCCGACTACCACCAATGACCTCCCCGACATGAAACACAACAAACAGTCCCTGATGGAGCAGGAGAAAGGTGTGGTGCAGAACTCAAATTCTAGTAAGAAGACCAGACTTAATGGTCTGACTGAGACTGGAGAAACCCTGGAAAGCATGGCCCCTAGATTCTCTATCAGCCCAGAAATAAAATAATTTCTGAGACCAACTCTCCAGGCAGGGATTGGGCTGGACTGTGGGACATAAAGTGATACTCGTGAGGAGTATGTCTCTTAGTTCAAGTAGATACAAGAGACTAAATGGGCAGCTTCTGTCCGGAGGTGAGATGGGAAGGCAGAGAGGGTTAAGAGCTGGTTGAATGGACATGGGAAATCAGGGGTGGAAAGGAGGATTGTGCTGTCACATAATGGGGAAAGCAATTAGGGTCACATAACAATGTATGCATACATTTTTGTATGGGAGACTAACTTGAAATGTAAACTTCATTTAAACTACAACAATAAAAAAAATAAAAAAATTATAAAAAAAAGAACATATGAGGAAAGTTCTTATGAAGAGGTAAAGGTGTTTTATAGATATGTCTTCAGTCACTGGGGCAGTTTTGACTGATACGGACTCAACTCATCATCTCCCTAATAGATTGACACAATGAGAAGATGATTTTATGCATATTAACTACTTTAGTAGAGTCACAGAGAGAAGGCTGTATGTTAAAGTGAACTTGGTGAAAATGAATGGTCATCAGGGCCTACCATCTACACACTGCTGTGTCCTCCTTTTTATCCTTAGGAACTCCAGGGACCCTCAAGTTTAATTGGTCATTGTGTCCAGAGAGTAAAGAAGTCAACTCTATTCCGAACTGCATTCGTAGCATAGTACTGGCACATTGGTGGTTCACAAATTCTAAAACAAGGGCGAAACAAACCATGAAAAATAAATTTGGAGGTGTTTAATTGGTAGAGTACAAGGATAAATGAAATTTTAGAACTAATTTTTTTTTTAAAGTCTCAGGGTCAAATTGTGAGCCCTCTGATGGTGTATATGGGAAAATAGTATTTGTTTGTTTATTGACTTTTGTAATGAATGTGTTTGGACTAAACCTGCCAGAGATCTGCAGGGCTAAAAATTATACCATCTAAAGTAGCTTAATACATGAATTAACAGATTGAGATTTAGGATCAACATTAATTCACTGGGACAGTACTAGTAGAAATGATATGGGATTGCAACAGGAATAGTTTCGGAAAATAAATAGATTTATGCAATTTATAATTTAATCTGTGCTCACCTAAAATTGAAATTGAGTTGAGCATCAGTCTAGATATACAGTTATGCGTCACTTAACGTTCATGATACATTCTATGAAGTAGGGCATTATTGGATTTGGACATTGTGCAACCACCATATTATATACAGGCAGTTCCCAGGTTACAAACATCTGAATTATGCACACCCCATGGTTACGAACCAATCCCCATAAAGCCTATTATATTAAAAATTCAAGGTACATAAAATTGTTCATAATATCAAATGGCGCTACTCTGTTATGTGCATCAAAACACTATTATTATTATTACTGTATTGTTATGTTAAAGATGTTTTGGTGTATCTGGAAGTATTTCTTTAATATTTTTTATGCATAGAAAGGTGCACTATATACTGTATACTAACACAAACATTTGACTAACTGATGTTAGATACGAATCATACCTAACCATTTTGACTTATGTACAAATTTGACTTAAAAGATAGAAAAAGAACTTGTTCATAATCTGGGGGCTGCCTGTATAATCTTAAGGTACCTTGGAACTATGTGCAGTCGGACGTTGCCTGAATGGACATTTTGTGGCACATGGCTGTAATCTCAAAGAATGGTGTTTGCTACTATTTTCATGTATTTATTTTCACTCATTTTTCTTTTGTATGCAATGTATTTTTATAAATTAAAACTCACATCAGTAGAATATAATTATTTTCTATATTATAGTATTTTCTTAATATATGTTTTTGTAGCTGTATAAAATTCTCTTATAAATTAATAATTTACATATAAATAACATATATACATACTTTCTCAATCATTCTCCTACTATTTGCATCTTATGAGTTTATTACTTTATACTACTATAGATTATTCAGAATAAAGCAGTTTCGGTATCTGGCCTTCTTATCTTTGGATTATTTATCAGAAATGGAATTAGTGGATTAAAATGTATTAATATTTGGATTAAAATGTATTAATATTTGGTGTTGAGTGAAGGCAAGAAGAGATTTCAAGAGGAGAGTATTATTTTGCAAGGCACCTGCCTCAGGTGAAGGCTTTACATGGTCTCTAGGTAAATGGAGGCTTCTGTCTTCTAGAAAGAAGAAAGAGACTGGCTCTGCCAGTTTGGAAGGTTCAGAGAAATCTGGAGGTTCATGTTTTTGAGATGCAACTGTATGTACAGATATCTACTATACCCAGTCTCCTTCTCTATCAAGGCCATGGATTTTGCATATAAGGCCTGTTGAACCTGTACATTTTGCATCCTTTGCAGCTCTGTGACCCTTACTATTAAGTCTTGGGTCTGATATTTGAGAGTCTGCCCTACTGCTACAGGAAATGAGTCTTTTTAAATGCTGCCGTGGAAGTATTCTGGCTTTCACAGTATTCTCTAAGTTAGTGGTTCTCAAAGTGTAGTCTCTGGGCCAGCAGCGTCAGCATCACCTGAGACTTTGTTAAAAATTCCGGTTCTTAGCCTTACCCTAGACCTATGGAATCAGAAACTCTGGGTGTAGAGCACAGCAATCTGTGTATAAACAAGCAGTTTGAGAACCACTGCCCCCAGGTTCATAGTTGGCTAATTTAAGCACATTATTCTTTCCCCAAGGCTTCCAAGGGAGTCAACAAAAGTCAGTTAACTTGACAACAATCTAATTACCATTGCCCTGCATATCCCAATACTTCTCCTTCTACCTGTACCTCATCTCAAGCCACAGCAGGTAAGACTATCAGTAGTGGTGATGTTACAGCTGCCAAGAGTCACCACTACCCCGTTTATCTCCAACACTGGAAGGCCTGTTGCAATGTGACTGGTGGGTGATCATTGCCTGAATGCCACTTCTAGAATCAACACTCTTAATTTAGATTTCCCTGAAAGCAGAGCCTGAGATAAGGAATTGGGTGCAAATAGCTGATTTGGGAAGTGATGTCAGGAAGTATAAGTGAGAAAACAGGAAAGGTGAGACAGATAAGGAAGAAAGCCAAGATAAGGCTTCTAGCTAGCTTGTGTGTAATGGGGCCTCAATTTCCAAGTTGAATCTAACCCATAGCAACCCCATGTATGTCGGAGTAGAATTGTGCTCCATAGGGTTTTCAGTGGTTGATTTTTTGGAAGCAGATCCCCAGATCTTTCTTCTAGGCACCGCTGGGTGGACTTGAACCTCCAACCTTTTGGTTAGCAGCTGAGTACATTAACAATTTGCACTCAATTCTCCAAGGACCTCCTAAAAATCATACAGAAGTTGTTACTTGAAGTAAGAGTGGCTGGAACACATATCTACAAGTTCTTGTTCTCCGTTGTGTGATTGTTTCCCCTAGGGTCATTAAATTGCTTTCACTTCTGGACGGCACTTGTCTGTGTACCAAGAGGGCTTCCACAGTGTCAGACAAGGCTTTGGAGCAGACAATGAAAACATATACAATGTGCTTGAGGTAGGTCACTGTCAGTGTGTATGCGGTGAGTCTGAGTTCACACAAAACTGGCCATTGCAGCTCTGCTGAAATCAGAACGGGGCTGAGGAGATGAGACACACTAGCACCATGTACTTCAGAAGGTGAGATATAAACGCTGCACCCCACTTTTGCAACCAGGGATAGGGTGCACTGGCTCTCAGCATGAACTCCCCCAAATACTGTTTGCTCTGAGAAGCAGGAGGTGAGTTAAAGAAAATCACTGGAACTCTTGATATTTTCAGGAAGAAGACAAGATGAAGAAATAGAGATAAAGAGAAATCTTGTGTTTTTCAGAGTGAAAACCAGCTAGATGAAGACTTTGTCCCCCCACCCAAGAACCTTTTGCAAATAGTTTATCAAGGGAAAAATACACCTCCTCTAATGATTAGCAATAAAAAAGGAACTGGGGCAGATGAGATAGATGGATATATAGATAACATAGATAGAGATATATAGGCAACATTATTTAAAAAAGAAAACTAGGAAAGAACAATCCTAATAGAAGTTAGTTGCTATGTAGAAGATGAAAATCACGGAATCACAACCTTTTTAGAACTGATAGAGTACTTAGACATTGTCTAGTCTGGCATAATCCTTTCTCAGTGAAGGTCAGCTTGCTAATTAATGACAAAGTTGGGTCCAGAATCTATGAATCCTGAATTGCAACATATTTGACTTGTATACATTAATACTTTTCCTATTTTTCTTTATCATTTTATTGGTCAGTTTTTTTTAGTGACATTTCAAATGTGAAACATTGAATCCATAAAATGTTCAATGAGTCTACCCATAAATTCTCAATTTTCCCTCTCTTACAATCTTCATCACCTCCTTAGAGTACATTAAAAATATAGAACTACAATAGTGTATAAAATTACAGAATTACTAAACAGGGTTTCAAGATACTCTAAAAATGAAGAATATGAAATACAAAAATCAATGACCAGATTGAAGAAGACATCTAAACACAGATATGCCTCCTCTGAATATAAAGATGGTTAATTTGTAAAGGCAGGAAAGTGAGCACAATTACTTTTGAAGATCTTTTTGGAAAGAAGGTAATGTAGAGATATGATACTCCTTTTCTTTAAACATTATTATCACTCATACTCTTTGCAAAACTTTGGCTATAATTTTGTTTTGCCCTGGGAACTATCATTTAAATAGTATCATCACCATTATCATAATTATAGCTAACATACATACTATGTCCCAGGAACTCTTTTTAGTACTTCCGTTGTGTTCTCACATTTAATCCTTCCAACAAGCATAGGTAGATCCTATGATTTTTCCCATTTTCCAAACACAAAATCTAAGGAGAGACCTAAGGTAAGGAGCAAACAGATTCAATAACTTTCTTAAGATCACACAACATAAAGGTGGTTGAGGCAGAATTCATATTCAGAAATTAATAGAAAAAGTGAAAAGGAGAAATGGAAAAGAGCTAGCAAAGGAAAGAGAAGAGAAAAGGAGGAGATAAAGGGATAGGAGAGATGAAAGGGAGAGGGAGAAACATGGAAGAAAGATGTTCAGATAAATTGAGAAAAAGACACAGAGAAATAAAAGAACAAAAAGGAATAGAGAACGAGAGATAGATAATGGACATTAAGCAGTACTGTGTATCGAAAACCATGCACAATCTTTGAGATGTACAGTCTTTGAGAGCAAAGATGGAATGCATCTCACAATATTTAGCAAAGTGATTTTCATCATAAATATATATTGTATATAGCATAGAGTTCTAATCAAATACAAAATATGCAGAAGATGTGAAGAAGAGAGAAATATAATTATGGATATCAAAAATTAAAGCAGATCACTAAATCTTGTATTTTGCTTCCTCCCAAAACACAGCAGGTGCAAATCTCATCCTTAAGCAGAAAGGAATTAAGCAAGTCATAGTGCCCCACTTTCAGTCTCTGAACTGGAACTTAGGCTCTTGAGCAACTACTTTTGAACCATTCTCCAAAGAGTCATTGCCCCAGAAACTATGATCACAATTTGTAATGACAGCCACAGTAATTTCATCCTCCTGGGCTTCTCTGACAAGCCACATTTGGAGAAGATACTGTTTTGGGTCATTCTGATATTTTATTCCTTGACAATTGTAGGAAATATGGTCATAGTTCTTGTCTCCTCTAAGGATCCAAAACTCCGCATTCCTATGTATTTCTTTCTTTCCAACCTTTCCTTGCTAGATCTCTGTTTCACCAGCAGCTGTGTTCCACAGATACTGGTTAATCTCTGGGGTCCAGAGAAGACCATCAGCTACATTGGCTGTACCATTCAACTCTACGTGTTCTTATGGCTTGGGGCCACTGAATCTGTCCTCCTTCTGGTCATGGCTGTTGACCGCTTTGTGGCAGTATGTCATCCACTGCAATATACCACTATCATGCACCCAAAACTCTGCCTGCAGCTCTCCATCCTGGCATGGGGGACTGGTCTGGTCCAGTCTCTGATCCAGTCCTCTGCCACACTCCACTTACCCTTCTGCTCCCATCGGAGGGTGGATGACATTGTGTGTGAAGTCCCAGCCTTGATTCAGCTCTCCAGTACAGACACTACCCACAATGAAATTCAGATGTCCATAGCCAGTATTATTTTCCTAGTGGTGCCTTTGATCATTATCCTTTCCTCTTACGGTGCTATTGGTAAGGCTGTGCTTAAGATAAAGTCAACTGCAGGGCAGAAGAAAGCATTTGGCACCTGCACTTCTCACCTTCTTCTGGTTTTCCTCTTCTATGGTACTGTCACAGCTGTCTACCTTCAACCCAAGAATCATTATGCTCATGAACGTGGCAAGTTTCTCACTCTGTTTTACACTGTAATAACCCCTACTCTTAACCCCCTTATCTACACTTTAAGAAACAAAGAAGTAAAGGGGGCATTAATAAGATTAGGGCAGAGGACCTGGGATTCCCAGAATAACTAAGGAGGTTGACATATGTTGAGCTATTGCTTAATCTGTAAAGATAGAACAACCTCATCACAAAAAGCTGGAGATATACCTCCTAATCCTAAAGTAGGAAAGTAAGTGTTACATTTTGTTCAAGTTGAGATTTCAGTTCTATCATTGATTAGGCCCTTACTTTTTTTGTGGTGCTGGTTTAGGCACAGTATATGGTATAGGAATTAACAAATTTACTAGTCATTGTCTTAAAGAACACACAAAGATTTGAATTGGGGGAACAAAAGAAACACAAAACTTGCAAAATAAAGACCAAGTAAGATGTTCCATGCTTTTCTGTTTATTTCTCTTCACTTTGTTCTCTCCATTTTCCTCCAAATTCAACCAGTGCTTTCATGGAAAGGTCCAGTCCAACAGGTTCCTAACATTTTGAGACACAGACTTCTTAAGAAACTCATAAGTACGCCTATACTCTAATCTGAGTTACTTGCTTCTGCGTTACTTCTGCCTCCTTGCCTCAGTATGACCATTGGTGATGTGTAAATGTGCCTCGCACTACCCAGTGCAAAAGTGTCTGCCAACCAGGAGCCCACACTGCTCCCTGGTGCTTCTGGTCAAATAAGATCCTATGTCCAAATTTCTTTGACCACTGATATTCTGGGGCCACAATTATAGGAATAGACTTCTGTTTTTGTCTTCTTTCTGAGTTCCTGTTGTGTACAAAATGGCTTTCTTTTATCAGATCCAATTCTCATTCATTCGTCTTGTTAATATTTATTGATTTCCTATTACGTGCTTATTATGTACTAGATGTTGGAGATAAAATGATGGATAAGACATACAGTATCACCAACATCACGGAGCTATAGTCAACTGGTGTAGGCACATATTAAGCAAATCCTTTTAATTAATTATCTTACTGGAGAGATATTTGTTCCTCAACCCCTGCCTATGGCTGGTTACCTTCCTACCTGATGTCAAATTTTAAATACATGAGAAGGAGAAAGGTTATGGTTCTAGTAGATGACAGCAGCAAGAAGAGAAAGAGCAAAGTTCCTTAAACTTTAGAGGCAATGCAGAGGTACAAGTAAGTCTTAAGATCTGTCATGGGTATGGTCGTCTGCAGGCATCTGAGATTTGAAAACACACTAGAGTCAATCTTGCCATTATACCTAAATGGAAAATGTTATTCGCCTCTTGAGTACAAACAAAATGGAAGAAAAATTTGCTAACCAAAACAATCACCACCTGTTTAAAATCCACCATCTGTGGTGTGTGTTTGTATGTATTTGCAAGTCTGTATTTTTGTGTGTAGTTATGAAAAATGCAAGTATCTATGAAAGAAGTAGCAGTTTTAAAATCACTGCTGAGGTTGTTATGTACAACAAAAACCTCATGGGATTTGGCTCCTTGATTTGGAGGTTTAAGGTCATGGTTTCATGGGACATTCCAGTTAATTGGCCTAATAACATGTTTAGTTCTTCTGTTCTACCTCTTAGTTTGTTGCATAGCGCCTGGCGTTTTAAAAGTTTGCAAGTGGCCATCCAAGTTATCACAAATGGCCTCTATTTGCCTGGAGCAACAGAGGAAGAAGGAGAGTCAGGAATAGAAGGAGGCTATGGAGTGTGTAGCTAATTGCCTCCATGAACAACTGCTTCCTTTGTCATGAGCCCAGAAGAACTGAATGGTACCCAGCTATCATTACTGAACATTTCGATCAAAGATTCTATAGACGAATCCTTATCAAAAGAGGGAAAATGCAGAACAGAATTTCAAACTCTCATCGACTCCAGACTTCTTGGAGCCATGAAAGTTGGATGAACCCCTGAAACTATTGCCCTGAGATAATATTCAAAACTTAAACCAAAAAATCCCCTGAAGTCTTCTTAAAACCAAACAATAGTTTAGCTTAACTGGTAAAAAAATGTCATCCTTTAGCATTATGCTCTTTTAAGAACTGTCTATATGGGATAAAACTGACAACAGCAATTTGAAAGATTAGCTAGGAGCCTTAGGGGTCAGTGAGTTTATGTTAGTGGGGAAGGAACAACTCAGAAAAGGAGAGTGAGAATGGTTGAACAACTCAAAAAATATAATCAATGTCACTGATTTGTACATGAAGAAACTATTGAATTGGTGTGTTTTGCTGTGTATATTCTCAAGAACAACAAAAAATAAATAAAATTATTTAAAAATAAAAAAATATGACTATCATAAAAAATATAACACAATTCTATTTCTTTTCATGTGAACACTGGGTGAATTCAATAAGAGCAAAAAGTCCCTACTCACCAGGGAAACATTTATATGTATGGAATTTACAAGTTTTTTTTTTTTTTTAATAACAATTTGCTTAAATTTGCCTTTCTGATTCTTTTCTCCCTTACCAAGATATCCTATACCACAACAATCATGAAATCATCCAGAAATACATTCAAATGTCTTTTCCATCTGCCTTTGAATGCTAGAGTTTCTGTACTTGTTAATATCTTACATTTCAAAGCCAGATTCAAATGTCACAAACTCAGAATCCAGTTATTTCTCATCCTGGTAAAATCAATCACTCCCTCCTCAGTGAATTTTAATCTTTTATTTATGTGCTTTCCTGGATAATTTTATCAAAATTGACACATACTTATGTGCTGAAATGCCTTGCCCATAGTTTGACCTTTTGATATAGTTGTTGAATCAAGCTATAAGTAAAATGTAAAATCCTTAATGAATGAAAGGCAACTTCATTGAGTAGGAAGTTTGTGTGAGGAGTCTGTAGTTTCCAAAAGTCTTTGTTGGATCAAAGAAAGAAGATATAAATTTAAGCCTGTTGCTAAGTGTTATGGATTGAATTGTGTCCCCCAGAAATTTATGTTGAAGTCCTAACCCCACACCTATAAATATGACCCTGTTTGGAAATAGGAATTTTCTTTTGTTATGTTAATGAGGCGTGGAGAGAGAGACACATACTCAGCAAAAAGACAGACTCCGTTTGAAGACCTATTTACAAGCAAAGGAATGCCAAGGATTGCTGGAAAGACCTACAGAAGAACTCCACATGGCCAAGAGCCTGAAGTCGACTTTTAACCACTATAATAGTGAGAAAATACATTTTTGTTCTTGAAAGCCACCTATTTGTGGTTTTTTGTTTTGTTTTGTTTTTTAGTATGGTAGCACTAGGTAACTAAGACACTAAGTTTGGAAATAACTTTGCCTAAATGTTCTGTTATGCTATATTCAATATGCTCCAAATGCAGGTATTTGGTAAAGGATGATGTCCAGTGAGTTAGGGAAAAATAGATGGTGATACTGGAGCCCCCAATGACATGAATTTCAATGCCAAAAACAAATGAAAGGAAAACCTATATGAAATAAAAAAAGTAATGTCAGTTTTTACTTGTCCCAGTCTCCTGAGTCAAGTTCAGAGACTTAATTTCTAATACAATGTCTAAGGACTTGACATTTCTCTGAAAACTCTTGATTTTAAATTTTTTAAGTTGAAGTATGATCATGTACAGTGAAATTATCAGATATTACATGTACCATTCAATCAGCTTTGATGTAAGTATATCAAGACAAAATATTTCCAATACCTCAGAAAGTTCCCTTTCCCCCTTTCCAGTCACTCTCTATACTGCACACATAAAAAATTGTTATGATTTCTATTACTATAAGTTAATTTGGCCTATTCTAGAATTTCATATAAATAGAATCATACAGTATGCTTGTTTTCTGTTTGGTTTCTTTCACTTAGCATAGTATTTTTGAGATTCATCCATGTTGATGTGTACAGCAGTAGAGCGTTCCTTTTTATTGCTGAGCAGCGTAGTATTCCATTGATAAATATGCCTCAGTTAATTTATTCTTTTGATGGGCATCTGAGTTGTTTCCTGGTTTTGATATGATAAATAAAGCTGCAATGAAAATTCTTGTTTAACACTTTTTGTAGAGAAATATTTTCATATCTCTTGGATAAATATCTAGGGGTGGAATTAATGGGTCATGGGACAGATGTATCTTTAACTGTTTAAGAAACTGCAAAACAGTTTTCCAAAGTGGTTGTACCATTTTATGTTTGCACCAACAATGTAAGAGAGTTCTGATTGCTCCATATCTTCTCCCAACATTTGAGGCTGTCAATTTTTTTTTAATTTTAGTCATTCTGGTAGATGTGTAGTCATTTCCTGATGACTAATTGTGTTGACCCCTTATTGGCCATTTGGATATTTTCTTTTGTAAAGCATCTGTTAAAGTCATTTGCCTATTGTAAAAAATTGATTATTTGGTTTTTTGTTGTTGTTACTGAGTTAAGGGAGTTCATCATATATTCTGGGTAAAAGTCCTTTGGAAGATATATGTGCTGCAAATATTTTCTCCCAGTCTGTGGCTTGCCTTTTTATTGTTTCAATGGTGTTTTTTGATAAGAGGAAGTTTTAAATTATGATGAAGTCCAAGTTATTATTCTTTAATGGTTTTTGTTTTCTGTGAGTTCTCAAGGAAATCTTTGCCTACCTCAAAGTTGTGAAAATATTCTCCAATGTTTTCTTCTAGAAGTCTGATACTTTTTGGCTTTGCAGTTAGACTTATAATTCGTCTCAAATTGATTTTTGTCTCTGTTGTGAGGTAGAGGTTGAAGTTCTTTTTTTTGCATATGGATATTCAGTTGTTCCAGTGAAATTTATTGAAGATAGTTTTTATTTTCTTATTGAATTTCTTTGGTATCTTTGTAAAATCATTTGAACACATATATTTTGATCTATTTTTAGTTTATTTATGCTGTTTTGATTACTTCATCTTTATAATAAGTCTTGAAACAGGTAGGGTAGGACCTTTAATTTTATTTTTCTTTTTCAAGATTATTTTGACTATTCTTTTTTTTTTCCTTTCTAAATTTCAAAATTATTTTGTCAGTCTCTAGAAAGAAGCTTGCTGAGAGATTTGATACAGATCGCAATAAATTTATAGGTCCATTTGGGGAGAGTAGGACACTCGATTTTGAACTCAAAATATGGTTTTAATTTCCCTGAAGAATTTTATTATTCTAAAACTCATTCCTGGTGCAGAAACTATAGATGAAAAGCCGATTGTAACTTTCCCAACCAACATAAATTGATTAAATTATGAACTCTCAATCCACAAGCTTTAAAAACAGGTGATTGGAGTGAAGCAAATAAAAAAGGAAAGTTGAAATGACTCTTCACCTCATCTTTCTGTTCTAAGACCTCTCACCATACAAACTATCAGCTGAGAAATAGATGCAGTGTGGATAGGATATTATGACAATTCTTTGGGACAGCAGCTTGATGCTGCTACTTCCTTTTCATATATGTTTTTCCAAAGACGGCTGAAAAAAATAGAACCACATTCAAGATATAATATGTTTATCAGCAGAGCTCCAGCCTATGACGAGTGCTCAATCTGTCAATTCATTCATCAAAAGCAGGGGCTCATGCTCACTGTCCACCTTTTCCTAGGTTGGCACAGCAGAACAGGATCTTTCTTCTTTTATATTCACTTATTCCAAACTACCTGCATAAAGCAAAAGTTATCAATGCTAGAAAAAAGTATATTGCTGTTAACAATAATTTCTGTTAACACCAAAAAAACTAGTTGTCATTGAAAAGTAGAACTGCACTCCATAGAGTTTTCAATGGCAGTGACCTTTTAGAAATAGATCACCAGGCATGTCTTCTGTGGCACCTTTGGGTGGACTCCAATCACCAACTGTTTGTGACACCCAGGTGGTCTTTCTGTTACAGTCTCCTTAATTTAACAAGTTTGAACTTCTTTGTAGATCTTGCTGATATTTTAAGACAATGAACTATATACCAATTTTAATTCTTAATTTTACGATGCTTATAAAAGCAGATAAAGTATCAGCAATGAAATGCAATGTGTACTTATCATGCAAAAAGATGTAATTTCTTTTGAAACTTTGAATGAATGTCTGAAATTAAAAGGGCACTGGGGGTATTAGGGAGTGCTGTTGGTGTAGTGGTTAAGAGTTCAACTGCTAACCAAAGTGTGGGCAGTTCAAATACACAAACTGCTCCTTGGAAACCCTATGGGGGCAGTTCTACTCTGTCCTATAGGGTTGCTATGAGTTGGAATTGATGCGATGGCAATAGGTTTCGGTTTTTTTGTGGGGAGGTATTAGGGATTTTAAAAATATTGAACACTGCATATTACAAGATGATTCACAATAGTTAAACCTTAAATTTGTTTAAACAGACTTTTTTCAATTTGTTTAAAATGAGCACAAATTAAGGAATGAAAGCACTTTCTACATGTTACTGGTTACACAGTAATAACATAAAAATTTTCTCTGTGCAGTTTGCAGTCTTCTGAGTCAGTTTAATGAAAGAACTTTCAAATGGCAAGGCAATTATTGAATAAGATATCCTGTACTATGGTCATTATTCTGAATATCAGAACTTTGAAAGCTTTTCTGCATCCTTAAATATTTTACTGTTTTTAAGAGAGCTCAATGTATTTCTTGGTGTTTAATTCTTTGAGAATGGATGGTGCACATGTGGGATGCATGATGTTTCAGAGTTCTTTGATTGCAAAAAAGAGAAACTGCATCTGGTCATCTTAAGAAAAATACATTGTTGGAAGCATACCCTGAGTATCTCACAAAATGAAAGGGATAGCAGGAAAATCAGGCTACTAGAAGGAAAGGAATCAGGGTGGGCCCGAGGTTCTCTGTGGCTGAGAATAATGGAGAATAGCTTTAGGAAACTACCATGCATCAAAATTTCAGAGATTTGGGAGAGACTCATTTGTCTAGTTTGGGTAACATGACCACCACTGTGATCAGGGTTCCCTAATCAAAAGCTCACGGGAGCCATATGGAGTGGGAGAGAGCAGTTCGCCTAATGAATGGCTGTATACCAAAAAAATCAAACCCATTGTTATTGAGTCGATTCCAATTCATGGCAACCTCATGTGTTACAGAGTGGAACTGACCTCAATAGGGTTTTCTTGGCTGTAATCTTAATGGAAGCAGATCACCAGGCTTTTCTTTCATAGAGCCACTGGGTGGGTTTGAACTACCATCCTTTCAGTTAGCAGTCAAGTACAAACCATTTACACCACCCAGGGACCTAATGAATGGCTATAGGCAGACAAAAACAAGAGATAGTAACTCCTGTTAAGGTAACTCATCGTTATCCAAACATTTGATGAGTTATATTATTCTATTCCCTCACTCTGCCAGGAACTAGAAAGTTTTTGTACTGTGCTTAGGAAATGAAGAACAAGAATTTGTGTATGGGGTTGGCCAGCCACTTATGGCAGGACTGTAAATCCCTGATATTTGAAGAATTTTTCAAATATCTCTTGATTCTTTATGAATTACTACATTTGAAATGCAAGTTGCTAAGTTAGTTATAAGAATGAGACCCTTCATTCTCCTACCCTGACACTTGACTATCTGAGCAGAAAACAAACAAAAAACCTAGATAACTTGCTAAGGAAAAGCCTTTGAGTTTTTTGGAATTTTAGGCCCTTTAGGTCTCAAAATATAATATATTAGGAGAATATTGACCATTAAGAGAGCATGTAAACTCTGCTGGAGGATTAAAATAAACATGACAGTGGGTTACCAGTTTCCCTCTTACTTTCTACCTTTGTTCCCTTTTTAAAAATTTATCCGTAAACTTTGAGTAGCCAACAAGCCTCAAAGTTTCCAAAAACAGTTCTCAAAAAATACTGTTCTGATGATTATTGCCACAAAAGAGGCACAAAAACCAAAATCACCCCAAATGTGATTTTTCTTTAGACTAGAAAGCTGCTGCCTCAACCAAATCACAAGGATGTGTACACAACTTTTCTCTTATAAAAACTCTGACCCTGCTTCACTCCGGAAGTCATCTTGTTTTCAGGTGCTCTCTGATGGGCATCAGCTGAATAAAGCCTATAACCTCTAGTTGAGTCACTTAAATAATTTTTTTCTGACAGTCTTTAACTGCTAAGCTTCTTAAATAGTGATCCCTGAATGGCACATGTATCAAAAGACATTGGTCCTCTCAGACTTTGAGGTTGCTAGATGGGGTCTAGGATGGACAGAGTCCCTGTGGCCAGTTTCCTTTGACCAAGAGCAGCCTTGTACATTTCCACCTTATGTGTACTATGACATGAAAATGTTTGGGAAGCACTGTCTATCCTTCCCCCTCGCCAGCCCCACAAATGGTCTCTCCTGGTTGCCAGGTGCTGATTTAGGTTTCGAGTGGAATACTCTCTAATGTTCTCTGCAGTTTGTTGTGGAGTAGGTGGGTCCCAGCAACGTGAAGCAGATGTGGTGCTATGGAGGACTCACTTGCTGCTCTGAAGTTTTATTTTGTACAAGTCCTGGAGAAACTGAGTGAGGCCATGTCAGTGTTGACAGGAGGCATGTATCTCCCTCCAGTTTTCTATGGCTTAACATAGGAGATGGTGGTAAGCAAAGTTATATCTGAATTTTTTAATGAGTTAAAAGCCAGCTTTATGTAAATAGGGAAAAATGAGTTGACCATACGAATTTGTTTTCTAGTTGAAGAAAAAGTTTTGATAAGGGTAAGCTGATTAAAAAAGTATATGAAGACTTGGAGTCATTTTTAACTGAGTCCAGTCTTGAAAACAAGTTATTAAGAACTCTAAGGCCAATTGATTAATCAAAAACATAAAAGAGCCAACTCTTTGAGTTTGAACTAGACCCTTTTGGGAAATAAAACAAAATAAAAGGAGTCTAGATTTTCAGAACAATTTGAGTTGATGGCTGATAATACAATAAAGATTTGCTCACTAGAGGATATGTTCAGTCCATCCAATACCAAGTGGCTAAAACCAAAATAACTTTAAAAATATGTCAGATAAATGAAAAGAAACTTATGATAGCAATAAGTTTAGGTGAAAATTTCCATCTTTGGGAAAGCTTAAAACTGCTTTTACAAAAAGCTAAAGGATGGAATAAAAGATTAAGCCAACTCGATAAACAGAAATGATATTAGAATTCTTGGTGCAAGTCCTAAGTAATAAGGAAAGTCAGGCCATATCTCTGACTAAACAATTGCAAATGATGACAGATTTTGCTGTTGTATTTGGAAAAGATGAAATGGATACAGGGGTCTTAGAATGGATACAAAGAAATAAGAATATAGTTAAAGAAGCTGATTTATGCTTTTGTAAAAACATTTAGTAGAGGAGTAATGAGAAAAATATAGAATTAATCACCTGAAAAAAAAATGAAAGAAGCACTTGAAATCATATTAAAGTTCTTCAAAAATAAATTAAACATCTTTGCAGTCAGAAAATGAAGTATGAAAGTGAGGTCCAAAAACTCCAGCAGAAAGATAAAGTAATCACTACAGCATATCAAGAAAATGAAACAAAACTTTGCAGATTCTTTAGAGGGAATTTATCACAAAAAGATAAAGGAGAAACTTTCCAAAGCAGATGAAAAGACTAGTCACGTACATAAAGTGCCATAGCCCAACAATAGAAGAGCCAACCTCCGTAAAGACAAAAAATGGAAAGAATTATTCTTATCAAAGACACATTATTTCCCAGAAGAAAAAAAGCTCATAATAATTGATTGGCAATTTAGTCTATCAGAGAAATCTCAATGACATAGGAAATATATACAATAGACCACTTAGGAAAGGATTTCTAAGCTGAGATATTGTATACCTCAGTCACTCTGAGTCTTCCTTGCTGGTAGAAGCAGCCTGCTCTCCTGTGTCTAAGAACACTAGCTTTCCATCCTTGAAGAATCTGTAATGATCTATCTGTGATGGTTAAGATTGTGTGTCAACTTGGCTGGGCCATGATTCTCAGTGTTTATATGTGATCACTCCCATGATTGAATTTGCTGTGAGCAGCCAATCAGATGAAAGGGAGTTTCCTTGGGGTTGTGGCCTTCATCTGAATATAAGCAGTCGTTCTGGCTTTTTGCTCACTCTGGATCTGGATCCTGCGGCTGCCTCCTGTCATCTCACCTCCGTTTCTTGGGACTTGAGCTGTCAGCTTATCTGCCCAACTTGGGATTTGTCGATTTTCACAGCCTGTGAGTGGAGCCCTGCTCTCTGACCTGCAAATCTTGGGTTTACCAGCCCCTGCAGCTATGTGAACCAGGAGAAACCTTGCAGTCTTGCCTGCTGATCTTGGAATTCATCAACCTTCAGAGCCTGTGAGTGGGAGCCCTTCTCTCTGACCTGTTGATCTTGGGCTTGCCAGCTTCTGCGGCTGCATAAATTGGGAGAGGCCTCTACCCTGATCCATGGACTTGGGACTTTCTAGCTTCTACAATTGTGTGAACTGTTTCCTTGATATAAATATCTCTCTATATATCTATATACTTTACTGGTCTTGCTTCTCTAGAGAACCCAGCCTAAGACATTTAATACTGAGAGTAGGGTGCTTCTCTAACAGAAACCTAAAATGTGGAAGTGATTTTGAAACTGTGAATGGATTGAGGACCAGGAGCAGCAGAGAAGTGGCAGCCAGAAGAGAACCAGCAGCAGCAAAACCAGAAGACAGTGCGAAACAGCACTGGAGCTGACCCATGGAGTGAGAGAGCTACTGCTTGTGTGCAGAAGGCTTCCTGGTGGAGTGGGGTGCCTCCAGGCACTTAATCAGTGGAGCTACCTAGCTTTGGAACACTAGCCCCAGCAGGGCAGGTGCGGGCTTGAGGCCTGAGGGCTGAGAGGCCACAGAAAGCGGAAGCTGAAGAGACAAGGAACACAGGAAGCTGAGCTGCCTCAGTCTCAAAAGAGAGAAGCGAGCAGAGACACATGGGAACCTCATACCACCAAGAAAGCAGTGCTGGGAGAAGTGTGCATCCTTTGGACATGAGGTTCCTGCTCACAGAAGCTCCTAGACCAAGGGAAGATTGATGACACGGACCTTCCTCCAGAGCCGACAGAGAAAGTGTTCCCTTGAAGCTGGCACCCTGAATTTGAACTTGTAGCCTACTGGACTGTGAGGAAATAAACTTTTCTTTGTTAAAGTCATCCACTTGTGATATTTCTGTTATAGCAGCACTAGATGACTAAGACAGAATTTGGTACCGAGAGTGGTTCTAGAGAAACAAAATTGTAAGGATGAGTTTTCTAAATTGGTTCTCAAGTCTGGTTACTCTTAAACATATTGATGACTCTGCTTCTAGCAGTAAAGAGGGCACTGCTTGTCCATGGCATGAGGTGCCGATACAAATATGTAAAATATTACCACTACTAGATCAGCTATTGGTGAAAGGTGAGGCTTGGAGTGAACACATGTATGGTATCTTTCTACAGCTTTGTCAGAATGAGAAGTATAAGGAAGCTGGTTGGTTTGTCCTACTTTCACTAAACAAACTGGTGGAAGAAAGAGATGTGCTCAGGGCTTCAGAGTCAAAGCCCAAGTGCCTCATACATGACATCAAGGCTTCCACTTGTGCTTTGAAAGAAAGTCTTATTTCTTATAGTAACAGAGCTGAAATTGCCAAAAACCAAACCAAGAGTCTTATTGTAAGAGTGGTTGAATTACAATGCCAGCTCAATTGCCAACCTCAAGAGGTGTCTGAAGTTAAAGTAAGGGCATTGACTGGGAAGAAATGGGATCCTGAAACTTGAGATGGGGACATATGGGCAGATAATCAGGAAGCTGGGGACACTGAGCCCATAAATTCCATTGAATCACTCCTGCCAGCAGAACAAGTCCCATCTGAAGAGATTACTTCATGTTTGTCTGCTAAACCACCCTGCCCAGAAAAACCATTAGCCTTTCCACTCCCATCTAATGAGATTAGCCCTAGCTCAGCTGCCTCTCAAGAGCCCTTACCTGAGTCATTGTCTGGGGCATTGCCTGAGGCAGATGCTTTACAAGACAATGCTGAATGTTCTCAAAACAATTCCACACTTCCGATTCTGGCTTCTAGACCTATAACTAGGCTTAAGTCCCAGTGAGCCCCAAAAGGTGAAGTACAAAGTGTGACCCAGGAGGAGGTACACTACACTTCAAAAAAACTGCTTGACTTTTCTAATATGTACAAACTGAAACCTGGGGAATGTGTGGGAATGGCTATTAAGGGTATGGGATAGTGGTGCAAGGAACATAAAGATTGATCAGTCTGAGTTTATTGATATGGGTCCACTAAGCACAGATTGTTCACTCAATGTTTCAGCTCAAGAAGTTAGGAAAGGATCTAATAGTTTATTTGGTTGGGTTGCTGAACCATGGATTATGAGGTGGCCTACACTAAATTAAGTTGAAGTACCAGATCTGCCTTGGTATACTGTAGAAGAAGGTATCCAAAGGCTTAGGGAAATTGGCATGCTAGAATAGATTTATCAAGTTAGATCCACACATGGAGTGTCCGGAGGACACACCTTTTTACCACAGCTGTGAGGGACAAATTTGTGAAGGGAGCTCCAACATCCTTGAAGACTGCTGTGATTGCTATTTTATGTAAGTCAAATTTGACAGTGGGAGCTGCCCTAACTGAATTAAGACATCTAACTACTGTGGGGATGATTGGACTCCGTGGTAGCAGGGGCCAAGTGGCTGCACTCAATCAACAAAGACAAGGCGAGTGTGGTTACAGTAATGGACAAGAGGAGTCAAAGCAGTAATCGGAATAGTCTGACTCATATGGACTTATGGTATTGGCTACTTAATCATGGTGTCCCTAGGAGTGAAATAGATAGGAAATCTACTAAATATTTACTTGATCTGAACAAACAGATGAATTCTAGTTCAGGTGAACAGCAGTCTAACTCGAATCACCAGAATAGAGAGTCACGGTCCCTCAATCAATTCCCACATTTGAGCAAGTTTGAAGACCCACAACCCCTTGAATGAAAGGGAGGCCAGGTCCCCTTGAGGAAGGACTCCAATACACTGCCAAAAATTTTTACTGTTAATCTTTCTCCCAGCTTTCCCCAAAGGGATCTACAGCCTTTTATGAGAGTGACTGTTCGTTGGGGAAAAGGAAATAATCAGACTTTTCAGGGATTACTGGATACTGGCTCTGAACTGACGCTAATTCCAGGAGACCCAAAATGTCATTATGGCCCACCAGAGTGGGGTCATATGGAGGTCAGTTTACTAATGGAGTCTTGGCTCATGTCTGTTTCACGGTAGGTCCAGTGGGTCCCTGAACCCATCCTGTAGTGATTTCCCCAGTTCCAGAATGCATAATTGGAATAGATATACTCAGCAACTGGCAGAACCCCCATACTGGATCCCTGACAAATGGAGTAAGGGCTGTTATGGTAGGAAAAGCCAAGAGAAAGCCATTAGATCTGCCCCTACCTAGGAAAATAGTAAACTAAAAGCAATACCACATTCCTGGAGGGATTGCAGAGATTACTGCCACCATCAAGGACTTGAAGGATGCAGGAGTGGTGATTCCCACCATATACCCATCCAACTCGCCTATTTGGCCTGTGCAAAAAACAAATGGATCTTGGAGAACGGAGACTATCAAAAACTTAAACAGGTGGTGACTCCAATTGCAGCTGCTGTTGCAGATGTAGTTTCATTGCTTGAGCAAATTAATACATTTCCTGGTACCTGGTATGCAGCTATTGACCTGGCTAATGCCTTTTTCTCCATACGTGTTTCAAAGAACCACCAGAAGCAGTTTGCGTTCAGCTGGAAAGGCCAGCAATACACTTTCACTTGCCTACCTCAGAGCTACATCAACTCTCCAGACCTGTGTCATAATTTAGTCTGCAGGGAATTTGATCATCTTTCCCTCCCACAAGATGTTACAGTGGTCCATTACATTGATGACATTATGCTGATTGGACCTAGTAAGGAAGAAGTGTCAATGACTCTGGACTTATTGGTAAAATATATGTGTTGGAGTGTAGGAAATTAATCCCACAAAATTCAGACCTCTTCCACTTCAGTAAAATTACTAGGGGTCCAGTGGTGTGGGGCATGTCGAGACATTCCTTCTAAAGTGAAGGATAAGTTATTGCACCTGGCTCCTTCCACAACTGAAAAAGGAGGCACAACACCTAGTGGGCCTCTTTGGATTTTGGAGGCAACATATTCCTCATTTGGGTGTACTCCTCCGACCTATTTATCAAGTAACTTGAAAAGCTGATAGTTTTGAGTGGGGCCCAGAACAAGAGAAGGCTCTGCAACTGGTTCAGGCTGCAGTGCAAGCCGCTTTGGCACTTGGACCATATGATCCAGCTGATCCAATAGTGCTTGAAGTGTCAGTGGCAGATAGAGATGCTGTTTTGTGTCTTTTGCAGGCCCCTATTGGTGAATCACAGCACAGACCATTAGGATTTTGGAGCAAAGCTCTGCCATCCTCTGCAGATAACTACTCTCCTTTTGAGAAACAACTTTTGGCTTGTTACTGGGCCTTAGTAGAGACTGAACACTTAACCATGGGACACCAAGTCACCATAAGGCCTGAGCTGCCCATCATGAACTGGGTGTTGTCTGACCCACAGAGTTATAAAGTTGGACTTGCACAGAACCTCTCCATCATTAAATGCAAGTGGTACATATGAGATCAGGCCCCAAGCAGGACCTGAAGGCACTAGTAAGTTGCATGAGGAAGTGGCCCAAATGGCCATAGTCTCCAATCCTGTCACATTACCTTGTATCTCCCAGTCTGCACCTATGGCCTCATGGAGAGTTCCTTATGATCAGTTGACTGAAGAAGAGAAAACTCATTCCTGGTTCACAGATGGTTCTGTGCAGTATGCAGGCATCACTCGAAAGTGGACAGCAGCAGCACTACAGCCCCTTTCTGGGACCTCCCTGAAGGACAGTGGTGAAAGCAAATCCTCTCAACTGGCAGAAATTCAAGCACTGCACCTGGTTGTTTGCTTTGCTTGGAATGACAAATGGTCAGATGTGTGATTATATACTGATTCATGGGCTGTGGCCAATGGTTTGGCTGAATGGTCAGGGACTTGGAAGGAACATGATTGGAAAATTGGAGACAAAGATTTATGAGGAAGAGGCATGTGGATAGATTTCTCTGAATGGCCAAATAAATGAAGATATTTGTGTCTCACGTGAATGCTCACCAAAGGGTGAACTCAGCAGAGGATGATTTTAACAATCAAGTGGGTAGGTTGATGCGTTCTGTGAAAACAAGTCATCCTTTTTTCCCAGCTACTCCTGTCATTGCTCAATGGGCTCAGAAACAAAGTGGCCATGGTGGCAGTGATGGAGGTAATGCATGGGCTCAGCAGCATGGAATTCCACTCACCAAGACTGACTTGGCTACAGCCACTGCTGAGTGCCCAGTCTGCCAGCAGCAGAGACCAACACGGAGTCCCTGATATGGCACCGGCACCATCCCTTGAAGTGATCAGCCAGCAACCTGGTGGCAAGTTGATTACATTGGACCACTTCCATCGTGGAAAGGGCAGCGTTCTGTCCTTACTGGAATAGACACTTATTCTGGATATGGATTTGCCTTCCCTGTTCGCAATGCTTCTGCAAAAACTACCATCCGTGGACTTATAGAATGCCTTATCCACTGTCATGGTATCCAACACAGCATTGCCTCAGATCAAGGGGCTCAAGGGTGCAATGGGCCTATGCTCATGGAATTCACTGGTTTTACCATGTTCCCCATCATCCTGAAGCAGCTGGCTTGATAGAACGATAGAAATGGCCTTCTGAAGACACAATTACAGTGCCAGCTAGGTGGCAATACCTTGCAGGGTTGGGGCAATGTTCTCCAGGAGGCTGTATATGCTCTAAACCAGCATCCAATATATGGTGGTGTTTCTCTCATAGCCAGGATTCATGGGTCCAGGAATCAAGGGGTGGAAATGGGAGTGGCACCACTCCCTATTACCCCTAGTGACTCACTTGCAAGATTTTTGCCTCCTGTCCCTGCGACATTATGCTCTGCAGGCCTAGAGGTCTTAGTTCCGAAGGGAGGAATATTCCCACCTGGAGACACATATTGATTCCATTGAATTGGAAGTTAAGAATGTCACCTGGCTGCTTTGGGCTCCTTATGCCTCCGGATCAATAGGCAAAGAAGGGAGTTACCATACTGCTGGTGTGATTGATCCTGATTACCAAGAGGAAATTGTATTGATATTACATGATGGAGATAAAGAAGAGTATGTCTGGAATGCAGGAGATTCCCTGGGGCATTTCTTAGTACTACCATGCCCTGAGATTAAAGTCAATGGAAAACTACAGCAACCTAATTCCAGCATGAGTACTGATGACCAGACCCTTCAGGAATGAAGGTTTGGGTCACCCCACCAGGCAAAGAACTACAACCAGCCGACATGCTTGCTGAGTCAAAGGAAATATGGAATGGGTAGTGGAAGAAGGTAGCTCTAAAAACGAGTTATGGCCACATGACCAGCTGCAGAAATGGGGACTGTAATTGTTATGAGTATTTCTGTTTTGTACATGTGCATCAGATATTTTTGTTTCTTTCACTTATAAAATATAAGATGTAAATGGGGCTAGTGCATTTTTTGATTGTACACGTGTTAGTTGTATCACGTTAGGCCCTACTGTGACTTTCTAATTGTCTTTATTCAGGGATTATATATGGTTTCAGGAGATGTGTACATGTGCTAAGTTGACAAGGGGTGGACTATGATGGTTAAGATTGTGTGTCAACTTGGCTGGGCCATGATTCTCCATGTTTATATGTGATCACTCCCATGATTGAATTTGCTGTGAGTAGCCAATCAGATGAAAGGGAGTTTCCTTAGGGGTGTGGCCCTCATCTGAATACAAGCAGTTGTTCTGGCTTTTTGCTCACTCTGGATCTGGATCCTGCTGCTGCCTCCTGTCATCTCATCTCCTGTTCTTGGGACTTGAGCTGTCAGCTTATCTGCCGACATTGGGATTCGTTGATCTTCACAGCCTGTGAGCAGAGCCCTGCTCTCTGACCAGCCGATCTTGGGTTTGCCAGCCCCTGCAGCTACGTGAATCAGGAGAAACCTTGCAGTCTTGCCTGCCGATCTTGGAATTCATCGACCTTCACAGCCTGTGAGCAGGAGCCCTGCTCTCCGACCTGCTGATCTTGGGCAAGCCAGCCTCTGTGGCTGTATTAATTGAGAGAGGCCTCTACACTGATCCATGGACTTGGGGCTTTCTAGCCTTTACAATTGTGTGAGCTGTTTCCTTGATATAAATCTGTCTCTCTATATATTTATATGCTCTACTGGTCTTGCTTCTCTAGAGAACCTAGCCTAAGACACTATCCTCGGACAATTGTCTTTCAAGGATGTCTATTCTTCTCTAAATATACTCTAAACATTCCTTATTGTCACTAGATCCATAAATAAGGTCAGATCTCAGTATTATTCAGGAAGGAAAGTAAAGATCTTATCATGCAGGAAATAGCTTTTACATAAAATAAACTGTCACATTTTGGTAATTAATATTTGCAGACACCAATTCATGGGAATGAATTTTCAAGTTGTTAGACTAAAGAGGATAGAATATAACACTGAATTGTGTTATA
>NW_004444116.1:4076705-4082259 GCF_000243295.1 Trichechus manatus latirostris
AATGTTTGGTATAATGATTAATTCAAAAGTATTTTTTAGAGAAAAATGGCATAAACATAGTGTAAAGAAGATAAGTGACAAAAAGGTAGAAGATGTATTGCTATTCATATAAATAGCAAAAGGATTAGAAACCCAGGACATATTTAGAAACTCTATCACAAATGGACATGTACCTAATAATGTTGGACTAGGTAATAATACAAATCTCAGTGGAGTTCTTAGGTGGTGCAAATGGTTAAGTCCTCAATTACTAGCTGAAATTTTGGAAGTTTGAACCCACACAGAGGTGCCTTGGAAGAATGACATGGCAATCTGCTTCCAAAAGGTCACGGCCTTGAAACCTCTATGGAGCAGTTCTACTCTGCAACACATGGGATCTCCATGAGTCAGAGTCAACTCAAAGGCAACTAACAACAATAACAATAACAACAACAACAATGGAATGCTTAGGAGTTCTTGAGTGGTGCAAACAATTAACATGCTCAGGTGCTAACCAAAAGATTGGAGGTTTGAGTCCACCCAGAGGCACCTTGGAAGAAGGTCTTGGAGGTGTACTTCCAAAAAATCAGCCACTGAAAACCCTATAAAGCAGTTCTATTCTGACACACATAAGTTCACCATGAGTTGTAATTGACTCACTGGCAACAGGAAATGGTAATGGGATGATTCCTAGAGTTGTCAAGATATATTTAAAAAGAATTTATATGTTCAGATCACATATTTTCCTAAAAGACCAGACATATTGAGATGAACTGAAAAAAATATGAAAATTTGTAACTGAATGGGTAACTTCAACAATTCCTTGATTGTCTTTAATTTCTCGACAGTATTAATATTATTTATTAACAAATGTGAACTTCAAAAAATTATCATTATGCATCATTTCTTTATTTATAAAACTTTATTTGGTTCACAAAAGTAATTATATTAAAAAATACTTCATCTATGCCAGAAATATTTATACTGTATAATTCATCTCCCATTGGAAACAGAGTATTTTCATCTGAAAATATGATAGCTTATCTCCTATAAACATTTTACAAATGAATACTCTATTGATTTCAGAGTTCATTCTATGTTTTATTTTTTTTTTCCATAGTTCTATGTATTTTGTAAAAGGTACTACTACCCAGTCTCAAAAGCAATTTGTGGGAAATTTTATAATAGCTTCCATTTATTATTTTGTTAATCTCAAAAGTAGGGCAAATTACTCTCTGAATACACAGAAGATAAAATTGTAGTCATAAAACTACATCAGTAACATGTTCAATAATAAATCTGGGTAAGTGTGATGATGTAACTTAAAAAATGCATAAAGAAAAAAACCTTATGTTCAAGTCAGAAGTGAAAATAAAAAGTATTTTTGCTGCATGAACCAGCAAAACTTCAAGAGACATTCAGTGGAATGAAAAAACATATGGGCCCTAAACACAGTGTGGGTATGTAAAGACTTGTTCATTATACAGCAGTCATTGATTTGGATCAACTCAGAGAAAAGAAATTTAGAACTCTTTTTGAATTACTTAAAGCGTAACTTTTGTTACAAATAATTGATCATAACTTACCAAAAGACTAAAGCCATTGCCCTCAAGTCAATTATGACTCATAGCGACCCCATAGGACAGAGTAGAAATGCCCCATAGGGTTTCCAAAGCTGTAATCTTTACAGAAGCAGATTGCAGTAGGGTCCAATTCATGGCAACCCCATATGTGCAGAAAAAAACCACTGCTTAGGATTTTCAGGGCTGAGACCTTTCAGAGGCAGACTGTAAGACTTGCCTTCCTAGGTGCCTTTGGGTGGATGTGAATCGTCACCCTTTGAGCTAGTAGTTGGGCGCTTACTTTTTACCGTTGTTAGGTGCCCTCAAGTCGGTTCTGACGCATAGCGACCCTATGCATCACAGAACAAAACACTGCCAGGTCTTGAGCTATGCTCACAATTGTTGTTATGCTTGAGCCCATTGTTGCAGCCACTGTGTCAATCTATCTCGTTGAAGGTCTTCCTCTTTTTTGCTGACTCTCTACTTTACCAAGCGTGATGTCCTTCTCCAGGGACTGAGCCCTCCTGACAACATGTCCAAAGTATGTAAGAAGTAATCTTGCCATCCTTCCTTCTAAGGAGCATTCTGGTTGTACTTATTCCAGGGCAGATTTGTTCGTTCTTTTGGCAGTCCATGGTATATTCAATATTCTTCGCCAACACCACAATTCAAAGGTGTCAATTCTTCTTCGGTCCTCCTTATTCTCGGATTATTTGCTCAGCATACAGATTAAATAGGTGTGGTGAAAGATGCATACCTTTCCTGACTTTAAACCATGCAGTATCCCCTTGTTCTGCCTGAACAACTGCCTCTTGATCTGTGTACAGGTTCCTCATGAGCACAATTAAGTGTTCTGGAATTCCCATTCTTCATAATGTTATCCATAATTTGTTATGATCCACACAATCTAATGCCTTTGAATAGTCAATAAAACACAGGTAAATATCTTTCTGGTAGTGTCTGCTTTCAGCCAGGATCCATCTGACATCAGCAGTGATATCCCTGGTCCCACGTCTTCTTCTGAATCTGGACTGAATTTCTGGCAGTTCCCTGTCGACATACTGCTGCAACCACTTTTGAATGATCTTTAGTAAAATTTTACTTGCGTGTGATATTAATGATACTGTTCGATAATTTCTACATTCGGTTGGATCACGTCTCTTGGGAATAGGCATAAATATGTATCTCTTCCAGTCGGTTATCCAGGCAGCTAGCTGTCTTCCAAATTTCTTGGCATAGATGAGTGAGCACTTCCAGTGCTGCATCTGTTTGTTGAAACATCTCAATTGATATTCCGTCAATTCCTGGAGACTTTTTTTTTGCCAATAGCTTCAGTGCAGCTTGGATTTCTTCCTTCAGTACCATCGGTTCCTGATCATTTACTACCTCTTGAAATGGTTGAACGTCGACCTATTCTTTTTGGTATAGTGACTCTGTGTGTTCCTTCCATCTTCTTTTGATGTTTCCTGCATCGTTTAATATTTTCCATATAGAATCCTTCACTATTGCAACTTGACGCTTGAATTTTTTCTTCAGTTCTTTCAGCTAGAGGAATGCCAAGTGTGCTCTTCTCTTTTGTTTTTTTTTATCTCCAGCTGTTTGCACATGTTGGTATAATACTTTACTTTGTCTTCTCAAGTAGCCCTTTGAAATTTTTGGTTCAGTTCTTTTACTTCATCATTTCTTCCTTTTGCTTTAGCTATTTGACATTCAAAAGCAAGTTTCAGAGTCTCTTTTGACATCCATTTTGATCTTTTCTTTCTCTCCTGTCTTTTTATTGACCTCTTGCTTTCTTCATGTATGATGTCCTTGATGTCATTCCACAACTCGTCTGGTCTTCCGTCATTAGTGTTCAATGCGTCAAATCTGTTCTTGAGACGGTCTCTAAATTCAGGCAGGATGTACTCAAGGTCATACTTTGGCTCTCGTGGACTTGTTCTAATTTTCTTCAGTTTCGACTTGAACTTGCCCACGAGCAACTGATGGTCTGTTCTGCACTCAGCCCCTGGCCTTGTTCTGACTGATAATACTGAGCTTTTCCATTGTCTCTTTCCACAGATGTAGTCGATTTGATTCCTGTGTATTCCATCTGGTGAGGTCCCTGTGTATAGTCGCCATTTATGTTGGTGAAAAAAGGTATTTGCAATGAAGAAGTCATTGGTCTTGCAAAATTCTTTTATGCAATCTCCAGCATCATTCTTATCATCAAGGCCATATTTTCCAACTACCGATCCTTCTTTTTTGTTTCCAACTTTTGTATTCCAGTCACCAGTGATTATTAATGCGTCCTGATTGCATGTGCGATCAATTTCAGACTGAAGAAGTTGGTAAAAATCTTCAATTTCTTCATCTTTGTCCTTAGTGGTTGATGCGTAAATTTGAATAATACTTGCATTACCTGCTCTTCCTCGTAGACGTATGGATATTATTCTATCTCTGACAGCGTTGCACTTCAGGATAGATCTCGAAATGTTCTGTTTGATGATGAATGCAACGTCATTCTTTTTCAAGTTGTCATTCCTGGCATAGTAGACCATATATAGCTGTCCGATTTAAAATGGCCAATATCAGCCCATTTAAGCTCACTGTTACCTAGGATATCCATGTTTATATGTTCCATTTCATTTTTGATGATTTCCAGTTTTCTTAGATTCATACTTCATACATTCCACATTCCAGTTATTAATGGATGTTTGCAGCTTGTTTCTTCTCATTTTGAGCCATGCCACATCAGCAAATGAAGGTCCAAAAAGCTTGACTCCATCCACATCATTAAGATCAACTCTACTTTGAGGAGGCAGCTCTTCCCCAGTTGTCTTCTGAGTGCCTTCCAACCTGGGGGGCTCATCTTCCAGAACTGTATCAGACAATGTTACACTGTTATTCATAAGGTTTTCACTGGCTAATTCTTTTCAGAAGTAGACTGCTGGGTCCTTCTTCCTAGTCTGTCTTAGTCTGGAAGCTCCGCTGAAACCTGTCTGCTATGGGTGACCCTGATGGTACCTGAGTACTGGTGACATAACTTCAAGCATCACAGCAACATGCAAGCTCCCACAATACGGCAAACTGACAGACACGATTGCTTACTTAGAAGCACTGAAAAGGAGATAATTGTGTTTTAGAGCAGGGAGTGGCCAACTACAACCCACAGACCAAATCTGTCCAGCTGCCCATATTTGTAATAAATTTTTATTAGAACACAGCCACAATCGCTTGTTTATGCATTGGCTATGCTACTTAGGGGCCCTGGTGGTGCAGTGGTTAAGAGCTCGGCTAGTAGCCAAAAAATTAGTGGATCTAATCCACCAGCTGCTCCTTGGAAACCCTGTGGGGCAGTTCACCTCTGTCCCATAGGATCACTATTAGTCAGAATCAACTCAATGGCAATGGGTTTGGTTTTTTTGGTTTATGGCTACTTTGCTACTACTATGGCAGAGCTGATTAGCTGCAACAGAGACCATATGTCCCATGAAGTAAAAAAAAAAACTACCTGGCTGTTTATGAAAAAAAGCTTGCCAACTTCTGCTTTAGAGTATTGTGAATGATCACATTATAAAGATTGTTGAATGATATCCTGTGAATTTTTTTGGGGGGGATTTTTTCTTTTTTTTATTGTTGTAGTTAAATGAAGTTTACATTTCAAGTTAGTCTCCCATACAAAATTTTATACATACTTTGTTATGTGACCCTAGTTGCTCACCCCATTCTGTGACAGCACACTCCTTCTTTCCTCCCCTGATTTCCCATGACCATTCAACCAGCTCCTAACTCTCTCTGCCTTCCCATCTCACCTCTAGACAAAAACTGCCCCTTTGGTCTCTTGTATCTACTTGACTAAGAGGCATACTCTTCACGAGTATCACTTTGTGTCCCACAGACCAGTCCAATCCCTGTCTGAAGAGTTAGCCTCAGAAATTGTTTTATTTCTGGGCTGACAGAGAGTCCAGGGGCTATGATTTCCGGGGCACCTCTAGTCTCAGTCAGACCATTAAGTCTTATCTTCTTACTAGAAT
>NW_004444116.1:4086450-4117016 GCF_000243295.1 Trichechus manatus latirostris
TATGTTTTTCTACTTTTTTATTTTGATTTGTAGGATTTTTAGATTCCTTGGTGGTTACATTAATATTTACCCCTATTTTTCTAAGTTTATACTAGTATTTTATTACTTTATATCACCTTGACTTCCCCTCCATATGAAAACTCAATGTCTGCATTTTTTAAGTCCCTCTTTTTTGTTTTAATGTTGTCCTTTTTTACATATTTGTATCTCTGTTTCCCTATTTTCAGTGTTTTAGCTTTGATGTGTTTTCATCTTCCCTATCTGAGTCAATATCTGGTTGCTCTGTCCTGTGTTCTAGTCTTGTGTTGTTATCTGGTGTTATTGATTATCTAACTGTGGGACTCTCTTTAGTATTTCTTGTAATTTTGGTTTGGTATTTGCAAATTCCCTGAACTTCTGTTTATCTGGAAGTGCCATAATTTTGCCATCATATTTGAGAGTCAGTTTTGCTGGATATATAATTCTTGGCTGGCACTTGTTTTTCTTCAAGGCTTTATATATGTCATCCCATTGCCTTCTTGCCTGCATGGTTTCTGCTGAATAGTCTGAGCTTATTCTAATTGACTCTCCATTGTAGATGACTTTTCTTTTATCCCTAAACGCTCTTAAAATTCTCTATTTATCTTTTGTTTTGGTAAGTTTGATTAGAATATGTCTTGGTGACTTTGTTTTCGAGTCTACCTTATGTGGAGTTCGGTGAGCATCTTGGACAGATATCTTCTCATCTTTCATGATATCAGGGAAGTTTTCTGTCAACAAATCTTCAACGATTTTCTCTGTATTTTCTGTTATCTCCCCGTGTTCTGATACTCCAATCACTGGTGGGTTATTTCTCTTGATAGAGTCCCACAGGACTCATAGAGTTTCTTCATTCTTTTTAATTCTTTTATCTGATTTTTCCTGAAATAAGATGGTGTCAAGTGCTTTGTCTTCAGTGTCACTAATTCTAACTTCTACTGCCTCAGTTCTGCTCCTATGACTTTCTATTGAGTTATCTAATTCTGAAATTTTATTGTTAATCTTCTGGATTTCTGATTGCTGTCTCTCATTGGATTCTTGCAGCCTATTAAATTTGTCATTATGTTCTTGAATAACTTTTTTAAGTTCCGCTACTACTTTGTCTGTATGTTCCTTGGCAATTTCTACATTTTGTAGAATTTCCCTTCTAATTTCTAGAAGAGTTCTGTATATTACTCTTTTGTATTCTACTTCTGGTAATTCCAAGAAATTCTCTTCCTCCAGAGAATTTATTGATTCTTTATTTCGGGAACTTGCTGAAGCCATCATGGACTGCCTCTTTATGTGATTTGATATTGACTGTTGTCTCTGAGCCATCAATAAGTTATTATAATTTTATTTTATATTTGTTTAATGAGTCCTAGTTTCTTGTTTTGTTTTGTTTTCATATACCCCAATAGGCTGCTGGTGTGCACTAGTTTGATTATTGGCACCTTTGAAGTTCTAACGTCCTGTCACCAAGTAGTTAGTTCTGTAACTAAGTATGTGCACACAGGAGTCCGTTAAATTTTCCTATATGGGTTCAGCTCAGATGTCCAGACAGTTGGTCACCAAGTATGTGGTGCAGGCTCTCACCTACAGTTTTAGAGAGGCATGGGTGATGGGTGCAGGCTCTCAATCTGGCTGTGGTAGGGGATCATGCACGGAGCCAGGCAGGGGGCTGATGGCTGCCCCTGAGAGTCTGAAAGGAAAGTGTGTCCCTATTCCCTATGGGGAGTAGATAGGTGAGCACCCCACTCTGTTGACTGTAAAGACTCGAGGGCACCACTTTTTCTTGGACTGTTGTAGCAGGTGACTAGATGGTTTAGTTGATGCCACCAGTCCTCAAACCCCTGTTGCGGATCAGTAAATGTGCCTACTTAAGGGGCAGAGCTGTTTCGAGGGACACAAATCTGCCACGTCACAGCTGAAACAGTTGAAGTTAAACTTCAGATGTTTGCCCTGTTGTACTGTGGTAGTGAGGGCTAACGCTGTTGAGATGGGTCCCCACTGGTCTATACAGGGGTAAAAGGCGCTCAAAGTCTGCGGACCTTTTATGCCTGTGCCTAGGAAAGGAGCTGTGCCAACCGTGAGTTCCTGGCTTAGGGGAGTCAGTAGCTTATCTGTTCCCTCTCCGAGGCCAGGAGAATGGGTCAGGGTGCTTTTTGGGATCTACTTCTGGCCCAGCCGACTCCCGGTGCAGAGCATGGAGGGAGGAGTTAAAAGGGAGAGAGGTTTTCCCAAATGGGCTTTTTTTGTTTGTTAAAACCCCGAGAAAGGCCGCATGCATGTACTTATCTTTAGCCACTTGGGAGCTGCTTTTCACTGGTTTGAGGTGTCCAGGCAGAATCTCTGCCGCCGGATCTCTCTTGATGTGGAAACTGCTTCCCAAGCACGTGCACAGCTGTTTGCCTGCCTCATTGCAGACCCAGAGAGGCTGAAGAACTGCAGTCCCACCGCTGCCACTCTGGTGCTGCTGGCTTCTTCCAAACTGTCTCCCTCTCCCCCCGCCACTCAGTCTGATTCCTCAACTTTGCCTTGTTCAGGGCTCCTAGATATTCATATACAATCAAATCACTTGTTTTTCCAGATCTTTATTGTAAGAGGGATATAGGAAGTTGTCTGACTACACCGCCATCTTGGACCCACTTCGATATCCTCTGAATTATAGTTTAGAATATTTGGGCACTTTTCTTCTTATACATATGTATTCCTATATTTTTTCATAAATTAGGAATGTAAGTGACATTGTGAGTGGTAAGCTTATTTGTTACAGTTTTACAATTCTCTCCAACACAAGTCCTAACAAAATTCTAAAATTAGCCTTTTGTTTTATCACATTGTTGTATACTTGATAATGTAGCCTGACATTTGGGAACATATTATTTTATATATATATATATATATATAAAACTGTACTTTAGATGAAGATTTACAGAACAAACTAGCTTCTCATTAAACAATTAGAACACATATTGTTTTATTACATTGGTTAACAACCCCATGACATGGCAACACTCTCCTTTCTCGAACTTAGGTTCCCAAATACCAGATTTCCTGTCCCCTCCTGCCTTCTAGTCCTTGCCCCTGGGTTGATGTGCCCCTTTAGTCTCATTTTGTTTTATGGGCCTGTCTAATCTTTGGATGAAGGGTGAATCTCAGGAGTGACTTCATTACTAAGTTAAAAGGATGTCCAGGGGCTATATTCTTGGGATTTCTCTAGTCTCTGTCAGGCCAGTAAGTGTGGTCTTTTTTTGTGAGTTAGAATTTTGTTCTACATTTTTTTCCATCTCTGTCCAGGATCCTTTGTTGTGATCCCTGTCAGAGCAGTCAGTGGTGGTAACTGGGCACCATCTAGTTGTGCTGCACTCAGGTTGGTGAAGGTTGTGGTAGTTTCAGTCCATTAGTCCTTTGGACTAATCTTTCCCTTGTATATTTAGTTTTCTTTGTTCTCCTTTGCTCCCAAAGGGGTGAGACCAGCGGAGTATCTTAGATGGCTGCTCACAAGCTTTGAAGACCCCAGATGCTACTCACCAAAGTAGAATGTAGAACATTTTCTTTATAAACCATGTTATGCCAATTGAGCTAGATGGGAACAAATCATTTAAAATTTCAATTATTTGCAAGCAGTTAGTAATTCACCAGAAGTTAGTAACTAATGGTATCTTTCCTTTATTTCATCCTCAGTTAAACACAGATATACATAGAATCCCATCTGGAACCTGCCTTCAATACATTTACACTTAATAAAGGGAAAAGAAGAACTTAGACCCAAATAGGACACGGGGCCAGTGTTTTATAATTCAGGGTTTCCCAACCTTGACACTGTTGGCATTTTGGAGGTTGTCCTCTGCATTGCTGGATGTTTATCAACATCCTTGACTGTAGCACCCTCTCTTCTCTGTTGAGACATCCAAAAACGGTTCCAAATATTTTGTGCCCTGCCTGGGTCACTCTCTCTCCTCACTGCTATTCTGTCACCAACCTGTGTAGGGTCCACATTCCTCCGTCACCCTTGGTGGTGCCTTGGAGGCAAACACATGAAAATATGGAGACACAGGGAATCCCTTGTCCTTGGAAACCACTAATCTACATTCTGTCTCTGTAGATTTGCTTATTATGGATACTGCTATAAATGAAATCATACAACACATAGTGACTTAGCATAACATTTTCACTTAGTATAATGTTTTTAAGGTTGATTCATGTTGTAGCACGTATCAGTACTTCATTTCTTTTTATTGATAAATAATATTCTGTTGTATGAATATACCATAAATTGTTTATCCATTCATGAATTGATGGACATTTTAGTTGTTTCATTTTTTGGCTTTTATGAATAATCCTGCTATGAATACCCATGTACATGTATTTGTGTGCACATATGTTTTCATTTATCTTAGGTATATACCTACAAGTGGAATTGCTTGGTTATATAGTAACTCTATGTTTAACCTTTTGAGGAACTACCAGACTCTTTTCCAAAGGGATTGCACCATTTTACATTTCCACCTTCATACACTTCTGAAGGTTTTAATTTCTCTACATCCTCATCAACACTTGTAATTATCTATCTTTTGGATTATAACCATGGTAGTGGATGAAAGTAGTATCTCATAGTGGTTTTGATTTCCATTTTCCTGGAAACTGGTAATGTTGAGCATCTCTTCATATGCTTATGGGCTATTTGTATATCTTCTTTGGAGTTATGTCTATTTGTTTATTTATGCTTTTTGCTAATTTTTCAGTTGAGTTATTTGTCTTCATTATTGAGTTGTAAGAGTTCTTTATATAGTCTAGATACAATTCTCATTAGATATATGATTTGAAAATATTTTTTCCTGTTCTGTGGGTTATTTTTTCATTTTATCAATAATATCCTTTGAAGCACAAAAGTTTTAATCCTGATGAAGTCTAATTTATCCATTTTTTTCTTTGGTTGCTTGTTCTGTAGGTATCATAACTAAGAAATCATTGTCTAATTCAAGGTCTCAAAGTTTTACACTTATGTTTTCTTCTAAGTTTTAAAATTTTAGCTCTTACATTTAAGTCTATGATCCAGTTTGTATACTCTGTGAGGTAAGAGTCTGACTCATTATTTCTAATAGTTTTTACTGGATTCCTTTAGATTTTCTATATACAAGGTAATATCACTTAAAAAGAGATATTTTTACTTCTTCCTTTCCTACCTAGATGCATTTATTTCACTTTTTCCTAATTTCTCTGGCTACACATCCACTACAATGTTGAATAGAATCCTTGTCTTGTTCCTGAGAGAATAAATATGTATATTTATAGAGTTTATGACAGTAACCTTTTTGTTACCACTACTGGTTCTGTTTATTTGTTCCTGTTGATTTGAGTTACCTTCTGGGGTCATTTCATTACTCCAATATAGCTTTGCTCCCACCCCCCTCCTCTGTGTTGTTATTGTAAAGTTTATTACATTTCCACATGTTGTAGACCCCAAAATACAACTCTATACACATTGTTTTATGCAATTGCTTTATAAATCAGGTAAGAAAAGAAAGAAAAAGTTATACATCTATACTTTTATAATTATAATATAATTTGTAAGTATAATAATTACATACAATTACCATTACTGGTGCTTTCTGCTTTTTCAAGTGGATTTGAATTACTGTTTAAGCCCCTTGTTTCCAGCCTGAAGAATTTCTTTCAAAATTTCTTGTAAGCCGAATCTACTAGCAACAAATTCAGATTTTATTTATCTGGGAGTACCTTTTATTTCATTTTGCAATGATAGTTTTTCTGGATATAAGATTTCTGGTTGACAATTTTATTTCTTTTTAGCAATTGAAATATGGCATTCCTCTTTCCTTTTGGCCTCCATTGTTTCTGATGAGGAGTCAGACCAATCTTATTGGTGTTCTTTTTCATGTGACAAGTCATTTTTCTTTTGCTGCTTTCAAAATTTTCTCTTTGCCTTTGCCTTTCAACATTTTTACTATGATATGTCTGGCTGTGGATCTCTGGGTTTATCTTACTCGGTGAAAACAGCTTCTTGGATATGTAGACTAATGCTTTTCATCAAATGTGGGAAGTTTTCAGTAATTACATCTTTGAATATTTTTTTCTCTCTTCTCTCCTTTTAGAACTCCCGTTAATGTGTATGTTGTACACTTAATGATGCCTTGCTTTTATCTCAGGATCTGTTTATTTTTCTTCATTTTGTTTTTTCTCTCTGTTCTTTGTTTTTTTGGGGCTCTACCTTATGTGGGGTTGGATGAACATCTTGGATAGATATCTTCTCATCTTTCATGACGTCAGGGAAGTTTTCTGTCAAAAAATCTTCAACAATTCTCTTTGTATTTTTTTTATCCCCTTCTGTTCTCATACTCCAGTCACTCATAGGTTATTCCTCTTGATAGAGTCCCACATAATTCTTAGGGTTTCTTCGTTTTTTTAATCCTTTTATCTGATTTTTACTCAAATAAGTTGATGTCAAGTGCTTTATCTTCAGTCTCACTAATTCTGACTTCCATTGCCTCAGTTTTGCTCCTCAGACTTTCTATCTAGCTTTCTAAATTCTGAAATTTTATTATTAATCTTCTTGATTTCTGATTACTGTTTCTCTATGGATTCTTGCAGCCTGTTAAATTTGTCATTATGCTCTTCTCTAATCTTCTTAAATTCCTCTATTGCTTGGTCTGTGTTTTGCCTGGTCTCCTTCTTGATATCTTGAAGAGTTCTGTATGTTAATCTCTTGTATTCTGCCTATGGTAATTCCAAGAAATTCTCTTCCACTGGAAAATTTCTAGTTTCTTTATTTTGGGAGCTTGCTGAAGCCATCATGATCTGCCTCTTTATGTAATTTGATATTGACTGTTGTCTCCAAGCCATCAATAAGTTATTATAATTTTATTCTATATTTGTTTAGTGAGTCCTAGCTTCTTGTTTTGTTTTGTTTTCATATGCCCAAATAGGCTGCCCATGGGAGCTAGCCTGATCACCGGTGCCCCTGAAGCTCCAACGTCCTACTAAGTGGCCAGAACTGCCACTAAGTATGTGAGCCCGGAAGTCTGCCCATTCCTCCTGTATGGATTCAGCTCAGGTGCCCAGGTAGTCAGCCACCAAGTGTGTGGTGCCGGCTCTCACCTACAGTCCTAGACAGGCATGGGCAATTGCTGTAGGCATAGGCATCTGGCTCCAGCAGGGGCTCACTTGCTGAGCAAGGCAGGGGCCGATGGCTGCCTCCGAGTGTCCGGAAAGAAAGCATGTCCCTGTTCCCTAAAGTGCATTGGTGGGTGGGTTTTACAGCTGGACTATGAGCACCCAATGCTGTTGGCTGTAAGGACTGGGAGGTACCTCTTATTCTTGGACCCCTGTCACAGGTGGCTAGGTGGCCTGCATGGAGCCACCAGTCCTCAGGCCCCTGATGTGGGTAAGAGAGGAACCTGCCCAATGGGCAGAGCTGTGTCAAATGTCACAAATCTGCCACCACACTGCTGAACAAGTTGAAGTTAGACTTCAGGTATATACCCTGTTGTACTGTGGTAATGAAGGCCTGTGTTGTTGAAATGGGCCCACACAAATCTATGCGGGGGTGAAAGTCATTCAAAGTCTGCGGACCCCTTATGACTGTGCCTAGACAAAAGAGCTGTGCCTACCCTGAGTTCCTAGTTTAGGGGAGCTGGCAGATTATTCTTTCCCCTGTTTGTTAATTTGTTTCCTCTCCAAGGCAGGGAGAATGACTCAGGGAATGTGATGGGTCCTACTTCCAGGCCAGGGGATGCAGCAATCATTGAAGCTGGCCCAGGACCAGTGCAGAGCAGGAATGGGGGAGGTAAATTGGAGCGAGGATTTTCCCAAAGGGGGCATTATTTGATCTGCGTGGTAGCCCAGATGCAAGTACTTATCTTTTGCCAATTGAGCGCTCCTTTTCACTTGTTCTGGATGTCTGAGTAGACTCTCTGCCACTGGGCCTTTCTTGATGTGGAAAACACCTCGTGAGCACCACTGCTTGCCTCACTACTCGTGCTAGCTGATCTGGCCTTAATGGTTCTGGCTCCTGCCAGGTTAGGTCTGGCAACTCCTACCTGCTTCTGAACTGTCTCTCTCTCCCCCTGCCACTCAGTCTGATTCCTCAACTTTGCCTTTGATGTTCAGGGCTCCTAGACTGTCATATATAATTGATTCACTTGTTTTTTTGGGTCTTTGTTGTAAGATGGACCACAGGAAGCATCTGCTCTGCCATCTTGGCCCCGCCTCCTCTCTCTGTTCTTTGGAGTGCATAATATCTATTGATCTATCTTCAAGTTCATTGATCTTTCTTCTTCCACTTCAAGTCTACTGTTGAGCTTCTCTATTGAAATTTTTATTTCACCTATTATACTTTACTAGTTCAGAATATTTATTTGATTCTTTTTTTAATGACTTCTGTCTCTTTAAAGGTAGAAGCAGTACAGCCAGAATGTTCCTTAGAAGTGAGAATGGTGAGACTTTGTCTCACATACTTTGGGCATGTTATCAGGAGGGACGAGTCTCTGGAGAAGGACATGATGCTTGGTAAAGTAGAGGGTCAGTGAAAAAGAGGAAGACTGTCAATGAGATGGAATGATGCAGTGGCTGCAACAATGGGCTTAAGCATAACAACAATCATGAGGGTGGTGTAGGACAGGGCAATGTTTCATTCTGTTGTACATAGTGTCGCTATGAGTTGGAGCTGACTCAATGGCACCTAATAAAAGCAACATCTCTTTAAGAATATTCTCTATTTTGTGAGTCATTGTTATCATACTTCCTTTACCTCTTTAAGCATGATTTTCTTTCAACATATTTGTAATGGCTGGTTTGAAGTCATTGCGTGCTAAATTTGACATCTGGCTGTTTTGGTTACCCACTTTTCTTGCTGTATATCAGTTATACTTTCCTGTTTATATGTCTCGTGTGTGTGTGTGTGTGTGTGCATGTGTGTGTGTGTGTGTGTTGAAACCAATTATGAGTTGGAACCAACTCAATGGCACCTAATAACAACAATTTCCCCTATAGTGTGACGCCTCTGATGTCAGTCCTTGGAGGCCTTGGGAATGTTCAAAGCCACTCTGACTGGAATGACTGTGGTTTTAGCAGGGCTTTCTTTGATTATCTTTTCCTGATTTCTCTGTTAATCCATCTACCTCATTTGGTATCATACATAACTGTTAAGCTCCACTAATTGCTGGCTGATTGACTTATTGCTTTTGGCAATGCCACGGGGGTATAAGTTGCTTCACAGTCTAATCCAATTTTGAAGGACTAGCTTTTGAGGCTACTCTTTTAGGGTTGTTATGGCACAGGACCAGGGAATGTTCCATTCTCTTGTACATAGGAGGGTTTCTATGAGTCAGAACCGAATCAGTCACACCTAACTACAACATGGCCCCAGGAGGACTCTTCTTAGTTCTTTCCTTTGCTCTCTCTGGTAAACTAACTGGCCTAAAGTTTAGTTTGTTGCTCTTACAGAACTTCTAGCCTCCTTTTAATTACTTATGATGAAAAATCTCACTTAAGTTTAAACTTTACCACACTTTGTTTCAAATTAAGTCAGTTCCTTTGGGCAGAGATTCTGAGGTCTCTGATCTTATGGATTTTCTCTGCCCCTGCAAAAGCTTTGAGCCATTGCTCCAAAGATGGTGAGTGGGAATGGCATCCCTTCTTTGTAGTAGAGCACTGGCCTGGAGTGGTAGCCTCTCGTATTTTCTGCTTGCCTCTCCCCACATTGGCCCCATAGTCTACAGGTGAGCTTGGGTGAGGGTTATTGGGGTCCCAGTATTCTTGACCTAAAATGCCTGTGGTAGAGCTTCCACTCTATGAGTCAGGTCTGAGTGGAGGAGAGGAGCCCTTGACCTCATGGCCACACTCATCAGGAATTTACCCTCAGCTATTCAGAGCTGGAGATAATAACAAATGCTGACAACCTGTTCCTCCTAGTGAGTTACCGTATCCCTTGACTGGGAAATGAAGGGAGGCGGATCTCCATATTATTAATCACAAGTGCCTAGAGTGGAGTTCTCATCGTACTGAGCTGGGAAAAGTTAGGAAATGGGTCATCACTCGAGTGTCACAGAGTCTCACTCTTCTTAACAAGATTTAGTTGATTTTCTTGAGTAAATATTTCTTCATTTGTGGTATACCGTTCAGTAAATTTTAAGAGACTTTTAAATGTTGTTGTTTAAATTTTAATCAGTTATAGTCGTTTCTTCCTAGAAGAAAGAAAGAAGAAAAGGAAGAAAGGTGATCCAACAGAATGCAAAAATTATCGTACAGTATAATTAATATCACACACAAGTAAAATTTTCTTGAAGATAATTCAAAAATGTTTGCAGCAGTACATCAACAGGGAACTGCCAGAAATTCAAGGTGGATTCAGAAGAGGACGTGGAATGAAGAATATCATTACTGATGTCAGATGGACCTTGGCTGAAAGCAGAGAATACTAGGAAGATGTTTACCTACGTTTTATTGACTATGCAAAGGTATTTGACTGTGTGGATCATAATAGATTATGGATAACATTTCGAAGAATGGGAATTCCAAAACACTTAATTTTGTTCATGTGGAACCTGTGCATAGATCAAGAGGTAGTCGTTTGAACAGAACAAGGGGATACTGCATGTTTTAAAATCAGGAAAGATGTGTATCAGGGCTGTACCCTTTCATCATACTTATTCAATCTGTATTCTGAGCAAATAATCTGAGAAGCTGGACTATGAAGAAGAACGTGGCATGAAGACTGAAGGAAGACTCATTAACAACCTGCAATATGCAGATGACATAACCTTGCTTACTGAAAGCAAAGAGGACTTGAAGCACTTACTGATGAAGATCAAAGACTACAGCCTTCACCATGGATTACACCTCAACACAAAACAAAAATCCTCACAACTGGACCAATAAGCAAGGTCATGATAAATGGATAAAAGATTGAAGTTGTCAAGGATTTCATTTTACTAGAATCCACAATCAATGCCCGTGGAAGCAGCAGTCAAGAAATCAAACAACATATTGCACTGGGCAAATATGCTACAAAAGACCTCTTTAAGTTGTTAAAAAGTAGAGATGTCACTTTGAGGACTAACATGCCTGACCCAAGCCATGGTATTTTTAATCACCTTATATACATGTGAAAGCTGGACAATGAATAAGGAAGAATGAAGAATTGATGCCTTTGAATTTTAGTGTTGGCGAAGAATATTGAATACACCATGGACTGCCAGAAGAACGAACAAATCTGTCCTGGAAGAAATACAGCCAGTATGCTCCACAGAAGCGCGGATGGTGAGACTTTGTTTTGGTATTTTGGACTTGTTATCATGAGGGACATCACGCTTGATAAAGTAGAGGGTCAGCGAACAAGAGGAAGGACACTCAATGAGATGATTTGACACAGTGGCCACAACAATGGGCTCAAACATATCAATGATTGTGAGGATGATGCAGGACCAGGCCATGTTTTGCTCTGTTGTACATAGGGTTGCTATGAGTTGGAACTGACTTGAAGACATCTAACAACAACAACATAGTTGTTTCATTGGATTATGCGTCTGTGGATCTCCTCACAGTGCCATTTGGAAGTGCTATTATAATTTGTATAAGTTTCTTTCAAAGTCACAACTGAATTTAAAAACTTTATTTATGAGTCAGAATATGAACACAGGTATTATTTGCAAATATTATCAAAAAAAGATTTGAGAAAAAGAACATGTCATGAACTTCAATACAAAATTCAGCCATGGATAAACTCATAGTACAACAGGATCCAAATAAAACCATTAGTACACATAGTAGAAAAAGACTTCTTAATGTAAAATAGCTTTTTAGCTTTTTCCTCCAAGAAGTTAAGGGATGCCTTCACAAAGAAAACATGAGATAATATTATGAACAGGCATTCTGAGGAAAAAAAAATACATAAACACATATGACTCAGTGGCTGCAACAATGGGCTCAAGCATAATAACTATTGTGAGGATGGCACAGGATGGGGCAGTATTTCGTCTGTTGTCCATAGGGTTGCTATGAGTCAAAATCAACTTGACGGCACCTAAAACAGCAACAACAAACACATATGAAAATAATTTCAATCCTATTCTAATTAAGAAATGGAAATTGAAAAGTTGATTTTTTTTCTTTTCTCCTAATATCTTGGCATATATTTAACTGATTGTTGTAAACAAATACTGGTGTATATATGAGAAAATGGCCTATCTCATAATCTGTGTAGAGGCACGTAAATTCTTCTTCGGAAGACAATTTGCTATTAACTTTCACAATTAAAAATGTACAAACCTTTTGAACCAACTTACACTAATTTCATTTCTTGCAGTTTATTCTACATGCATACTTAGATGACTTCCCAAAAATATATGCACATTATTTTCATATAAGAAAATTGAAAACAACATAAATGACCATCATGAGAAACTTCTTAACTAAATGTTTCATACATTTAACAGAATGACACAAATATATATGTACTCATATGGAAGCATGATCAAGATATATTGTTAATTAAAACTATAGATTGTGTGGCAAAGTATTGTACATAATGTATTTCATTTATATGCTATAACAGCATATTTTCCACATACTTGTAGAAACAACATTGCTTTCTTTTGGGGGAATATGCCTTGGGTTACATGGGGTGCATAGTTCACTTTCACTTCATACTTTAATAGACTTATCCTTGAATCTGTGTTACTCAAAATAAATTTAAAAATTGAAAATAATAAAACACTATGTTGACTTTCATGCTTAGGTTTGACCATGAAACAGACTTCACATCATAAAGAACATGTACTTTTATATCATTCCCAAATCATTAATAGTATAAAAAATTGAATGCATGGTTTATAATGCATATATTGTACCTTTGACTAAGGTATGTTACATTCCACAACTTCAAAACTACCCAGCTCTCCAGATTTCTGATATCATAATATTACAACAAAAAAATTAAAATTATTACTTTACTATTTCTTTACATTTCCCAAGCAATTGAAAACCAAACCAAACCTGTTGCTATTGAGTCGATTCCAACTTACAGCAACCCTAAAGGACAGAGTGGAGCTGCCCCATAGGGTTTCCAAGGAGCAGCTGGTGGATTTGAACTGCCAACCTTTTGGTTAGCAGCTGAGCTCTTAACCACTGCGCCACCAGAGGCAATTTAGTAGGTTAAAAATAAATGTGATTTTTTATAAGAAACAGTTTAAACAATTAAAATGATTTCAAAATATATTCTTTATAGTTTTAGAACCTCAATTTAGTTTAAAAAAACAAAGCACCATCTCTCATAAATTATTTCATATTTTTTTATTTAAATTTCAGTTTGTTGCATATATATTACTTAACCCACTTTATACTAATGCCTTGCTCATAAATTGAGTTTTTTTTTCTTCTTAAAAAATTGGTAGGCTTAGAGAAAAAGACTAGTTTTTTTTTAAAATAGTCTTTGATAATTCTTCACAAGATTATAGATTTAATGAATATGAACTACTAAGAAAAACACTCAAGGGTTTTGATTCCCTGTATAAGCACATATTTCCCCACGATTTCTAAGTGAAAGTAAGACATAATTTGACTTTTCCTTTGGTGACTATTTGGCTTATTTACCCTATGGATTTAAAACTGTAAAGGTGTGAGAAAGGAAAAATGGAAGCATGCTTGGGAATATTGAAGTACCAGATTATGCTTCTATCCATTGCTATTCACCTTTTCAGTAGTTCATCCCTACTTCCTGAAAAATTGAAAAATTGGTTTGCCCATGCTCTCCCTCTGGATAACTGGGGTATGAAGTGGTGGGGGGTGGGGTGGGGATAGGGAGGGTATACTCAAGAATTCTGAATAAAGAGACTAATATTTGTTGTTTAAAATCCAGGAAAGAGCAAGGGAGATTTTCACGTAAGCAATTATTTATAAGAGAAAAGAATATGACCCAAAGGATCTCATTATAAAGTTGAACGAAGTTACTAGTATTCATGATATCGCTTTCTCTGTGTCCCAGGGGATTCTGTCACTTGTATTTTAACTTCTCCCAAGGCAATTTGAAGCTATTAAAAATTTTGAATGAGTTTTATAATAGTTCATATAGCAAAATTAGCTCTAGTTTTTCTGTCTTAGAGAAAGACAACAAAAGAACTGATTATTATTCATAATGAAAGTGAATTAATTAAAACTCACTCTCACATCTTCGTTTCTTTTCACATGCCAGGTAGTCATCAAAGAAGCATTAGGAAATAACAAGATCACCAGAGACTTGGAATCATTCAGAGCCACTATCTAATAAGCCCTTTCTCCAGTGTATGGTCAGCTTGTTAAATGGCATCAGTGTCCCTCCAGGGAAGGCTGGAGGGAAGACTCTTGAATAATATTTTGCTGCATTGCAGGGTTCTTTCTTAAACAAATTTTCCTCTTCCTCAATTGAGAGGATCTGGGTCTTTGAACTGGCTTAGGCCTGGAAACTGAGTAAGAGACCATGAATCCCCATTATGTAGATTCAAGTTACATTTCTGCTCTTAGACTCAGAATTTTTCTGTTAATATATTTCAACTAACATCTGAGTAGGCTACCCAAGTATTTCATTTTAGGAACTCCGTGACAAAATAACCATCACCACAGATTCCTATAGTTCAAAACACCTCAGGCCTGTGGCTTAACTGTAATAATTTCTCCCACCTTGTCTATGATGAGTAAGTGCCAACTCCTGGCATCTAATTTTTCAGGATATCTTTATTCTCAATATAGGGTAATCCACTTTCACTGCTGCATCTCCCACCACCATCTCTGGCTCATAGAAGTCAAATATCAAGAGTATTTTAAGAATACTGAAGTCCTCGTTACCAATTAATTTCTTAATGCCTTAGTGAAGGAAGTGTCCTCCATGCTTTCCATAAGGGATATTTAGATGGTGGCTGAGCACATTGCATTAGATAGTTCCAAAAGTTCCTATCTTCCTGAGCCTGCTGATTTCTTATTCTACAACATGAAAGGGAAGGTCCAGCATCTCAATCTCATTGATTTTAGACAACCATTGAGTTCAAGTTTCAGTCAGCCTTTGTAGAAGAGTATCCATACCACTTTCAGATGTTTGAGTTAATCCATTGTATCCTGTACTCTGGGTGAGAGCACCCAAGTCAATAAATTCAGATCATTCAAGCCTTATATTTCAAATTCCTTAAAATCTATTCCTATACATACTCTCAAACTTCTTCTCATATAAATTTTGAGGAACTGCATTCTTTTTGGAGTAATAGACCATGGAGCAGTATTTGTGAGAGTGTAATGATATTCCTTTGTGGTTATAATTTTCCCTGATGATCAGTGAAATTGAAATTGAGCACATTTTCATGTATTGGCAATTTGGATATCCTGTTTTGTGAAATGATTCTTCTATTAGATTGTCTTTTTCTTATTGATGGGTAGTAACTCTTTATTCTGGGTAGAAGCCCTTTCTGGGACACACGCACACACACATACACACACACAGCCTCTCTTAATCAGTCTTTAGATAAACAGAAGTTCTTAAGTTTGCTACAGTCTGATTTAATCATTTTCTAATATGGTTAATGACTTTTGTGCCCTGTTTGATAAATCTCTTCCTATTAAAAATTCACAAACACCATTAAAAGCCATATTGCTTTACCTTTCACATTTGTATCTATGACCCATTTGAAATTGATTTTTGTGTATGAAATCCACATATTTTTCCCCTCCTGTGGATATTCATTTTATCTGGAACCATTTATTGAAAAGACTATCCTTTCTCTATTGTACTGCAGTGTCACATTTGTCATACACTGGTTGACTGCGTATGTGTTGGTTCTGTTTCTAGACTATATTCTGTTTAGTTGATCAGTTTGTTTATCCTTTATAATGTTTGCTGGAAGTTTAATAATCATCAGGTTAAGGAGGTTTGTTTTTATTCCAAGTTTGCTAAGAATATTTGTTTTCACAAGAATGAATGTTGAAATGCTTTTTCTGAATCTATTGACATGTTCATTTTATTTTTCACTTTTATGCTGTCAATGTCAGGGATTACAGTAACAGAATAATGTGGTGATTGATTTTTGAATGTTAATCTACCTTACATAGTGGAAGTAAACCCACTTGGTTGAAATGTATTATTTTTTTTCTTTATTTCAGGATTTGATTTGCTAATATTTTGTAAAGGATATTTGAGAGATATTGGTATACAATTTTCCCTACTTGTAATATACTTACAAAGTTTTGAATTCAAGATCATGCTGGCTTTATAAAAAGAGTTAATAAATACGTCACATTTACTTACTACCCATTTAACAAAAAAATATCTATGAACTTGTTGGATGAACACAGAAATTTGATAACAAGGTTTACTTTTTAACATTATAATCTTATTAGACTTGGTATCCAACTTACTCCTACACTTTATTTTGATAACATTATCTTAAGAAAGTCTTGATTCATGCATATAATAGCTACAATGGAAATATATTTTAGTCAAGTCACTTCGTATATAAGAGTTATTTTAAAGTAGGCAGAGATGGCAAGAGTATTTGGGATCCGCATAAAAATGATTTAATCTTAACAGGAACAGATTTGTCAGTTATAGGTAAAAATTTGAACAGATTATTGAATTTATACATTTTTGTTACAGGATAATGACAGTATAAAGATATTTGTTGTTGTCATTAGGTGCCGTTGTTCCAACTCATAGCGACCTTATGTACAACAGAACAAAACACTGCCCTGTCCTGTGTCATCCTCACAATTGTTGCTATGTTTGAGCCCATTGTTGCAGCCACTGTGTCAGTTCATCTCATTGCTGGTCTTCCTCTTTTTCGCTGACCCTCTACTTTACCAAGCATGATGTCCTTCTTAAGGGACTGGTCCCTCCTAATAACATGTCTAAAGAATGCTCCTTTCTAAGGAGCATCCTGGCTGTACTTCTTCCAAGACAGATTTGTTCATTCTTCTGGCAGTCCATACCCATACCCCATACCTATTGCTTTCAAGTGGATTCTAACTCATAGTGACCCTATAAGACAGAGTAGAACTGCCTCATAGGGTTTCCAAGAAGTGGCTGGTGGGTTCAAACTGCCAGCCTTTTGTTTGGGAGCCGATCTCTTAACCACTGTGCCACCAGGGCTCCTGGCATTCCATGGTATACTCAATATTTAGCAAACAATAATTTGAGTCAAACTTTTGTAGACTGCTCCTCCCCCTCCTCCTTAACACAACACTTGGGCTCCATAGAACCTGCTTTGTAGCCACTTCTGTAGACAAATTGTCAGAGATGATAACTAGCGACATTGAAAGACATTTTAAGTTTTTTCTTTTTTTTTTTTAAGAATCAACAATTGACAATGAGGGATATTGAGGCTAAAATATTATAATCAAAATGTTTAGGCATTTTTTCTCTCTCTCTCCCAGGTAATATCTACAAAATAACTACAAAACAATTCGTCTATAACTAAAGGTTATTGTTGGGTACTGTCGATTCTGACTCATAGACCCCATGTGACAAAGTAGAATTGCCTCACAGGGTTTTTTAAGCTGTAATCTTTACAGAAGCAGATCACCAGGTCTTTCTCCTTTAGAGACGCTGGGTGGATTCAAACCACTAACCTTTCAGTTAGCAGCCGAACTCTTAACTGTTATGCCACCAGGGCTCCTAATCTAAAAGTTAGACAGAACCAATTTATGTATTAGAAATTTTTGATAGAAAGATGTTAGTGTCCTGTTGTTTCTACAGAACCTTTTTCTTTTCCAACTAGCCTGTTTATGGCTCCCTTGAACTCCTTATTCCTTAGTGTATATATCAGTGGATTTAAGCTGGGAGTAACAATGGAATAAAAGATACTGAGAAGTTTACCCTCGTACTGAGATGGACTGTTTCCTGGTTGTATGTACATGTAGATAACAGTCCCACAGAAGATGGATACCACAATGAGATGGGAAGAACAGGTCCCAAAAGCTTTTTGTCTTCCTGTTGCAGATTTAATTTCGAGTACAGCTACAGCAATGAAGCCATACGAAACTAGAAGAAGAAGAAGTGGTGCAAGGAAAATACAAAAACACAACGCAAATAAAGTTTCCTTCATGGCTGTGGTGTCTACACATGCAATCTTGACCATGGCAGAAATTTCACAAAAATAATGACCCAGGTGATGGTTTCCACACTGAGGAAGGCTTATGGCATAGGGGGAAAGAATAATGAAATTAGTGATACCAATTCCCCAAGTCATAGCCACCAGGCCTTGACAGAGCTGGGGGTTCATTATGTTCATATCGTGTAGAAGCTTGCAGACAGCACTGAACTGATCACAAGACATCACAGCTAGAAGCATACATTCAACTGTGCATAGTGCCACATCAGTGAAAAGTTGAAAGGTACAGCCACCAAAGGTTATTTTCTTGTCTTTACCCCAGACATTGACCAACATCTGTGGGACCGTATTTGTGGTGTAACAGAGATCCAAGACGGCCAAATTTCTAAGGAAAAAATACATGGGGGTTTGGAGACGTTCATCCAACAATGGCAGCAGGATGATGGCTGTATTTCCCATCAAGGCAATGGTGTAGAAGAAAAAGACAATCCCAGAGATGATCATCTCCAGCTGAGGCTGTCCAGAGAATCCAAGGAGTATAAATCCACCAAAGTAGCTTTCATTGATCATTTTTTCCTGTTTCTTAATATCAGCATATTGGAAAATACAGTGAAAATATTTATAAAATATAGTATATTTATAAACTATAGTATATAGCTAGGAAAAAGCACATCAAGTAATCTCATTATTATTATTTCGTCTGTTTATTCAACTAGGTCTAAAATATATTCCCAGGGCATTTTCCTGTAAGGTTCGTACTCTTAATCACTTTCAGTTTTAGAAATATACTTTTGTCTTCTTCTATGCCAAAGTAAAAATCTGCAAAATTCTGACAGGAAAATCTTGAGCAAAATGATTGGTTGAAACTGGATGGACTTCTTTTATATTGATAAGGATTTTGGGAAAGGTGGCTGGGAATCTATAACAAATTATTGCCTCTTCATCAAAGGGTTCATAGAAAATACAGATTCTATGACTCTTGTTATGCCCTTTTTCTAATACTTAAGCTGCATAGGTTCAATCCTGCTATCCACATTGACTCTGTTATCTGAATGTTCTTCCTTATATTTCACATTCAAACTTTCCTTTCATCTCAAATCTTGTATTTCTAGATATTATCTGCTTTCCCAACCCACAGAACCAGCAACCTTACTCTCTCATTGCAAATGTTATCTTTCCATCTGCACTTTTGATTTCATCTTGTATATCTCCTATAGGGAGTGCCTGGGTGATGCAAAATGTTAACGGACTCAGCTGCCAAGCAAAAGTTGGATGTTTGAACCCATCCAGAGGTGCCTAGGAAGAAAGGTCTGGCAATCTATTTCTGAAAAATCATCCACTGAAAATTCTACCAAGCACAGTTCTACTCTGATACACATGGGTTCACCATGCTTTGAAGTCAAGTAGATGGCTACTGTTTTTTCTCCTCATACATATGGAGTAGTTCTTTCTAACAGTGTATCCATTTCTCACAGCCGATCTCTAATAATCTAATCATTTTCCCCCTTTTTCTCAATCTACACACACGCATACACACACAGAAACTGATTCTAGAAATCTGGTGTTTAAAATGTTAAAACTTTTCACGAGGGAAAGTATATTATTTGTGTGCTTATATCCCTAATGATTCTCCTTAGGATCAGTACAGAGAAAATATTCAATAAACATGTAATATTTATTAAAAGGAACTTTGATAACAACATCTCTTTCCCTTTATATCTAAAACAAGTAGTATCTCTTTAAAACTCAATTCACAATACTCAACTAAAAATGGTCTCTCAAACACATAAATGTGTTCCTAGTTTCTAAACCAGTGTCTCTTCTAAATTACTTTTCTACTTGACTTCTCTGCAGCAGACTAATAATACCTCCTGTACTGGAGCTGTCCTCTGCCTTCATATATACTTCTTTTTAGTTAGCTTATCACTAGCATTTTCTCCACTGCACTTTCTATTCCTTTCCTTCCTCCAATCTGTGTCTATCTCCAAAGTTCTCTAATCAGATATCTGACCTCTTTCCTTCCTTACTCATTTCCTCTACCACTATAACTTCAGTTACTAATTTTACATGTAACTGACCATCGTATTTCTTCTGACCTACTCTTCTTTTGTATCTGTAGATTTACAATCTTAGCTAATTGCTGGACATTTCCACTAGATTTTCCAACCGTTATCTCCCACATCACATGTACACAAAATTGAATTAATCATATTTTACCTCTTAAAACAAATCTTTCATAACTCACAAACTTACAAACATTATATTCACATAGAAGTCTCATAAAATACCTCCTAGACTCACAATAAATGTTTGTTAAAATCAATTTATGAATTTGTTTGGTAGAAAATAAAAAAAAAAAAAACAATCATTTTCATTTTAGATCTACTTTTCATCAGAAATCAAGTTGGGTTGATTTTTATTTTTATTTTCCCAAACTTTGAAAGAAGGAAAATTGCTATAAAATCCAAAAGGTTTTATGCAAAAAAAAAATAGGTGAAAGTTTACAGAGCAAATTAGTGTCTTATTCAAAAATTTATATACAAATTGTTTTGTGACATTGGGTTGCAATCCCTGAAATGTATCAGCACTCTTCTCCCTTTCTATTTCCACCTCAGGTTCTCCATGTCCATTTGTCCAGTTCTCTTGTCCCTTTTGGGCAGGTGTTGCACATTTGGTCTCGTTTACTTGATTGATCTAAGAAGTATGTTCCTCATGTGGTTATTGTTTGTTTTAGAGGCCTGTCTAATCTTTGGCTGAAAGGTGAACTTTGGGAGTGGCTTCAGTTCTGAATTAGAAGGCTGTCTGGGGGCCATAGTCTTGGGGGTTCCTCCAGTCTGTTAGACCAATAAATCTGATCTTTTTTGTGTGTGTGAATTTGAATTTTGTTCTACATTTTTCTTCCACTCTGTCCAGGACCCTTTATTGTGATCCTTGTCAGAGTAGTTGGTGGTGGTAGCTGGGCACCATCTAGTTCTTCTGGGCTCAGGCTGGTGGAGGCTGTAATTCATGTGGTACATTAGCCCCTTGGACTAGTATTTTCCTTGTACCATTGGTTTTCTTCATTCTCCTTTGCTCTGGATGGGATGGGACAAATAGATTTATCTTAGATGGCTGCTCACCAGCTCTTAAGACCTCATATGCTACTCACTAAAGCAGGATGTAGAATATTTTCTTTGTGAACAATATCATGTCAATTGACCTAGATGACCCCAATTTTATGCAATTTTTTTGTTTGAATTAGAGAATCGTTTAGAATATTTTCAATACAACATAATTCTTTCCCCACTTACCCTACTAAGCTTAGTGGATGCTTCTGTGCTGATGATTTAATCAAAGATTATTCTGAAGAAAAAAAAACAATTCTAACTTTTCTGAAGTAGGAAATGTTTCCTCTTCTTTGTACCGAACCAAGACTGAGAATGCAGTTCTTCATTACTTCTGCCATTTTTCCCACTTGTCATTGGGATCCTACATGGTTGTGGCAGGAGGTAATCCCTGCCTCTCAACTTTCCCAGTCACATGCCCGTCTAAAAAGAATCCTTCTATTTATATGATTCTATAGAGAAACATCTTCAATGTAAAAAATAAGTAGGTAATTTTCCCTAAACAACAATGATGAAATATTTTGAATCTGGGAAGACCTTTGGGACAGTGTGTTATCTCATTAACAATGTGAATTGTAAAATTACTCAGGGTAGGAAAAAACATTTCTAAAAATCTCCTAGAAGAAATATTATGAATAAGCATAGCTAATTGACTTCTCAATTTGTGTGAAAATTAAAATAATCATGATTGTTACACACCACAAATACACACAGTTACCACTGAGTCAATTCTGACTCATGGCAACTCCATGCATACCAGAACAGAACTGCTTCAGAGGACTTTCAATGGCTGATTTTCTGGAAGTAGATCACTAGGTCTTTCTTCTGAAGTGTCTCTGGGTGGTCTCAAACCTCCAACCTGAAAGTTGGCAGCCAAGTGCATTAACTGTTCATACCATCTAGAAACTCTGATTTTTATTATAAATTATATTAATATAAGATGAATTAAACAATTACAATAGTGCTTTACAAGTCAAAATACATTTTTATATTTTATTTCATCAATAAAATACTTTCATGAGGTAGGTATCTTTAGTCCCTTTCATATGGAAGAACCTTGTATGTCTAGAAGCTATAGATTATCACAAGGTAATGCAGGTAATGAACAATACAAATGAGGCATGCAAACCTACATATAATAATAATTCTAGGCTTTATTTTTTCTATTGTGTTTACTTATTTATAATCTAAACTTTCAAACACATTCTAATAACAATGAAATTCTTGGTTTCTGCAAAGAAGGCACCTTTAGCAGCAGATGTACTCATAGTGGTGTAGCAGAGACATTGCCACAGAAAGGAAAGGTGAGAGAAATGTGGTGGTAATTACCTGATAAACTTATGCCAAAAATAATAATAATAATAATGTATTATTTAAAAATCTACCCCCTATTTCCATATAGATCATGTTAACAAATACATTATATCTAGTTGAGAACACACTGATCAGTCATATTGTTGCTGTTGCTAGTTAGTTGTTACTGCGTTGGGCCTGGACTCATGGCAACTCCTTGCACAATGGAAGGAACTGCTGCCCAGTCCAGACAGTTGTGATTCATAGGGTTTTCACTGGCTGATTTTTGAAAGTAGCTCTCCAGGCCTTTCTTCTAAGTACATCTTAGCCTGGAAGCTCCCCTGAAGCCTGTTCAGCATCATAGCATCACTCAAGTCTCCACTGACAGAAGAGTGGTGGCTGCATAAGAGATTCATTGGCTGGGAATCAAACTTGGGTCTCCCACATGGAAGAGGAGAATTCTGCCAATGAACTACCACTGTCCTTGCTTAATTATATATACCCTGGCAATTGCCGTTTTGTAGATACATGTTCCTCCCCCCAAAATTTTGGGCAGTTTTTATTATTGAATAGCTTTAGTAATGCAATCAGAGAATGTAAGCCTTGAAAATTTTCCTAAGATTATTTAAAATGACAGGTTAAAATTCTAGTATTAATGTGAAAGATCATTACTTTCTCTTCTTTTTTGAGAAATCACTTCAACCAACAAGGAGAACAAACAAGCATAAAATGCAAACTTCATTAAAGAAACTGACCTCTGAAACAGAGATTCCCAAATAGAAAATATAAAAATATTTTGAAAGAAGTGAAGGTGAAACAAGCGTGGGCTGATACAGAAAAAGGATGCTCATTGTTGCAAATAGTTTCAAGAGCTCTTATCTTTGAATGCAGCTGGGGAATAAACCAGTTGGACCTCATTAAAACAGCAGGAACAGAGGATGAAGAATATCAATGGAGGAGCTCTTAAGCCTGATTTGACTTCTAGAATAAGCTAACAAGAAAGCACAGAGATAAACTATATTTGAAGGATATGTTCTATTGTTAGATCACTGAAAAGAAGCAAGGCTGCATTGTTACACCTAGAATTGACCTAGAAAATATCAGTTAACTGTGTACAAAAAAACTAAAAAAACTCACTTGGACACACATCTTTGGATCAGAAGGAGTATTCTTATGGCTTAAAACATGGACTTAGCTCTTCTCCAACAAAAATATTCCAAAATTAGTTGACCCAGGAAAGAAATATCAACACATATAAATATGAGTAATCAAAAACAAATGAATTTCAGATAATAATAATAATTATTATAATAGGCATGAAAGGGCCAGAAATGAAACACATAGCAGATGAACACTCACCTCGTCTTATCTTATAAAGTTATGCAGGTGATGAGAATTGAGAACTATATCTAATTTAAAAAAGAAAAATACAAGGAAGTAACTAACTCTATGAGGCCAGAACACAGAACAGAAAGGCAAGAATTAATAGAAGATATGGTGACAGAATTAGATGAATCATGATATGGTATAGTTTAATGTAGTATAGTTCAGAAGAAGAAATAGAAGAAAAAAGAAAGAAAGAAAAGAGAAATAAAATCAAATTTAAGCAAGCAAAAAAAAAATAGACAGCTGAATAAACTTTAAGGTACAATGAAGACGATTAAAAAATTGAATAAAATGAAAATAAACTGAACAAAAGTATTAGAAAGGTAAGAAAACTATAGTTATTAAAGTTTGTCAAGTAGATTAAATGTATGTATAATTGGCATTCATGTGCAAATATAATTAAGACTAATGAAAGAAGACATCAGTCTACAAATTGAAAAAAGATCATTTTGAAATTACTTGATTTCAATGATCTATCAGTCAAATAAAATTATCAGTTATCTATGAGAGGAGTACTATGATATATAATTAAGAAAGTGACAAAGTTGTGTTTTCTTCAGAAAAGCAAGATTAACATTTGAAATTCAGTCAATATTATTCACATTGAATCAATAAAATTCAATAAAATCAGAAAAAATGATCACCTCTGTAGAGGAAGAAAAAGTATTTGATAAAATTTAGTTCTTGTTTATGAAAGTAAATTCTCAGCACTTGAAATGGGGCAAGGGGGGATCCTTAACTCATACCTACAAAAATCATTAAACTCAAAGGTGAAATATTGAAAGCTTTCCTCCTGACTCTGTGAGTGAGAAAAGGATGACCACTATCAACACTTCTAATCAGTATTGTACTGGAGAACTTGGTTAATGCAATAAGAAAATAAATAAATAAACCTAAAAAGAAAAACATTAGAAAGGAAGAAATCAATTGTCATTATATGCTGATGACATGATAGAATACATACATAGAAAATCTAAAAGAATCTATCAATAAATTATTAGAACTAATAAATTAGTTTATCAAAGTCACCTGATACCAGGTCAGTGTACATAAAAAACTATTTTTTTTACATACTACTAACAACCAATTAAAAATAAAGTTTTTTAAAAACATTATTTATAATAGTATTACAAACACTAAATGCCCAGGAATAAATAAAATAAAATAAAAAACTGTGCAAGGACTCTAGAAAGAAACTGCATACCTTAGTGAAAGAAATGGAGGGAAATGTCATTATCATGCATTGGAAAACTGAATACTGAAGCAGTGGGAACACCAGTCTTAAATTCTTTGTTGTTGTTGTTTTTAGGTGCCATCGAGTTGGTTCCAACTTAACAGAGAAAAACATTGCTTGGTCCTGAACCATCCTCACAATTGTTACTATGTTTGAGCTCATTGTTGCAGCCACTGGGTTAATTCACCTCATCAAGGGTCTTCCTCTTTTCTCTGACCCTCTACTTTACCAAGCATGATGTCATTGTCCAGGGAATGGTCCCTTCTGATAACATGTCTAAAGTACTGAGATGAAGTTTTGCCATCCTCACTTCTCATGAATATTTTGGCTGTACTTCTTCCAAGACAGATTTGTTTGTTATTCTGGCAGCCCATGGTATATTCAATATTCTTCTTCAACAGCATAATTCAAAGGCGTCAATTCTTCTTCCGTCTTCCTTATTCGTTGTCCAGCTTTCACATGCATATGAGGCACTTGAAAATACCATGGCTTGGGTCCGGCACACCTTAGTCCTCAAAGTGACATCTTTGCTTCTGAACACTTCAAAGAGGTCTTTTGAAGCAGATTTGCTGAAATGCAATATGTCACTTGATTTCTTAACTGCCATTTCCCTGGGTGTTGATTGTGGATCCAAGTAAAATGAAGTCCTTGACAACTTCAATCTTTTCTCTGTTTATCATGATGTTGTTTATTGGTCCAGTTGTAAGGATCTTTGTTTTCTTTATGTTGAAGTATAATCCATACTGGAGGCTGTAGTCTTTGATCTTCATCACTAAGTGCTTCATGTCCTCTTCACTTTCAGCAAGCAAGGCTGTGTCATCTGCATCTGCATAACACGGGTCGTTAATGAGTCTTCCTCCAATCCTGATGCCACATTCTTCTTCATATAGTCCAGCTTCTCAGATTATTTGCTCAGCATAGAGACTGATTAAATGTGGTGAAGTTCTTTTAGATTATGTATGTGTTCTTTTAGATTATGTATGTATTCTTTTAGATTATGTATGTAAGTATGGTTAATTTTTTTAGATTCTAGTAAAAGAGGGAACTTTACTAATTTTATGAGTCCAACATAGCCTAAATACCAAAACATGGAAAGGACATTAGAGGGATGGAAAAATGAATCTAATTCACATTACAATCAAAGCAAAGCAGAAAAAACTTATATGATCTTCTGAATACATGGAGAAAAGTGTTTGATAATAATTAATATTTATTCATGATAAAACACTCCATCAGGCTAAGAATGTAAGGAATCTAAGGCATACACATCTGACAAAAAATGATGTTAGGACTGAATTGTGTCCCTCCAAAACATGTGTTGTAAATCCTAACCCCTATAGCCATGGATGTAATTGCATCTGGGAATAGAGTTTTCTTTATCATGTTGATGAGGTCATATCAGCGTAGAGTGTGTCTTAAGCCAATCACTTTTAAGTTATAAAGAGAGCAGATTAGGCACAGAAGCAAGGAAGCCCAAACGAGAAAAGAACGAAGGAAGAGAAGCTGAAAGACACAAGGATTTTCCCCCAGAGAAGACAGAGAGAGACTTCCCCTAGAGCCAGTACTCTGAAATCAGACTTCTAGCCACCTAAACTGTGAGAAAATAAATTTATGTTTGCTAATGCCACCCACTTACAGTATTTCTGTTATAGCAGCACTAGATAACTAAGACAAATACCACCACAAAGCCTATGACAGTCACTATATAGTAATAGTGAAATAATGAAACCTCTCTATCTGGTATTAGGAATAAGAAGACAAGGATGCTCACAGTTACTATTTCTTCTCTTCATTTACTGGTCTAGCTAGTGCAGTAAGTTAAGTAAAAGAAACAAATGTTACATAAATTGAAAAGAAAAAAATAAAACTTATTTTTCACAGATAACATTGTTGCATATATAAAAACAAGACAAAACAAAACAAAAAGCATTGCCATTGTGTCAATTACCACTCATAACAATCCTACAGGACAGAGTAGAACTACCCCATAGGATATGAAGGCTGTAAATCTTTGTTGAAGCAAACTGCTATGTCTTTCTCCTGCAGGGCTACTGGTGGGTTCCACTTGCTGACCTTTTGGTTAGCAACCGAGTGCTTTAACCACAGTGCCACCAGGGATGTTGCATATGTAGACAATCTAAAATAATCTATAAATAGTTAGAATTAATAAGCATGTTTGCCAAAATCTGAATACAAGGTCAATATATGAAGTTAATTTTATAATTATTTGATATACTAGCAACAGTCAAAATTGAAATAAAAAAATTTAAGAATACAATTTATAATAGAATAAAAATGGATCAAATTTCTAGCAGTAAATCTCACAAAAATAGATACTAGACATCTAAACAGAAAACTGCAACATTGTTAAGATAAAGTGGGCTTAAGTGAATGGAGAAGTCCCTGCATAGAACAAACGGTGATGGGCTCAGCTACTAACTGAAAGGTTGAATGTTGAGTCCACCTAGAGGTGACTTGGAAGAAAGATCTGGTGACTGACTTCTGAAATATCAGCCACTGAAAACTCCATGTAGCACAGTCTCTGACATATATGGAGACGCCATGAGTCAGAGTTGACTCGATGGCAACTGTTGTTGTTGTTTTTTGTGGATCCAGAACACATAAATCCTTCATATTATTTTTTTTAAAAAAGGAAAAATAGGCAAAAAAAAAAAAAAAAAAAAAACTGAACAGGTAGATCTCAAAGAAGAAGCACAAGTGGCCAAAATATTTTTGAAATGATGTTCATTTTTATCAATAGGCATAATAATTAAAATCATCATGCACTCTAACTAGATTGTCTAAAATTTTAAATATCTGACAGAATCAAATATTGATGAAGATGTGGAGCAACAGAAACTCATAGTGCTGGCAAGCATGTAATCTGGTACAACTACTTTGGACAATTTTGGCCATATTTTAAAAAGCTGAGTATGGGTATACTGAGGATGGAGATATATCTCTGTCTATTCATCTCTCTCTCTCTCTCTCTCTCTATCATCTATCTATATCCTGAGAAAAATGTGTGCAGAAATAGCCAAAATACATGCATAAAAATGTTCAAAACAGTATTTTTTGTAAGTGCCAGAAACTAAAAAAACTATAATATTCATGAATAGTAGAATAGATAAATTGTGTTTGGAATATTGCATCAGTGGAAATGAGTGAGTGCAGAAATACTTCAGACATAAATAAGTCTTAAAAAATGTGATGTAATTTGAAAAAAGCCAGACACAACAGAAACCATTTGTATAAAATTTCAAAAACATTAAAGTTATACTGTATTATTTGGAGATCACATCTGTAAAGCAAAAAAAGAAAATGAAACCTAAATATGTAAGTATAATGCTTACTGTTGAGAGGGGAGGATGGAGCACTTTGGGAACCTATGAGTAAATTTTGTTTTTAAATTTTTTTATTGTACTTTAGATGAAGGTTTACAGAGCAAATAGTTTCTCATTAAACAGTCAGTACACATATTGTTTTATGACATTGGTTAACAAGCCCACGACATGTCAACATTCTCCCTTCTCGGCCTTGAGGAAATTTTTTTTTTGGTGAAAATATACACAGCCAAAGTTGCACTTCACCACTGAGCTAAAAGGGTGTCCGGGGGCCATGCTCTCAGGGTTTCTCCAGTCTGTCAGGCCAGTAAATCTGGTCTCTTTTTGTGAGCTAGAATTCTGTTCTACATCCTTTTCCAGCTCTGTCCAGGACCCTTTATTGTGATCCTGGACAGAGCAGTCAGCGGTGACAGCCGGTCACCATCCAGCTGTACTGGACTCAGTCTGGTGGAGGCCTTGGTAGCCGCGGTCCATTAGTCCTTTGGACTAATCTTTTCCTTGTGTCTTGTTCTCTTCATTCTCCCTTGCTCCTGAAGAGGCCAGAACAATGGCGTGTCGTAGATGGCTGCTCACAGGCTTTTAAGACCCCAGACTCTACTCACCAAGGTAGAATGTAGAACATTTTCTTTATAAACTATGTTATGCCATTTGAGCTAGATGTTCCCCGAGACCACGGTCCCCACAGCCCTCCGCCCAGCAATTCAGTCGCTCAGGGAGTTTGGAAGTGTCTATGGAGCTTCCATGACCTTTCCCTGTACAAGTTATGCTGGCTTACCCAGTAACGTGTACTGTCTTACCCTTCACCAAAGGTACCACTTATTTAGTTCCCCCCCACTCCTCCCATCCCTAGTAACCAACAAAGATTGTTTCTTTTTGTGTGTAAACTTTTACATGAGTTATACAGTAGTGGTCTCATACAATATTTGTCCTTTTGTGATTGACTTATTTCACTCAGCATAATGCCTCCAGTTTTGTTCCCCTTATTCTCCTGTACTGAGTTCCTTTTGTCGGTTTTTTTCACTTCTTTTGTTTTTGTAGGTTTTGTTTTTACTGAGACTTTATGTTTTCCTTCTTTATTTTGATGAGTAGGTTTGTTAACTTTCTTTGTGGTTACCTTGAAATTTACCTTTAACTTCCTAGATTTGAACCAGCCTATTATTACTTGGTATCGCTTGACTTCCTCTCCATTAGAAGGTTCTATAGCTACACAGTTTATTCCCTCTTTTATTGTTCTAATGCTGTTGTCCTTTACAGATTAACCTCTCTGGTTCCCTTTTGTAATTATTTTGGTTTTGTATAGTCCTTAAGAGTTCATTTCCTAGGTTGGTATCTGGCTAGTACAATCCTGTGTCCTGTATTTAGCCTGTGGTCTGATATTGTTTGTTCTCAGATCGAAGGACTTCCTTTAATAAGTCTCATAAGTTTGGTTTGGTTTTTACAAAGTTCCTTAATTTCTGTTTATCTGGAAATGACCGAATTTCACCACCATATTTGAATGAGAGTTTTGCAGGATATATCATTCTTGGCTGGCAATTGTTTTCTTTCAAGGTTTTATATATGTCATCCCATCGCCTTCTTGCCTGCATGGTTTATGCCAAAGAATCCGAGTTTAGTCTTATTGTTTCTCCTCTGTATGTGACTTCTTGTTTTTCACGAGCTGCTTTCAGGATTCTTTGTCTGTCTTTGGTTTTGGCAAGTGTGATTATGATATGCCTTGGTGATTTTCTTTTGGGGTCTATCCTATATAGGGTTCCTTGAGCTTCTTGGATGGCCAGGTTTTCATTTTTCATGATATTGGGGAAGATTTCTGTAAGCAGTTCTTCAATGATCCTTTCTGTGTTTTCTGTTTTCTCCCCCTGTTCTGGAACTCCAATCACTTGAAAGTTTTTGCTTTTGATTGTATCCCACGTAATTCTCAGGGTCTCTTCATTTTTCTTTGTCCTTTTTTCCGAGTTTTCCTCAAACAGAGTTGTATCCAGGTCTCTATCTTCAATTCTACTGATTCTGTCTTCCACCATTTCAAATCTGCTCCTCAGCCCTTCTATGACACTGTCCATTTCTGAAATCTTGTTGTTTATCTTTTGGATTTCTAATTGTTGTTTTTGTATAATTTCTAGTTGTG
>NW_004444116.1:4117927-4120713 GCF_000243295.1 Trichechus manatus latirostris
TGGGCTCCCAACTGGAGAAAAGAAAAAGAAAACAAACCAATTCGAAACAAGCAAACAAAAAAAAGCCCTGGGATCCCACCAGCATGGCAGCACAGACCGGGAAGCAGTTCCACACTTGAATGGAGCTCCACAGCCCCTTAGGAAGAAGCAAAGATGGTGCCTGGAGCCAGGTATTTGAGCAAAAGCAGGCGGAGGTGGTGAGAGGTAAGGAAGAAATCAAAGGAAGCGGATAAAAGCAACACCAGCAGCCAATAAACGGCACTGAGGGAGTCAGCCAGTTTGGGTGGGCGGAAACCAAGCAGCCGGTGCTTCCTGGCCAAGAGACTGTGGCTGCGGGAAGCAGAGGAGGCCCAGTGGGGGTGAAGAAGGATGGGGGGTGGCAAAGGGTATATCGCTGTTTACCAGTTGTTCTGTCTCCTGCTGGAAGCTCCGTGAAGCTGCTTTCTCGTACCCTTTGTTCGCTGGTCTCTGATAGGAGTCCAAGATGGCGGAGCCATACTGCATTAGCTGATAGGGGACCTCTGCATGAACCTCTCCTTGTTCTCCATTCTCTGTCAGTTTCTCAGTCCATTTGGTGATAGGCTGAGTTCTTTATCTCTTCATTTGATGTTTTAGGGTTTCAGGATTGCCGTTTTCTCTGGCTTAGTTTTTCGGATCTTTGCTGTGGAGGGATGGCGCGGTGCTTCTGCCTAGAGTGCCATGTTGCCAGAAGTCCCTCTGAGTAAATTTTTGTAAGACTTGAACCAGGTGGGTGTTACAACAATGTATTTTATTACAATTTGTCATACTATGTACTCATGTTCTTTGAATCTGAAAAATTCTATTATATATTTTATATGTTTATACATATCTTCCTGTCTTCTGTTTTCTTTGCTCCATTTCTTAAACACTTATTCTTTGCATGTGGAATTCCAAAAACATGGGGTTCTTAACAGTTCTAAAAGTACTAAATACATACTGTAGAATATTAAATGTCTTTCTACCACAGAGATCTCAGAACAACTTCTGAGAGTACTGTCATCATCTGGGAAGAAGGGATAAAATGAAAAGCCACTACAGAGCTTAAATATTTATAAAGATCTCAGAATTCATGGTAGTTCAAACAGCTACTGAATAATTTTTACTTTAACTTCCCTGGTGGGAACATCCAGACTTCAGAATTCTATTAAATTCATTTTTTTTCATATTCAAGGACTACAACAACAACAAAATACAATATTCCTAATTTTTTTGCTTTCTTTAAGCTTCTGACTTTCACAAGAGAGGTGTATGAGAAATAGAACGATCCATTCTAGCATTTTTTTAAGGCTTTTTGTTATGAATGTAATTTTATGACAGTATAATTACCATGATATGGAGTGAAAAATGGAGCAAGAAAAAATAATACTGGATACTATACCAGAAACATAAAGGACTTGCTTCCTTAATTTCCTTTTCAGATTGCTTATTGCTAATATATAGAAACTCAACTGATCTTTGTGTGTTGACCTTGTATCATGCCACTTTGCTGAATTCATTTATTAGCTCTAGTAGCTTTCTTATGGATTTTTTAGGAGTATTTTATATGTAGGATCATATTGTCTGTGAAAAGGGATACTTTTACTTCTTCCTTCTTGACTTAGATATTTTTTATTTCTTTTTCTTGCTTAATTTCTCTGGCTAAAACTTCCAGCACAATATTTAATAGCAGTGGTGACAGTGGGCATCCTTGTCTTGCTCCTGACCTTAAGGAGGAAAGAGCTTGGTCTTTCTCCATTGAATTTGATGTTATCTGTGAGTTTTTCATAAATACCCTTTATCAGATTGAGGAATTTACCTTATATTCCTATCTTGTTGAACAATTTTATCATGAAAATGTGTTGGATTTTGTTAAAAGCCTTCTCTGCATCAATTAAGAAGATCATATGCTTCTTTTCCTTTTTTCTATTAATGTGGTGTATTATATTAGTTGATTTTCTAGTGTTGAACCATCCTTGCATTCCTGGGATAAATCCCACTTTCGATCATAGTGTACAATCCTTTTTTTTCATAACATTGTATTTTTGTTGTTGTTGGGAATATACGCAGCAGGACATACATCAATTCAACAATTTCTACATGTCCAATTTGGTGACATTGATTGCATTTTTCAAGTCGTGCATTCTCGCCTTCCTTTTCCAAATTGTTCCTTACCATTAACATACACTCATCACCCCCTAAGTTTCCTATTTAAACTTTTGAGTTGCCGATGTCAATTTGATCTGATACAGATAGTTCTTAAAAGAGCACAATGCTCAAGGCAGGCATTCTTTAACAGTTAAGCAAATTTATTTGGTTTTCAGAAGTCTTCATGGATATTTTTTGGTTTAAGCTTTATCTCAGAGCAATAGTTTTTGAGGTTCATCCAGCAACCATGGCTCCAGAAAGACTGGATTCTACAGGAATTTTAAATTCTGTCCTACATTTTCCCCCCTTTGATCAGGATTCTTCCATAGAATCTTTGATCAAAATACTCAGTAATGCAGCCTGGTACTGGTACAATGACAGATACATTGACCATTGGAACAGAATTGAGAACCCAGATGTAAATCCATCCACCTGCAGTCACCTGATCTTTGACAAGGGCCCAAAGTCCATCAGATGGGGAAAAGACAGTCTTTTTAACAAATGGTGCTGGCAAAACTGGATATCCATCTGCAGAAAAATGAAACAGGACCCATATCTCATGTCGTATACAAAAACTACTTCAAAATGGATCAAAGACCTGAATATAAAGCCTAAAACTATAAAGTTCATAGAAGAAAAAA
>NW_004444116.1:4122329-4165367 GCF_000243295.1 Trichechus manatus latirostris
AGCACAATTGGAAGAGCGTAGTCAATGTCACTGAACTGTGCATGTAGAAATTTTTGAAATGGTGTATCTTTGGCTATGTGTATTTTCACCAAAAAAAACAGTTGAAAAGTTAGAGGGTTGACATGTTGTCGGGTTGTTAACCAGTGTAATAAAACAACATGTGTTCTACTGTTTCATGAGAAACTATTTGTTCTGTAAGCCTTCACCTGAAGTATAAAAAAAAAAAAAAAATAAAAATAAAAAAAAAAAAAAAACATACTCAGTAATGATATCCGGGTACCATCCAGTTCTGATCTCATGGCAGAGGGGAAGTTCATGGAAGTAATTAGCCACACATTCCATTCCTTCCTCCTATTCCTGATGCTCTTTCTTCCTCTGTTGATCCAGGTGAGTAAAGACCAATTGTTGTACTTTGGATGGCCACTTCAAACTTTTAAGACCCGAGGAACTATGCAACAACCATCTAGGAGATAGAACAGAAGCATTAAACACAGTATTAGGCCAGTTCCTTAGGATGGCCCATGAAACCATGACCCTAAACCTCCAAACCAAGAAACAAAAACCCTTGAAGTGTTTGCTTGTGCATAAGGAGTTTCAGAAGCTGCCCCTTTCTGTTGTTGTTGTAAGTATATCTATACAATTTTTATATGCTTTTGAATTCAGTTTGCTAGGATTTTGTTGAAGATTTTTGCATGATTTTGGTCTGTAGTTTTCTTTTTTTGTGGTATCTTTACCTGGCTTTGGTATCAGAGTAATGCTAGCCTCATAGAATGAGTTAGGAAGTATTCCCTCCTGTTCTATTTTTTTGAAAAGTATAAGAAGGATTGGGGTCACTTCTTCTATAAATGTTTGGTAGAATTTCCTATCTGGTCCAGGACTTTCTTTGTTGGGAGGTTTTTGATTACTGATTGAATTTTTTTCTCTTGTTCTGGTTCTGTTGAGATCTTCTATTTCATCTTAAGTCAATGTAGGAAGCTTATGTATTTCTAGAAATTTGTCCATTTATTCTAGAATATCTCATTTGAGAGCATGCAATTGTTCGTAGTATTCTCTTATGATCCTTTTTATTTCTGTAGGGCCAGTTGTAACGTCCGTACTTTTGTTTCTAATGTTATATATTTGTATCTTCTCTATTTTTTTCTTTGTCAGTATAGCTAAAAGGTTTGTTGAATTTATTGATCTTTTAAAAAACCAGCTTCTGATTTCACTGATTCTTTCAATTGTTTTTCTGTTCTTGATTTCATTTATCCTTGCTTTGATCTTTGTTTTTTCCTTTCTTCTGTTGCTGCTGTGAAAAACAGTTTGGTTGTTCCTCAAAAAGTTAAACATCAAATTACCATATGATCCAGCAATTCTACCCCTAGGTATATACCCAAAAGAACTGAAAGCAGAAATGCACAGAGATACTTATACACCAATGTTCACTGCAGCACTATTCACAGTATCTTTATCCCAGACATTGACCGACATTTGTGGCACTATATTTATGTTGTGACATATTCCTGGAAATGGATGAGGTAAAGCTGTTGTGCCTCAAAACAGAATGCTATAAGAACAGCTTTTTGCCTCACTGAATTTACTACAATGACATTTAGTTAGCATAATGAAAGGAGAATATTAGAGTTAAATTGATCAATTTCAATATAACTGGCATAACAGGCACATATAATCCAAAAGAATCAATGTATCAATGAAAGTTATTTTTAATGTTGGCACCACAGTTTGTAATTAATTTTAAATATGGGCTTTTGTACACATGTCAGCATGTATTAATTATCCAATAAATGCCCTGAATTTTCTTGTATTTTTTTCTGAATATTTTCTCTCCCGTGATGATTACAAAATAAGTTGTCTACATTTAAAGGTTGGAAAGGGCCAATTTTCATGTTGGAAATTGCTGGGAAAAACAATCAGTGTCCCATTGTGCCCATGAAATGTTTTTCTTTTCCTATCAGCCTTTTCAAGGCACCCTTAAACTCTTTATTCCTTAGTGTGTAGATCAATGGGTTCAAGCTGGGGGTAACAATGGAATAAAAGATACTGAGAAGTTTACCCTCATCCTGATTTGGACTGTTTCCTGGTTGTATGTACATGTAGATTAGAGTCCCATAGAAGATGGATACCACAATGAGATGGGAGGAACAAGGTCCAAATGCTTTTTGTCTCCCTGTTGCAGATTTGATCTGAAGTACAGCTAGAGCAATGAAACCACTTGAGACCAGAATTAGAAGAAGAGGAACAAAAACCATAATTAGGCATGCAACAAATGTGGTTACCTCCATGGCTGTGGTGTTCACACACAATCTTGACCATGGCAGATATTTCACAAAAAAAGTGGTCTAGGTGATGGTTTCCACGTCGAGGAAAGCTCATTGCATAGGGTGAAAGGATCATGCAATTAATAGCACCAGCTAACCAGGCCATGGCCACCAAGCCCTGGCAGAGCTGTGAGTTCATTATGGTCTTACAGTGCAGAGGCTTGCAGACTGCACTGAACCTGTCATAAGACATCACAGCTAGAAGGATACATTCAACTATGCATAGTGTGACATCAGTGAAAAGTTCAAATGCACAGCCACCAAAGGTTATTCTCTTGTCTTTACCCCAGATATTGACCAACATCTGTGGGACTATATTTGTGGTGTAACAGAGATCCAAGATGGCCAAATTTCTAAGGAAGAAGTACATGGGAGTTTGGAGATGATCATCTAGGAAAGACAGAAGGATGATGACCGTATTTCCTATCAAGGCAATGGCGTAGATGAAAAAGACAACCCCAGAGATGATCATCTCTAGCTGAGGGTGCCCTGTGAATCCAAGAAGTGTGAATCCATTGAAGCAGCTCTCATTGATCATTCTTTTTCTTTTTTTAAAATAGCAGTTCTTAAGATGGAATAATCAACATATTTGAAGGCACAGTGAGTATCTTCACGAACTTTAATGCCAGACTAAACTCAAGCATTGCATTCGAGGTATGGGTATTTTTATTTTTTACTATCAAACATATATAAACATTTTTTCATCATCTAGATAATGTTAAAAAGTTTAAGCTATGGTAGTAAGAGTTATGGATTATTGGATAGTTTTTTGAATATCAAATGAAATGTTCGAAGTACGTTATAATGGAAAGAATGATTGCTAAAACCTAGACGTCTGTATCAATCACTATAGTATATAAAAGGGAACTCTGTTAAATCTAATGTTATTAAATGTCTTCTAATGTGACTGGCTCTTTACTGGAAGAATTTCTTCCAATAACATAGCAGCTGTGCACTCTTAAGGATGCAGAATTCAAATCAATAACATCTCATTTGATCTTTTTTATCATAATTATTTTATGTATCATTCTACTAAGGAGTAAAGCCCCATTAATATTTAATAAAACAAAGGGAACAACTACCAATACTGCCTGATCATAAAAGTTTCCTGGAGTTATTTTCAAATATAGAGATGCCTGTGACCTCTTGAAAAGCTCTATTTTATTTGTTGATTTATTGATTGATTGGGTGGAAGATTGGCATGAGTAATCATTCTTATTATCCTATATGCCACAGAAAGGAGGACAGCATTCTGACCTGCACCTCTCACTGTATTATGGTATACATTTGCCATACCAAAAACCAAACCCATTGCCTCTTGCCATCGACTCGACTCTGACTCAGAGCGGCCCTATAGGACAGAGTAGAACTACCCAATAGGATTTTCAAGGCCGTGATCTTTATGGGAGCAGTCTGCCACATCTTTCTCCCGAGGAGCGTCTGGTGGGTTACAATCGCCTTTCAGTTAGCAGCCCTGTGCTTAACCACTGCACCACCAGGACTCCTTCATTTACCAAATAATTTTAAAAATATGCATTTGCACCATGGAGACAGGCTATCATAGAATGAGGGAAAACATAATAGTATCACTTAAATCAACATCATTCTGTACTTTATCACTTTATTCTAATTAGCCCAAAACTTAAACCCAGGACTTTTTTTTTTCTCCAGGGCTGTTTTCTTCACCAACGTGCACAGATGACTTCCCAGTCTCTATCAGAAATGCATTTCTCATCTAGTTATGTATTTAGGGCAATGAGTTCAAAAGGCTTAAGTACAATCATAAGTAAAGAAACTGGTTGAAATGTGATATTCTTCCCCTCTTAATACTGAGGGCCAGGATGTCGTGGAGGGCTGTTCTTTGCACTAAAGAATGTTTAGCAGCATCCAGGGTCTCTACTAATTGCCAGTATCCAGTACTAGGTGTCAGTAAATCCCTTCCCCAGTTGTGACAACCAAAAATGTTTCCAGAAATTGGCAAATATTCCCTGTGGGGAAAATTGCCTTGATTGAGAACTACTGCCTTAATCCATAAAGAATTTAGGCCTAACTCTAGCTTTCTTCTTGTAGTTTCTTACCTGAAATTATCAAATTATCCGCTTTTCACCTCAGTCTTCTCTGTATCACCCCCATCTTTTACTTCTTTCTTCTCAGATCCAGAAATGTATCTCTGTTTATTGAAAATATTATTTGGTCTCCTCTGTACTGTTCATTCCATCACTTACAGTCTCTTAAGGTCCTGTTTTCCATAAATTTATCATTTTCTTAATTTTATACTGAGATTCTACTACTCATTTACATCTTTCCGTCAGTCTATAAAACTACTCAGTTCTAATAACAATGCAGGCAAAATGTTAAGCCTCTTCAAGAAATATTATTTTCATACTAGTATCCTTAGTGATTAATCCCAGGTTTAGGCATAGAGAAGGTTGCAAATAAACATTTGTCATTTTAAAAGTGAATCTGTGATCTTTACCTGTCCCCTTTATTAAACTCTGAAAGAGAAGTTTCTCCCTAAAACACAAGTCAAATCACATCTTCAAAAATACAATATGGCTTCTCTCATATACATTATTTAAAAAATATTACCTCAAAGACAAAGGTGGCACTAACTTCTTAAACCAATAATCTTTTCTCAGTTATCTTATCTGATTGAGCTCATATGTGCCATACGACAATACTGACCAATATCTTATTTTTGAAGTAATTCTGTTCTCTTTCAAAGCAGTATCATGAACCTCCATTATAACTTCTTTTGGGTTCACTTTCTCCTGCACTTTCCTTTACTCTAACTAACATTCATTTCTCCCCCTTCCCTCTATCCATCTTCAAATTTCTCTAATCAGATATCTGCTTTACTCTTTGTTCCATTGATCACCTTCATTTTTGTGGCTTCAGTTACCAGCTTTGGACAGATAACTCTGCCATCTATATTTACCTAATTGTACCATATGTACAATTTTTCCAGCATACTCAACATCAACACATAGGTTTAAGTCATAATTTCACATAAACACATAGGTTTACAACCCACTTTTCACATCATAGTTCAACACTGAATCCATGAGTTTTACTCCTCTAACAAATCTACCGCTTTTTTCACTGTGATACACATTTATTTTGTTAGATGTATGTTCCCTAAAGTACCTGTTATTGTTGTTAGTTGCTGTCGAGTCAATTCCAACTTATAGCAACTCCATGTGTTACAGAGTAGAACTGCTCCATAGAGTTTTCTTGGTTGTAATCTTAACAAGCAGATTGCCAGGCGTTTTCATCCAGAGTACCACTGAGTGAGTTTGAACTGCCAACCTTCAGGTTAGCAGTCGAGTGCCAACAGTTTGCACCACCCAGGGACCTTCTCAAGTACCTAACAGACTCTTACTAAACATTTTTAAAAATAAATCATGGGAGTAAACAATCATGAACACATGGGTAAAGAGGAATGGCCATTTGAATGTTTAGCATCTCCAATGCAAAAGATGTTAACATACTGATTAGCTGATGTCCTATATACCATTATAGTAAGAAATATTGGTATGAAAGCCAGAAAATTGTATGCAAATCACTGCATAAACAAACCCCTAATAATATTATCAAAGACAACCTAATTTCTCCCCACTTACCCTAATTCAGCTGAGTAAATTTTTCAGTGCTGATGATTCAGCCAAGAACAATCCTGAAGATAAAAGTATATTTATTTTCTAAAATAAGAGATGGCTGTTCTTCGTTATGTCTTAACCAAGCAGCAATATTCCTAGACTACTCCTGCTTCTTCTGCCCACTTGTCACAGTGAACTTTCCTGCCTATCCGAAAAGGCTCTTCTTCCTCTCACCTCTCCCAGCTCAGAGGTCCAAATAATAATGCTCTTGTCTCCCTCCTCCTGCGTCAAAGAATTCAAGGAGACACATCTGTGATGTGAATCATAACTAATTTGTTTTCCCTCGAGAGCAATGATGAAATTTTTGAGTAATGATAAAATACTTGGGGACTCTGAGTATCTCAAAAGCAATTAATGTATATTGATAATTACCCAGAAATACAGAAACAAAGCAAAACAAAACAAAAATTCTCCCTGAAAGTTAGCTATGAGTTTCCACAATTAGCTGCTTTCCTCAACTTTGAATAACCATTACCATTACCCTTATTATAAATAATGTTAATATAAGTGAAAATAATTATAATGGTTTTAATTATTTTGTGCTTTATTAGCCACAATGCGTTTTTTGTATGTAATGTCTTATTGATTCTTAAACATTTTTGGTTGATGGTATTATTCCTTTTTCATATGAATGAAAACTGAGTGTCATAGAAATTACGGTACAAGCCCAGTGGGAACAAGTAATAAACAGTACAGATATAACACACGTCTTTATCTTATAACACCATGCCTTGTTTTTTAATTGAACATATCTTCTTATTAATGATCTGAAGTTTTGAAAGACATTTTATTGACAAAGTTATTTAAAATTTCAGCATAGAGCAGCATATTTGGCAGTGAATACTCCTAGTAGCAATCTTCCAAATGAATCAGAGGAGAAAGAAATGCCATGGATAAAAAAAGTAACACAGATATACCAGTGGTAATGATTTGATAGACCTACAAGCAGAGTGTAGAATTTAGAAATGTTGCCTCTTACTTTTATTCTTAAATTGCTATGCAATGTAACCCAAAAACTACACTGCCATTTAATAGACAGTTTTTTTTTCTAAAAAAAAATCCACTACTTTCTTTTGCTGGAGGGGTTACTCTATAGGGACATTAGAACATTAGGCCTGAAGCAATCTTGAAGAACAATCATCAGTGAGATATAAAAACTCCAGTGTTCTTAAGGTTGAATAAAATAGCGATTTACAATTGCAGCATCTGCAAGAGAAAGCTAGACAATAAATAAAGAAGACTGAAGAATTGATGCCTTTGAATTATGGTGTTGACTAAGAATACTGAATATACCATGGACTGCCAAAAGAATGAACAAATCTGTCTTGGAAGAAGTACAGCCAGAACGCTCCTTCGCCTTCTTCTCTCAGAAATAAACACAAAATTAATGAGAACAAAAAGCAAAATAATCTCAGATGCATTTGAAAACCAGAATTGCCAAATATTGATTTCTGAAAGTAGTGAAGGTCAAAGAGGGGGGCTTAAGATGAGTATATCCATCACAGCTGCTCTCAGAAATAACAGAAAAAGATCTCTTTGGAGTACAAAGTCAACTGTCTCTTGTTACAACAACAGGAACAGGGAATGAAGGCGGCCAATACAAATTTTCCTGGATCTCTGTATGGCATCTAGGAAAGCAGAACTAGGAATCATGGAGGTAAGCTGCTTTTGAAAGAAGTAGTCTGCTGTTGAAAGATTGGAGAGGAGATTTTGCCTCACAGGCGACTTACAGCAGAAAAGCCCAGTTGGTTGAGATGAAGTAAAGGCCAAAATAGCTCCCATACACATTTAACCTGGGTCATAAGCAATATTTTTGCTGACCTAGAGTAAGGACTTGTCTCCTCTCCAATATGAATCTCCTACAAATAGTTGATCTAGGAAAGAAAAAAACAGAATTCATTAACAGTGAATAATGAAAAGGGAACCAGATTTTTATGATATAAAGGTCTAGTACTATCGGGTCGCTGCGAGTTGGAACCAACTCTACGGCACCTAATAACAACAATTAGGAATATAAGGAGCCCTGGTACAGGGTCACTATGAGTCGGAATCGACTCAACAACAATGAGTTTGGATTTTTTTTTTTTTTTTGGTTTTGTGGCACAATGCTTAAGTGCTTTGTTGCTAACCTAAATCTTAGTGGTTTGAACCCACTAGCTGCTCTGTGGGAGAAAAGACCTGGGGATCTGCTCTAGTAAAGACTTCAGCCTAGGAAACCCTATGGGGCAGTTCTACTCTGTCATATAGGGTGGCTATGACTTAAAGTTGACTCAACAGCACACAACAACAACAACAACTGGAAATACACAAAACACTGAACAATAAAACCAAGATAGTAATAGGAAAATAAATGGTAGATGAGGAACATTCACCACAAAATCATTGCCATACAGGAGGCAAACGTTATTTATTTTTAAAAGGTCAACATTAAAAAGGTGACTGACGCTATGAAACTAGAATATAAAGCACAAATCTGAAAATATATGGCAAAATAGTAAGTGGGATGAACCATGAGCTGGTAGAACTCAGGCTAAAAAGAGAAGGAAAAAATAAAAACTGAAAAAATAAAAGTCAAAATTATAAAAACAAAAGGAGAATAGACTCAGTTGAAATGATGGAAGAAGTAGAATAGTTAAACTTGAGAAAGAAATAACCAAGAAGGAATAGAATCAAAATAGTAAAAGACAAAATATGTTTTAGAACATAAGAAAGAAGACATAGCTCTACAGACTGAAAAATTTTCACTTTGTTTCAGGTAAAAAAAAAAGAAAAAGTACAGAAAGTGGTAAAAACACTAGTACTGTTGCTGGACTTCAAAGATAATCAGTTGGTCAACTGGACAAAATGACCATACGTAAAGACAAAAGTCAGGCTGGTTCCAGACTTCTCTGCAACAATGATGACAATTATAAAGTAAGATGTGTGAGCTAATAATTTTATACTCCAAAATACTCTAATTTAAACAAAAGGAGGACAATAGCAGCAACAATAGAGCAGAAATAATAAGAATAACATTAGCAAGATAATGAAATGTAAAATTAATGTATAGAACTCCATGTACTTTGTGTACATAAACAATAACCTTAAAGACGGTTTCTGGAACTTAACATAAAAAGATTTTCTCTCTTTGATCACAGGAATTGGGTTCTTCTTTGAGTAATTATCTGAAACAGATGAAAATATCTTAGAAAAAAGGTGCGATGTGGTACCTTTACCTTAGATCATTGCTAAGATGACTAATAATTAGAACCCTTGGCATTCTTGGTTAATAACTGGTTTTGCTGCTGTTGTCTTCAAACTGAAGATATCCCTTTGTGGACATATTCCTAAGACTGGGTGGGGCAAACATGTTGTGCCTTAAAATAGAGTACTATAAGAACAGCTTTTCACCTCATTGAATTTATGACAGTGACAGAAAGCACAATGAAAGTCGATGATTAGGGTTAAATTGATCATTTTTAATACAACTTGGTAACAGACATGTATAATCCAAAAGAATCAGTGCATCCATGTAAATTATTTTTAATGCTAGTACTTCAGTTTGTAATTTCATTTTGAGCATGAGTTTTGTACACATGTTTACGTGTATTAATTATTCAATAAATGCATTGAATTTTATTTTATTTTTTATTGCATTTTTTCTGATTATATTCTTTCTCTTAGGTGATGATTACAAAATAAGTTGTCTACATTTAGAAGTTGGAAAAGGCCAATTTTTGCATTGGAAATTGCTGGGGAAAAGAATCAGTGTCCTGTTGTGTCCATGGAATGTTTTTCTTTTCCAATTAGCCTTTTCATGGCCCCCTTGAACTCCTTATTCCTTAGTGTGTAGATAATGGGTTCAAGCTGGAGGTAACAGTGGAATAAAAGATACTGAGAAGTTTACCCTCATCCTGATTTGGACTGTTTCCTGGTTGTATGTACATGTAGATTAGAGTCCCATAGAAGATGGATACCACAATGAGATGGGAGGAACAAGGTCCAAATGCTTTTTGTCTCCCTGTTGCAGATTTGATCTGGAGTACAGCTAGAGCAATGAAGTCATATGAGACCAAAACGCAATCTTAATCATCACAGACATTTCACAAAAAAAGTGGTCTAGGTGGTGGTTCCCACATCGAGGAAGGCTCATGGCAAAGGGTGAAAGGATCATGCAATTAATAGCACCAACTAACCAGGCCATGGCCACCAAGCCCTGGCAGAGCTGTGAGTTCATTATGGTCTTACAGTGCAGAGGCTTGCCGACAGCATTGAACCTGTCATAAGACATCACAGCTAGAAGGATACATTCAACAATGCATAGTGTGACATCAGTGAAAAGTTGAAATGCACAGCCACCAAAGGTTATTCTCTTGTCTTTACCCCAGATATTGACCAACATCTGTGGGACTATATTTGTGGTGTAACAGAGATCCAAGATGGCCAAATTTCTAAGGAAGAAGTACTTGGGAGTTTGGAGATGATCATCTAGGAAAGATAGCAAGATGATGGCCATATTTCCCATCAAGGCAATGGCGTAGAAGAAAAAGACCACTCCAGAGATGATCATCTCCATCTGGGGGTGCCCTGTGAATCCAAGGAGCATAAGTCCATTGAAGTAGCTCTCATTGATCGTTTTTTTTTCTTTCTGTAATAGCAATTCTGAAGATGGAAAAATTAACGTATTAGAAGGCACGGTTGAGTATATTCACAAACTTTAATGCCAGACTAAAATCAAGCACTATATTCAAGGTATGAGTATCATTTTTTATTATCTAACATATAAACATTTTTAATGGTCTATATAATATAAAACATTTAAGCTATGATAGCAAGAGTGATGGATTATTGGGTAACTTTTTTAATAACAAATGATATTCAAATGTGGGTTATAATGGAAAGAATGATTGCTAAAACCTAGAAATCTGTATCTATCACAAGATTTTATAAAAGAGGACTTTGTAAAATCTAATGTCATTAAGTGTCTTCTAATATGACTGGTTCTTTACTGGAAGAATTTCCTCTGCTCCAGTAACATAGCAACTGTTCATACTAAAGGATGCAGAATTGAAATCAGTAACTTCTCATTTGATCCTTTTTATTATAATTTTGTGTATAATTCCGCTAAGGAGCAAAGTCATATTAATATTGATTAAAACAAAGGGGATAGCTTCCAATACTGACTGATCACTAAAGTTTCCTGGAGTTATTTTCAAACATAGAAATTTCTGTGACCTCTCTTGAAAAATTCTGTTTTATTTATTTATTGGTTGATTGTGTGGGAGATAGACATGAGTAACAATTCTTATTATCTTAAATGTCATAGGAAGATAGACAGCAAGTTTGACTTGCTCATCTCATCGTATTATGGTATACATTTACCACAGAACTTAAAAAATATGTATTTACAACCTTGGAGACAAGTTATCTTAGAATGAGGGAAAGCATATAGTATCGCTTAAATCAATATCATTCTCTCCTTCATTACTTAATCTTAGCTAGCACCAACATTCAAACCCAGAGCTTTCTCCTGGGCCCATTCCTTTCACCATAGTGTCAATCTCTTTGTTGAGATAACTTCCCAACCTCTTTCTCAGAAATGCTCTTCTCTTCTAGTTGTATATTTATGATGATAATGAACTCAAAAAGTCTTAAAAACAATCATGAATAAAGAAACTGGATGGCATTTGACATATTTTCCTCTTAACACTGAGGATCCGGTTGCTGGAAGTTGAGAATATAAGGCATCTGTAACAAAAAAATATCACGTCTGGGTTCGTAGGTAGAGCCTAGGTTTAATACCCATCATTCTGCTGGTTTCTTTTCTCCCCCCAATCCAGGATTTTTCAGCCTTAGTAGTATTGACATTTAAGCCAGATAATTTTTTGTTGTGGAGGGCTGTTCTGTACATTATATATGATATTTAGCAGCATCTCTGGTTTCTACCAGTAGCCAGTACCCATGATCAGGTGGCTTTAACACCCCTCCCCAGTTGTGACAGCCAAAATGTTTCCAGAAATTGCCAAAAGTCCCCTATGGGGCAAAATTACCTTAATTAAAAACTACTTCCTTAACCTATGAACAGACTAGACCTAACTACAGTTCTCTTATAATTTCTTACCTGAAATTATTAAATTATCTCCTTTTTAACACCTAACTTATTATTTCTTCTCAGATCCATAAAAGTATCTCTTTTATTGCAAATATTATTTGACCTCTTCTGTATTGTTACTGTCATCATTTATTGTCTCTTAAAGTCTAATTCTCCATAAATTTATTCCTTCCTTGTTTTTACACTGAGTTTGCACTACTCATTTACATCATTCTCTCAGTCTATAAAACTGCTCAGTTCTATAAAATTGCAATCAAAATGCTAAGCCTTTTCAAGCTATGTTATTTTCCTGCTTGTATCCTAGTGATTAGTTCCAGATTTAGATACAGAGAAAGTTGCCAGTATATATTTGTTATTTTAAAAGCGAGTCTGTACAAAATCACCACAAGAAAAGAAAACTACAGACCAAGATCCCTAATGAATAGGGCTGCAAAAATCTTCAGCAAAATACCAGAAAAAAACAAATCCAACAGCATAGTAAAAGAATTATATATCATGACCAAGTGAGATTTGTTCCAAGGATGAAAGTGTAGTTCAACATTAGAAAACAAACCAGTATAATACACCACATTAATAGTGCAAAGGAAAAGAACCACATTGTCATATCAATCGATGCAGAAAAGGCATTTGATAAAATCCAACACCATTTTATGTTAAAAATACTCAACAAGCTAGGAAAAGAAGAGAAATTCCGCAATATGATTAAGGGCATTTATGAAAAACACACATCCAACATTATACTCAAGGGAGAAAAATTGAGACCTTTTTCCCTTAAGATCAGAAACAAGACAAGAATGACCACTCTCATGACTGCTACTCAGTCTTGTACTGGAAGTCCTAGCTAGGGCAATAAATCAAGAGAAAGAAATAAAAATATCCAAGTCACGAAAGAAGAAGGAAAATTATCCATATTTGCAGATGACATGCTCTTATACAGAAAAAATCCCAATGAAACTGCAAGGAAGCATATAGAGCTAATAGAGGAATTAATCAATGTTGCAGGGTACAAGGTCAACACACAAAAATCAGTTGGGCTTCTATACCCCAGCAATGAGTATTTTCAAAAGGAAATTAATAAAACGATTCCATTTACAATGGCATCTAAAAGAATAAAATGTCTAAGAATACATATAACCAGAGATGTGAATTACTTATATAATGAAAATTACAAAACATTACTGAAAGAGATTAAAGAAGACCTAAATAAATGGAAAAACATCCCATACTCATAGATTGGAAGACTTGATACTGTTAATATGTCAATACTACCCAAAGCAATCTATAGATTCAACACAATCCCTATCAAATATGACAAAACATGACATTGAGTATATCATATACCTGAATTTAGAGACCATCTCAAGAATAGATTTGACACAATGAACACTAATTACCAGATGAGTTGTAGGATGACATTAAGGACATACATGAGGAAAGCAAAAGATCATTGAGGAGACAGGAAAGAAAAAAGACCAAAATGGATTTCAGAAGATATGCTGAAACTTGCGTTGAACGTAGAGTAGCTAAGACGAAAGAAAGAAATGATGACGTAAAAGAGCTGAACAGGAGAATTCAAAGGGTGGTTCAAGAAGACAAAGTAAAGTATTATGATGAAATGTACAAAGATCTGGAGTTAGAAAACCAAAAGGGAAAAACATAGTATTTCTCAAGCTGAAAGAACTGAAGAAAAAAATCAAGCATCAATTTGCGATATTGAAGGATTCTATGGGCAAAATATCGAACCAGGCAGGAAGAATCAAAAGAAGACGGAAGGAATACACAGAGTCATTGTGCCAAAAAGAATTAGTCAATGTTCAACCATTTCAGGAGGTAGCATATGATCAAGAACCGATGGTATTAAAGGAAAAACTCCAAGCTGCACTGAAGGCATTGGTGAAGAATAAGGCTTCAGGAATTGACGGAATACCAGTTGAGATGTTTCAACATACAGATACAGTGCTGGAGGTGTTCACTTGTCTATGCCAAGAAATTTGGAAGAGCTACCTGGCCAACCAACTGGAAGAGATCCCTATTTGTGTGCATTCCAAAGAAAGGTGATCCAACAGAATGCAAAAATTATCGAACAGTATCATTATTGTCACACACAAGTAAAATTTTGCTGAAGATAATTAAAAAATGCTTGCAACAGTACATCGACAAGGGACTATCAGAAATTCAAGTTGGATTCAGAAGAGGACGTGGAACCAGGGAAATCATAGCTGATGTCAGATGGATCATGGCTGAAACAGAATACCCAGAAAGATGTTTACCTGTGTTTTATTGACTATGCAAAGGCATTCAATTGTGTGGATCATAACAAATTATAGACAACATTGTGAAGAATGGGAATTCCCAAACACTTAATTGTGCTCATGAGGAAACTGTACATAGATCAAGAGGCAGTCATTTGAACAGAACAAGGAGATACTGCGTGGTGTAAAATCAGGAAAGGGGTGGATCAGGGTTGTATGCTTTCACCATATGTATTCAATCTGTATGCTAAGCAAATATCTGAGAAGCTGGACTATATGAAGAATGCAGCATCAGGATTGGAAGAAGACTCATGAACAACCTGAGATATGCAGACGACACAACCTTGCTTGCTGAGAGTGAAGAGGACTTGAAGCACTTACTGATGAAGATCAAAGATCACAGCCTTCAGTATGGATCACACCTCAACATAAAACAAAAATACTCACAACTGGACTAATAAGCAACGTCATGCTAGACAGAAAAAGATTGAAGCTGTCAAGGATTTCATTTTACTTGGATCCACAATCAACATTCATGGAAGCAGCAGTCAAGAAATTAAAAGACGCATTGCATTGGGCAAATGTGCTGCAAAAGATCTCTTTAAAGTGTTGAAAAGCAAAGATGTCACCTTGAAGACTAAAGTGTGCCTGACCTAAGCCATGGTGTTTTCAACTGCCTCATATACTTGTGAAAGTTGGACAATGAATAAGGAAGATGGAAGAAGAATTGACACCTTTCAATTGTGTTGTTGGCAAAAAATATTGAATATACTGTGGACTGCCAAAAGAAGAGGAAAATCTGTCTTGGAAGAAGTGTAACCTGAATGGTCCTTGGAAGCAAAGATGGCCAGACTAAGTCTCACATACTTTGGGCATGTTAGCAGGAGGCACCAGTCCCTGGAGAAGGACATCATGCTTGGTAAAGTAGAGGGTCAGCGAAAAAGAGGAAAACCCTTAGCAAGATGAACTGACACAGTGGCTGCAATGATGGTCTCAAGCATGACAACGATTGTGAGGATGGCACCGGACCAGGCAGCGTTTTGTTCTGTTGTACACAGGGTCGCTATGAGTCAGAACTAACTCAAAGGCACCTAACAAACAACAACATAAAGAAAAATGAAATCCTGATACATTCTACAACATGACTGAAACATGAAACCTTATGCCTAGTTAAGTATTTCAATTACAAAAGACAAACATTGTATGATCCCACTTATATTAAATATCAAGAAAAGGCAAATATATAGAGACCAAAGTTTATTAGTGGCTATCAGGTGTTGGTTGGGGAGCAAACAGGGAATCAAAAGAAGCATTGAGTATCTGCTACTGGTGGTGGAAAACTTGGTAAGGGATTATAGTAATGGTTGCACAATGTGATTCATGTAGTCGGTGTCACAGAACTCTACATGTAGAAAATGTTGAATTGGAAAATGTTCTGTTGCATATCTTTTTTTTTTAGCCATAATTTAAGAAGTGAAAAAAAAAAGTGAACATGCAATTCTTACTTGTCTCCTTTATTAAACTCTGAAAGAGAAATTTCTCCCGAAAACTCAATTCAAATTACATCCTCAAACATACAATATGGCTTCTCTCACATACACAATTTAAAAAAATATTATCTCAAAGGCAAAGGTGGCCCTAACTTCTAAAACCAATAAATAATGTCTTCTCAATTATCTTAACTGCTTGAGTTTTTGCCATAAAACAATACTGATCAATGTCTCATTTTGGAAATGATTCTACTCTCCTCCAAAGCAGTATAATGAACCTCCATTATAACTTCTTTTGAGCTCATTTTTCTCCTTCACTTTCATCCACTGCACCTTCTCATTTATTTTCCCTTTCCCCTCTATCCATTTCCAAAGTTCTCTAATCAGATATCTGCTTTACTCTCTGTGCCATTGATTTCCTTTATTTTTGTGGTTTCAGTTACTAGGTTTAGATAGATAACCCTGCTGTCTATCTGTACTAGTCCCACTTTTCTATTCTATTTCCAAATATGCAATGTTACCAGTGTGCTCAACATCAACACATAGATTTAAATAATCACTTCACATAAACACATAGGTTTACAACTGATTTCAAACATCATAGTTCAAAAGTGAATTCAACAAATTCACTGACTCTTTTATGTGGTACATATTTTATTTTTATTAGATATATGTCCCCTAAAGTATCTCTTTCTTTATAAATATTTCTTAAAATTCATCGTGAGATAGGTATGTAATCACACACACTTAAGTAAAGAGGAACATCCATTTGCATTTTTAGCATCTCCAATACAAAAGATATGAGCATACAGATTAATGGATGTCCTATGTGCCATTGTGGCACAGTAATTAAGAGCTTGGCTGCTAATCAAAATGTCAGCAGTTCAAATCCACCAACCACTTCTTAGAAACCCTATGGGGTAGTTCCACTCTGTCCTATAGGATCACTATGATTCAGAATTGACTCGTCAGCAACGGGTTACATGTCATTGCAGGAAGAAACATTGGTATAGAAGACAGAAAGTTGGATGCAAATCACTGCATAAACAAACCTCTAATAATATTACCAAAGACAACCTAGTTTCTCTCCACTTATCCTAATTCAGCTAAGTAAACTTTCAGTGTTGATGATACAGCCAAGAATAATTCTGAAGATAAAAGTAATTTTATTTTCTAAAGTAAGAGATGAATGTTCTTCATCATGTCTAAACCAAGCAGCAATGTCCCTAGACTGCTGCCATGTCTGCCTACTTGTCACAGGGAATCTTTGTGTCTGTGGAGGAAAGCTCTTTTGCCTCTCACCTGTCCCAGTTCAGAGGCCCAAATAATAATGCTCTTGTCTCCCTCCTCCTGTGTAAAAGAATTCAACAAGGAGACACATCTGTGATGTAAATCATAACGAATTAGTTTCCCCTTGAGAGCAATGATGAAATTTTTGAGCAATAATGAAATACTTGGGGACTCTGAAAACCTCATAAGCAATTAATGTATATGGATAATTGCCCAGAAACACAGAAACAAAGCAAAGCAAAACAAAACAAAATATTCTCCCTGAAAATAAGTTATCAGTTTTCACAGTCACCTGCTTTCTTCAACTTTGGCTAGAAATTAAAATACTATTACTATTACTCATATTATAAATGATGCTAACATGCATAAAACAAATTATAATGGTCTTAATTGTTATGTGCTTCACTAGTCACAATACACTTTTGTATATAATGTTTTATTGATTCTTAAACCATTCTTGATAAATGTTTTCTTTTTTATATGGTTGAAAATTCAGTGTTATAGAAGTTATGGGACTAGTCCAGTGTGAAAAAGTAATATGTACTACTATAAAAATGATGTGGCGGTGGCATCTGACCTCCTCTAACTTCACAAGGAGGAAGGAGAATTAAAATCAACAGCCCAAGGCTGATTCCTATGAGGTAGAGGTCAAATATACCTCCTCTCTCTAACCTTTTTACCAATTATGACACCAGCAATCCTTTCCACGGCACTCTCTACTTCTCTGCTAGGTTCAATAATTCATTGCAATGGCCACACAAAACTCACAGACAATACTCATGATTATGGAGTTTATTAGAGGAGTAGCAGGTTACAATTCAGGATCAGATATGACTCAGGATATAGTGCTTCAATCAGGACAGCTACTTCTCACTCTCTGCTGCTGGGCCTTGCTCAGGGCCTTCTTGGACAAGTGTTACAATTCTTAGCTCCATGGGCCAACTAGCCCCATGGCAGCTGACTTGTGCCAGTCTCCTGGTTCCTGCCATCTCGCGCTACTATTGCTCTTGCTACTGCTGTACTGCCGTGTCTTCTGTGTTACAACTTCTCATTCTCTCCCTGTCTCCCTTTAAGCTTAGCAGGATGGCAAAACTGACCAATCCTTGTTAGGATTCCATATACCTTATTTGCATGATCCCACCCCCACAAGGGTGCCATGCACCTTATTTGCATTATCAGCAAGCTATCCAATTCCCTTGGTGGGCCACAAGCACTTTATTTGCATAGTCCCATCCAATCATTTGGTGGGAGTTACAAGACCACGGTGGGAAAGGCCATATACAAGTGATTCATTGCTCCACAACTACAGATGAAACACACATTCTACATTTTCTGACTGTATGTCTTGTTTTTTAAGTGAACATATCTTCTTATTAATGATTTAAAGTTTTGAAAGATATTTCACTGACAAAGTTATTTGTGATTTCAGCATTATCTGTTGCTGTCAAGTCAATTCCAACTCATAGTGACCCTATAGGACCGGGTAGAACTGCCCCATAAGGTTTTCAAGGAGTGGCTGGTGGATTTGAACTGCTGACCTTTTGGTTGGCAGTCAAGCTCTTAACCACTGTGCCACCAGGGCTCCATGATTTCAGCATAGAGCAGCATATTTGGCAGTGGATGCCCCTAGTAGCAATCTACCAAATGAATCAGATGAGAGAGAAAGACAATACATATAAAAGCATATAGAAGCATAGTATAGAATTTAGAAATATTGCCTTTTACTTCTATTCATAAAATGTTATACAGTGTAACTTAATATAACTACCACTGCTATTTAATAAACACTTTTTTTTCAATTGATTAGTGTCCTTTACTGGAAATATTACTTTATAGGAAAATAAGAGTATTAGCCCTATGATGATTTTAGAGAACAATCAGCAATGAGAGATAAAAGTTACAGTGTTCTTATGGTTGGATAAAATAACTATTTTTTACTTGCCTCTCTCAGAAATAAACTTAAAATTAATAAATAGAGCAAAAGCAAAATAATCTAAGGTATCTCTGAAAACTGGAACACCAAGTAATGATTTCTGAAAATAGTGAGGGTCGAGAGGACCTTAAGACAGAGTATGTCCATCACTAGTGGACTCAACAATAACAGAAAAAGCCTGTTTCCCTTAAGCAAACGGCAACATCTGAGTATAAAGCAATATATTATTCATAATATATTACACATATTAATATAATCATTGTAATTATAATATTAGAATAATATAATACATTACTATAGTATGTATATATCTATATATATACTATATATTGATCACAATACTTATTATTGATCACAATAATAATAATTAATTATGTGTTAATTAATTAATACATAATATTAATATATCATCTCTTGTTACAGTAACTTGAATGGGGAACGAAGGCTGGCAATATAAATTTTCTTGGATCTCTATGCAGCATCTAGGAAAAGCAGAACTAGGAATCATAAAGGTAAAGTGCTTATGAAGGAAATGTTCTGTTGTTGAAGAAGTGCAGCGAGCGTACAGAGACTTCATTATAGCAGACCTAGAACAGAAAAGCTCAGTTGATTGAAGAAAACTGAAGGCAAAAATAGCTCTCTCATACACATTTAACCTGGGTCATAAACAATATTTTTGCTGGCCTAGAAACAGGATTTGCCTCCTCTCCAACATAAATCTCTTACAAGTAGTTAATGTAGGAAAACAAAAACTGAATTCATTTACAATGAATAATCAAGAGAGAACTAGGCTTTAATAATAATTTAAAAAGTTCTATTATAGGGAATGTACAAAATTCTAAAAATTGAAACCAAGAAAGTGATAGAAAATAGATGGTAGATGAGGAATACTCACCACAAAATTGTTGCCACACGGGAGGTAAGGATCATGACTAAACACGATATCATTATTTTTAAAAAAGCAAACCTTAAAAATATTACTGACACTATGAAACTAGAATACTATAAAGCCATAAGTGCAAAAATCAGAAAATATAAGGTAAAATATCAATTGAGGATGAACCATGAGCTGGTGGAACTCAGCCTAGAAACAGAAGGAAAAATCAAAAGCAGAAAAATAAAAATAAAAATTATAGAAAAAGAAAAGAGAATAGACACAGCTGAAATCATGGAAGGAATGAAGAAGGAAGGATTGTTAAAAATGAGAAAAAGAAATAACCAAGGAAGGAAGTATAGAATCAAAATAGTAAAACGTACAATGTGCCTTACAAGATGTGAACAAAGGTATGGATCAATACCCTGAAAAAATGCTCACTTTGCTTCAGGTTAAAAAAAAAAGAAAAAATTAACACCGAGTGGGAAAAATTCTATTAAAATTACTGGACTTCGAAGATAAAAAATCAATTGGTCAACTGGACAAAATGATTATAAAAGTCAAGCTAGTTCCAGGCTTCTCTGCAACAACGTTCACAAGTGCTTAAATGAATCTGCATGAGTTAATAATTTCATTCCCCAAAGTACTCTCATTTAAATCAAAGAGAATAGGAGCAGCAACAACTCAGCACAAATAATAAGAAAATCAGCAAGATATTGGATGTAAAATTAATCTATAGAAATCCATGGACTTCATATACATAAACAATAACCAGTTATGGAAGACAAGACATTAAAAACAGCCAAAAAAAAAAAAAAAAACACTTCAAATCTGGCAAAAACTTTACAGGAAATGTACAAAATATAAATAATGAAACCTTTAATTAAATTGTTGAAGCAAACAAAAAGAGATTTGAAGAAATGAAAAATTACATTGTATTCTTAGACAAGATGATTGAATACCATAAAAATATCAGTTCCCCTTATTCATGCTCTTAAGTAATTTTGGAACTAATTCTAATCTGCTAATATTTTTATAAGGATTTCTTCATCTACAGTCATGAAAGATTTTATTTTCTTAATGTGTCATTGTAATGTTTTTGTATCTGGCCTCATAAAATGAGTTGGGAAGTATTCCTTCTCTTTCTGTATTTTGAAATAACTTATATGAGATTAGTGTTATTTCCTTTTAAAAAGTTTAATGATATTTATGGATGAAGTGTTGGAGAAGAATATTGAATATACCACAGACTGCCAGAAGAATGAACAAATCCATCTTGGAGGGAGTGCAGCCAGAATGCCCCTTAGAAGTGAGGATGGCGAGATTTCATCTAGCTTAAATTTGGACACACCATCAGGAAAAACCAATGCTAGAAAAGGACATCATGTCTGGTAAAGTAGAGGGTCAGCAAAAATAAGGGAAATCCTCCATAAGATGGATTGACATGATGGCTGCAACAATGCGCTCAAACACACCAAAGATGGTAAGGATGATATAGGACTGGGCAATGTTTCACTCTGTTGTACATAAGGTCACCATGAGACGGAGCTGTCTCATAGCAACTAACAACAACATGGATGAAGTAATCTGGCCATGGAAGTTTCTTTGATGAATTTTGTGAGCATGCTGCCGAGATTCCTCTTCAGGAATGAAGGACTTGCTACCTCAGTACTGAGACTGCTGCCGGCAGATATTTCTCAGCCTGCCTTCTCAAGGATTGCTTTAGTCAAACAGAACCACCTTCACCTGGCAGCTTTCATGCCATGATTGATTGAGGTGGAGGTATAAAACCCCAGCCCTCTTGAACCACCTCAGGAGAGCTCTGAAGGATCATCCCACCTTAAGAACTCTTTGCATGGTCAGCTAAGGCTTCTTCTGATTCTGAATCACAGTTTTATACCTCCCTATCCTGGTGGTGCAGTGGTTAAGAGGTTGGTTGTTAACCAAGGTCAGCAGTTGAAATTCACCAGCTGCAACTTGAAAGCCCTATGGGGCAGTTCTACTCTGTCTTATAGGGTCACTATAAGTAGGAATCGACAGGACGGCAACAAGTTTATGGTTTATTCCCAATCGTGCTTCCTTCCCTTTGAATCATGGATGTTGACCCCAAGAGTACTTTCAAATAAACCTCCAGCACTATATCAGAGTCTGCTTCCTGTAAAATCCAAGGAGAACAAGGATCTTGGATTTCAAATTCCTTTCCTTAATAGATAGAGGGCTATTTAAAAGTTTCTATTTCTTCTTATTTGAGTTTTGGCAGTATGTATTTCTTCTTCTTTTTAATTGTGGCAAATATGTATAGAAGCAAGCATTTGACCTGTGTTTTTTTAAGAGTTTATACATTTTATGTAAGGTGTCAAATTTATTGGCACTAAGGAACCCCTGGGTGGTACAAAGGATTACCATGCTTGACTGCTAACCAAAAAGTGGAGGTTCTATTCCACCCAGAGGTGTCTCAGAAGAAAGGCCTGACAAGTTACTTCTGAAAAGTCAGTCATTGCAAACCCTACAAAGCACTATTCTACTCTGACACACATGGAGTCATTATGAGTTGGAATTGAGTCCATGGCAACTGGTTAACTTATTCATAACATCCTTTTATCACTATTTTAGTGTCTGTAGGACCTCTGGTGGTAGTCCCTCTTTCATTCCTGATATTGGCATTTAAAAAAAAATTGCGAGGATTTTTATCAATTTTGTTAGTCTTTTCTAAAATCCAACTTTTGTTGACTTTCTCTACTGCTTGATTTTTTTTTTTTTATTTCCACTGTTTTAAAAAATTATTATTTTTCTTTTGTTTTCTTCGGGCTTACTTCACTCTTCTTTTTCCAGCTTCAAAAGGTGACAGCTTAGAGCATTTATTGCAAGCTCTTGAAGCTATAAATTTTCTTATAAGCACTGCTTTAGCTGCATACAAGTTTTGGTATGTTGTGTTGGCATTATCACACCATTAACTTGTGATATGTTCTTTAAACAATAGATATTTAGAAATGTTTTGCTTAATTTCCAAATATTTTGGGCTTTCCTAGATATGTTATTATTATTTCTAATTTAATTCTGTTATTGTCAGAGAACTTCTTTGTATGTTTTCTGTCTTTCAGGATTTATTGAGACTTTTATTATGGCTCATGATACGATCAGTTTTTATAGTTTAAAATAGCAAAATTTTAAGATTTTTTTTGTCAATCTCCTGATATACAGCCAGAGTCATGTCTCCAAGATACTCCAGAGAGACAGGAAAGTCCTCTAAGTGGTATTGCAGATAAACATGATAATTGAAATCCTGTTCAATGTATTGCTTCACATGATATCATTTCAGGGCCTTCAAGCAAGTCATGGCTCATCTCACCAAATAAAACGCATAAGGCTATCTGAGGTACAAAGAAAGATTCATTTGGAGAATCATAGTACTTTGATTTATTTCAGATATTCCCAACACCAGAGAATCTGACTTGAACTGACATTTTGGCACATCAGCCTGCAACTAAAAGACAGGAAAGATACTGTAAGTTCTCCAATGTAGCCAGAAGTATCCAGACTAATCCAGAATCCTTGTATTCATCATTGTTAACATGTTTATCTATTACTGCATACGCTTTGTTTCCCCAGGCTTGCCTTAAATAGGTACTTCATTACAGTTAACTATTTTAAATTACAAAAAAAAAACCTACAGAGTATATGTTGGAATGGATATTAATCAAATGGGACATTAGATTAAGCCAAACAGAGATTGAGGCAAGTTTATCAATTTGGGTAGACTTAAGAGAGATTCTCATTAAATGTTCTGGCTCAAACAGCTGGGAGAGGCTAATTTGGTTGATGGAAACCTCAACTGACCAGTGGCTTATATTAAATGAAGTATTAAATAAATCAAGATGCCATGAGTTACTTAGTATATTATAAAGGAAGAAATATGAAAACTTAGGATGATAAATGTTTTGGAGTAAATTTGACCTGTTTGACCCTCTCACTCAAGGGAGAGCCCAGAGGATACTCTTTTCTTTTTTATTGTACTTTATATGAAGGTTTACAGAACAGTTTCTCATTAAACAGTTAGTATACATATTGTTTCATGACAATGGTTAACAACCCCATGACATGACAAAACAGTCTCTTCTCAATCTTGGGTTCTCTATTACCAGTTTTCCTGTCCCCTCGTGCCTTGTAGTCCTTGTCCATGGACTGTTGAACCCAATTAGTCTGGTTTTGTTTTATGGGGCTGTGTAATCTTTGGCTGAACGGTGAACCTCGGGAGTGACTTCATTACTGAGCTAAAAGCGGGTCCGGGGGCCATACTCTCAGGGTTTCTCCAGTCTCTGGCAGGCCAGTAAATCTGGTCTTTTTTTGTGAGTTAGAATTTTGTTCTATACTTTTCTCCAGCTCTGTCCAGAACCCTCTGTTGTGATCCCAGTCAGAGCAGTCAGTGGTGATAGCTGGGCACCATCTAGTTGTACTAGACTCAGTCTAGTGGAGGCTGTGGTAGTTGTGGTCCATTAGTTGTTTGGACTAATCTTTCCCTTATATCTTGTTCTCTTCATTCTCCCTTACTCCCAAAGGTGTGAGACCAGTGGAGTATCTTAGATGGCTGCTCTCAGGCTTTTAAGACCCCAGACACTACTCACCAAGGTAGAATGTAGAACATCTTCTTTATAAACTGTGTTATGCCAATTGTGCTAGATGTTCCCTGAGATGATGGTCCCCATAGCCCTCCACCCAGCAATTCAGTCCCAGAGGATACTCTTTTCACCATGACATCGGTGAGGGAAGCATTAGCATTTTTAAAAGATAAATATTTCCAAAAACCAAACCCTTGTCTTCTAGTCAATTCCGACTCATACTACCCTTTTTGCCAGCCTTCTGAGATATAACCCAGTAATTTATACTCTGCATCTAGACTGCAATATTCTGGGAAACCTGACTAGTGTTGGACTCACTTTTAAACATTTTCTGGCCAACTTGTCTCTCTTGGAGATTGGCTACACTTGCTCTGTTGTACCCAAGATGCTGCAGAGTCTCGTGAGTGAGGCCCGAGGGATCTCTCGGGAGAGTTGTGCCATGCAGATGTTTTTCTTTACATTATTTGGTATCAGTGAATGTTGCCTTTTGGCAGCCATGGCCTTTGACCGCTATATGGCCATATGCTCCCCACTCCACTACGCAACACGAATGAGTCATGGGGTGCGTACCCATTTGGCAATGGTTTCTTGGGGAGTGGGATGCATGGTCAGTCTGGGCCAGACCAGCTATATTTTCTCCTTGGACTTCTGTGGTCCCTGTGAGATAGACCACTTCTTCTGTGACCTCCCACCCATCCTGGCACTTGCTTGTGGGGATACGTCCCATAATGAGGCTGCAGTCTTTGTTGTGACCATAGTTTGCATATCCAGCCCATTTTTACTGATCATTGCTTCCTATGGAAGAATTCTAGCTGCCGTGCTGGTCATGCCATCACCTGAAGGCCGCCATAAAGCTCTTTCCACCTGTTCTTCCCATCTGCTGGTAGTAACACTATTCTATGGCTCAGCATCAGTCACCTACCTGAGGCCCAAAGCTAACCATTCACCAGGAGTGGACAAACTCCTAGCTCTTCTCTATACAGTGGTGACATCCATGCTCAACCCCATCATCTATAGTTTACGGAACAAGGATGTCAAGGCAGCCCTCAGAAGAACTCTGGGCAAGAAAAAAGTTTTGACTCATGCGTAGGTACATGAGGATCATGCAAATCTGCTCTTTGGAAAGGATGCACACACAGCCTAAGAGTAAACAAATAAACTAACAAAATACTGTGCACTCTTTCTACCTGTCTGTAAGGAGCCTCTTTAATAACAGTAATTGTAAATTTTGGAGACATCGCTGCACTCAGAACTAAGTCCTGATTGTTAAATTCTGAAAGGAAGTTGGAAACTGGAAAATGTTTAAAAGTGAGTCCAACACTAGTCAGGTTTCCCAGAATATTGCAGTCTAGATGCAGAGTATAAATTACTGGGTTATATCTCAGAAGGCTGGCAAAATCTCACTCAACACTCTTAGGCATTGTCTCTCCCCTGAAGGGCCCATATGACTTCTGCCTTGGTCACAAGAGGGCATCTTTCCACATATATCTGTCCACATGACTTTTAATTTCCTAATAACTGCATGAAGTGCACTATACCCTTCAATAAAAAAAGATTTCAATAATTAGTTCAACTTTAGTTATTGGTGGAGCCTTAGTGGTGCAGGTGGTTAAGGCTTAGCTGCTAACCAAAATGTCTGCAGTTCAAACCTATACAAGGAAAGGTCATGGAAGCCCCATAGACACATCCAAACTCCCTGAGGGACTGAATTGCTGGGCAGAGGGCTCTGGGGACCATGGTCTCGGGGAATATCTAGCTCAATTGGCATGACACAGCTTATAAAGACAATGCTCTACATTTTACCTTGGTGAGTAGTGTCTGGGGTCTTAAAAGCCTGTGAGCGGCTATCTAAGATACTCCACTGGTCTCATCCCTTCGGGAGCAAGGGAGAATGAAGAGAACAGGATACAAGGAAAAGATTAGTCCAAAGGACTAACTGTGCACAGCTACCAAGGCCTCCACCGGGCTGAGTCCAGTACAGCTAGATGGTGCCCGGCTACCACCACTGACTGCTCTGACCAGGGTCACAACAGAAGGTTCTGGACAGAACTGGAGAAGGATGTAGAGCATAATTCTAACTCACACACACACACCCAAAAAAAAATCCAGATTTACTGGCCTAAAGGAGACTGGAGAAACCTCGAGAGTATGGCCCCCAGACACCATTTTAGCTCAGTGGTGAAGTTACCTCCAAGGTTCACCGTTCAGCCTGGGAGCGGACAGCCCTGTAAAACCAAATGAGAATAACGAGGTACAGGAGTCCAGTGACAAGGGCCAGAAGGCAGAAGGGGACAAGGAAGCTGGTGATAGGGAACACAAGACTGAGTAAGGATATTGTTGATGTGTTGTGAGATTGTTAACCATTGTCATAGGGCAACATTTGTAGTAACTGTTAAATGAGAAACTTTTGTTCTGTAAGCCTTCATCTTAATGAGAATAACAGCACCATTTGAAGAGCGTAGTCAATGTCACTGAACTGTGTATGTAGAAATTTTTGAAATGGTGTATCTTTGGCTATGTATATTTTCACCAAAAAAAAGGTTGAGAATTTAGAGGGTTAATATGTTGTGGGGTTGTTAACCAATGTCATAAAACAACATGTGTACTACTGTTTCATGAGAAACTATTTGTTCTGTAAGCCTTCACCTGAAGTACAATAAAATATAAAAAAATAATAATAATAATAAAATAACTGAATTGCAATATAAAAAAAAAAAAATGTCTGCAGTTCAAATCCACCAGTCGTTCCTTGAAAACCCTATGGGGCAGTTGTACTCTGTCTTTTAGGGTTGCTGTGAGTCGTGATTGACTCCACAGCAATGGAACAGGTTAATTATTGGTATATCATGTAGAGGCAATGATGTCTTTTTGTGAGTGTGGAAATAATAAATGTAAACACGCAAAAAAAAAAGGAAACTCATACGTTTCAGAAGCATTTGTTGTGGAACATTAAAGCAAAAATATGGAAAATTTTAATCAAGAGTTCTTATGCTGAAAGTGTTTTAAAAAGAAAGATAAATAATATTAATATTCAAGGATTGAAGAAGAAAACTGAACTGAAATAATTACATAAATTAGTTTCAACATTTTATGTAATTAAAAAAATATTACGTATGTACAAATGAATCCCAACTCAATATTTCTGGAGATCATCCAAAGACTTGCTCTTAAGAGAAATGAATATGGTTACTAGACAGTTTAGTAGCTCAAGGCACCTATAAGGATTCCCTGGATGGTACAAATGGCTAACACATTCAGTTTCTAACTGAAAGGATGGAGGTTCAAGTCCACTCAGAGGCACATTGGAAGAAAGTCCTGGTGATCTACTTTGGAAAAATCAGCCATAGAAAACTTCTTGGAGCATAGTTCTACTCTGACACACATGGGGTCAACATGAGTTGGAATCGACCTGACGGCAACTGATTAGGTACCTATAAAGGCATTGCCTTGGATTTGAACATCTGATTCTCAGGGAGATACTGTGTTAACCCTTGATCTGTGAAGTATTACTAACAACATATACAATAGTTATAATGCGACAAAGAGTGCGGTACTGTGACTGCGAGCATGATTTAACTTAAGGTTATCCCAAAAGAAAGCAATTCAATCTTCTCTCAGAGTGCGATATTTCTAGTTAGAATATTTCTATCAGGCAATAGTAGTGAGGTCACTAATGATTAAGGCATTATAATGGCTAATATTTCTACCTTGCTACAAACTGTTCAATTCATTCATTTAAAAATAATAGTTTTTGGTTCTATTTACATGCATGTATAATATTAACAGTGGAAACAACTTAAACATATAAAAATGACTAGTTAACAATTATGCTACAGTTATAGGCAAGAATTATATGAAGGCATTAAAGATGATAATGTCTTTTTTTATTAATCTAGAAAGACATGAATGATTTATTAAGTATTAAAGCAAGTTAAAAACTAGTTTGTAGAGTATGAATTATTTTTATTTTTATAAGAACTTCATAAATAATTTTGAAAGGCTCAAAATGAGTCGTTAACAGTAATTTCTCTATGCAGTCATGTTATCAGTGACTTCTTATCTCTGTTTCTAAGTTTTCTGCAGATAATGCAGTGGTTAAGCATTCGCCTGCTAACCAAAATGTTGACAGTTCAAATCCACCACCTGCTCCCTGGAAACTCTATGGAGCAGTTCTACTCTGTCCTATAGGGTCGCTATGAGTTGGAATCGACTTGATGGCAATGAGTTTTTTGGTTTATGTGTTATACAAATAGTAAAATATTTAATTGTGGATGTTTTTTCCTTAAAACAAATATAATACATATTTCAGAGACTATTTATAAAATACATAAAGTATTAAGATTAAAGTTTAATTTGTTTATATTTGTATCCAAGTAACATCCATTGCAAATATTTGATTTATTTTAGCCATTTTCTTTCTGCTAACCACGTTTACAATTATTTCTCATAATAGATTTTTACCAAAACATATAGTCTTTTGAAAACAGTTGAACATAAAAACACCCAAAATGCACATTTTAGAATATTTTAATGTTTAATGTTTTACATATCTATATTTTCATTTATTAACTTACCCTTAATGTTTTCTATACTAAATATTCCTGAATTATTAGTGATAGTTAGAAATTCTTTACTAACTTTGATCCTCATACTCTGTGTTGTTTGGTTTCCAAGAGCCTTTGGTGCACATTTTTCTCAGAACTGACTGTAACAGCAATGATGATGATTACCATTTATTTCATAGTCTTAAAGTACCAACTCTAAGTTATTTATTAATTACTAAGGGAAAAAATTAAAGAATTTGACACCCTGAAGACACCTTCTTAACAAAGTGATCACAGTTAATATACTGATGTCATATATCCACTGAGAAGGACAGAACATCACTTCTGTGGTATTCTTGCCACAAATGTATAACATCAAACTTATAATGAGAAAACATTAGACAAATCCAAATAAAGAGATATTCTACAAAACAACTGACCAGTATTCTTCAAAAGTGTTGACTTATGAAGACATCATGCACATAAATCTTTGCCAAAATAGACCACATTTTAGGTCAAAAAGGAAGTCTCAATAAATTTAAGAAGAGTGAATTCATTCAAAATATTTTCTCTGACCACAACGGAATGAAGCCAGAAATCAATAACAACAACAACATAAACCCTCTAAAATACACAAACTTACGGAAATTAAACAACACATTATTAAACTACCAATGGGTCACAGAAGAATCAAAAGAGAAATCACACATCTCTTAAAGTCAAATGAAAAGAAAAGCACACATACCAAAACTTATGGGATGCAATGAAGGCAGTATTCAAAGAGAAACTTATAGCAATAAATACCTACATAAAAAAAGAAGATCTCAAACAAACAGCCTAACTCTGCAACTTGAGGAACTAGAAAGAGAAGAGCAAACTAAGCCAAAACCTACCCAAAGAAAAGAAACAGTAAAGATCAGGGCAGAAATAAATGAAATCAAAAACAGAAAAATAATAGAATCAAAAAAACAGAAGTTGATTCCTTGAAAAGATCAATACAATTGAAAAATCTATAGAAATTCTGATAAAGAAAAAAGATGCAAATAACCAAAATAAGAAATGAAAGAGGAGACGTTACAATTGATCCAATAGAAATAAAGAGAATTATGACAAAATATTATGAACAACTGTATGGCAACAACTGGATAATCTAGACAAAATGGAAAAATTCTTAGAAGCACACAACCTACACAAACGGACTCAAGAGGAAATAGAAAATCTCAACAGATCCATAACAAGTGAAGAGAATGAATCAGTGATCAAAAACTTCCCAACAACATCAACAAAAGTCCTAGACCATATGGCTTCACTGGGGAATTCTACCAAACATTTAGAGAACAATTAACACCAATCCTGTTTAAAACTCTTCTAAAAGAGAAGGGAGGACTACTTCCTAATTCATTCTATGAAGCAAATATAACCCAAATAACAAAACCAGAGAAAGACACCCTCAAAAAAGAAAACTACAGGCCAATATCCCTTATGAAGATGCAAGCATCCTCATCAAAATACTAGGGAACAGAATCCATCCTTGTGCCCTGCAATTTTGCTAAATTCTGTTAGCCATGGAAACTTTTTTGTGGATTCTTTGGGATTTTCTATATATATATAATCATATGACCCATCAATAGAGATAATTTTGCTGCTTTTCCAACATGGATACCTTTTACTTCTTTTTCTTGTCTTATTGTTCTAGCTAGGACTTCAACTACAATATTCAATAGAAGTGGTGAGAGCAGACACCCTTGTCTTATTCCTAATTTTAAGGTCAATAAACAAAAATCTGTTGAGTTTCTATACACCAGTAATGAGAAATCTTAAAGGGAAATTAAGGAAGTGAATCCATTTATAAAATCATCTAAGAAAATAAAATACCTAAGAATAATTTTAATCAGCAATGTGAAAGACTTATACAATGAAAATTATAAGACACAGCTAAAAGAGATTAAAGAAGAAATAAACAAATGGAAAGATGTTTTGTGTTCATGGATTGGAAGACTTAATTTTGTTAAGATGTCAATACTACTCAAAGAGATCTATAGATTCAATACAATTCTTCTCAAAATTTCAACAGCTTTCTTTAAAGAAATGGAAAAACCAATCCTCAATTTTATACGGACTAGCATGAGGTCCCGGTAAGCTAAAGCAATGTTTAAAGAGAGAAACAAAGTCGAGGACACATACTTCCTGATTTTAAAACATATTAAACAGTTACAGTAGTAATTAAAACAGCTGTATACTGGTAGAACAATAGACACATAGACCACATAGAATTGAGAGTCCAGAAATAAACCCACACATCTATGGTCAACTGATTTTTGACAAGGGTGCTGCATACATTTGATAGCGAAAGAAACTCTTTTCAATTAATGGTGTTGGAAAAACTGGATTTCAACATGCAGAAAAATGAAACAGGAAACATGCCACACACAATACACAAAAATAAATTCAAAATGGATTGAAGACCTAAATGTGAAAACTAAAACCCATAAAGTTTTAGAAGGAATTGCAGGAGCAAAGCTGTCAGATCTAGCTTTTAACAATAGATTAATATAATAACGAAACCATAGATTTTAAACTAAATAAATGAGATCTAATAAAAATTAAAAACATTTGTTCATCAAAAGATTTTAACAAAAATAAATAAATAAAAGTCAATCTAACAACTGTAAGAATACCTTTGGAAACCATATAACCAATAAGAATCTAATAACCAAGGTATGTATAAAACTGACAATAACAAAAAGATAAATAACCCAATCATTAAATGGGCAAGGGACTTGAATAGACATTTCACAAAAGAGGATGTTCAAATGTTCACCAAACACAGGAAAAGATGCTCAGCCCATTAGCCATCAGAGAGATGCAAGTCAAAACAATAATGGAATACCATTTCATTCCCACTTGGATAGTGTCATGGATTGAATTGTTGTGGGGATATATGCCATTTAAACATGGCTGCACTATTGACAACTGCAGCCCCCACAGGCCTCTATGCTACACAGCATGTTGAGACCTGGCTCCAACATGTCGAGACTTATCCGGATGTGTTTTCCCAAACCTATTGTCCCTTTACTGATAAACTTGTTTACCTGAATTCCTTCTCCCTTGCCCACTCCCGAAGCCCATTTGTTGTGTTAATTGCTTTATCCCTTGTGTATTGACTATGAAATAAACTCCTGGGACTGAAGTGGGGGTCGACTCCTCAGAGTGACCCTCCTGGCCCCACTTCTCTGTAAGAGTTGTGTAGTTGGTTACTGTCTTCACCGTCCCGATTACCGTCGCCGCAGCAACAAATTGTGTCCCCAAAAAATATGTGTATCAGTTTGGCTAGGCCATGATTCCCAGTATTGTGTGATTGTCCACAATTTTGTCATCTGAAGTGATTTTCCTATGTGTTGTAAATCCTATCTCTATGACGTTGATGAGCTAGGATTGCTGTTGTTTTTATTGTTAGGTGCTGTCAAGTTGATTTCGACTCACAGAGACCCTGTGTACAACAGAACGAAACACTACCCAGTTCTGTGCCATCCTCACAATCTTTGCTATGCTTGAGCCCATTGTTGCAACCACTGTGTCAGTTCATCTCATTGAGGGTTTTCCTCTTTTTCACTGATCCTCCACTTTACCAAGCACGCTGTCCTTCTTCAGGGACTGATCCTTCCTGATAACATGTCCAAAGTATGTGAGATGTAGTCTTGCCATCCTTGTTTCTAAGGCCCATTCTGATTGCACTTCTTTAAAGACAGATTTGTTCATTCTTTTGTCAGTCCATGGTATATTCAATATTCTTTGCCAACATTATAATTCAAAGGTGTCAATTCTTCTTTGGTCCTCCTTATTCATCAACCAGCTTTCACATGCATATGAGGCAATTGAAAACACCATGGCTTGGGACAAGCGCACCTTAGTCTTCAAGATGACATCTTTGCTTTTCAGAACATTTGAGAGGTCTTTTGCAGTAGATTGGCCCAGTGCAATGCGTCTTTTGATTTCCTGACTCCTGCTTCCATGGGCATTGATTGTGGATCCAAGTAACATGAAATCCTTTACTATCTTTTCTCCATTTATCTTGATGTTGCTTACTGGTCCCATTATGAGGATTTTTGTTTTCTTTATGTTGAGGTGTAATCCATACTGAAGGCTTTAATCTTTGATCTTCATCGGTAAGTGCTTCAACTCCTCTTCACTTTCAGCAAGCAAGATTGCATCATCTGCATAACGCAGATTGTTTATGAGTCTTCCTCCAATCCTGATGCCCTGTTCTTCTTCATATAGTCCAGCTTCTCAAATTATTTGCTCAGTATACAGATTGAATAGGTATGGTGAAAGGGTACAGCCCTGAGGCACACCTTCCCTGACTTTAAACCATGCAGTATCCCCTTGTTCTGTCCAAACGACTGCCTCTTGATCTATGTATAGGTTCCTCATGAGCACAATTAAGTATTCTGGAATTTCCATTCTTCGCAATGCAAATCTGTAATTTGTTATGATCCACACAATCCAATGCCTTTGTATAGTCAATAAAACACAGGCAAACATCTTTCTGGTAGTCTCTGCTTTCAGCCAGGATCCATCTGACATCAGCAAAGATATCCCCCATCCCATGTCCTCTTCTATATCCAGCCTGCGTGTCTGACAATTCTCTATCGATGTACTGCTGCTGCAGCCGCTTTTGAATGAGCTTCAGAAAAATTTTAATGATATTGTTCGATAATTTCCACATTCTGTTGGATCACCTTTCTTGGAAATAGGCATAAATATGGATCACTTCCAGTCAGTTGTCATAGACGAGTGAGCACCTCCAGTGCTGCATCCGTTTGTTGAAACATCTCAATTGGTATTCTGTCCATTCCTGGAGTTCGCCAGTGCCTTCAGTGCAGCTTAGACTTCTTCCTTCAGTACCATCGGTTCCTGATCATATGCTACCTCCTGAAATGGTTGAAAGTAGACTAATTCTTCTTGGTATAGTGACTCTGTGTATTCCTTCCATCTGCTTTTGATGCTTCCTGCTTCGTTTAATATTTTCCCCATAGAATCCTTCAGTGTTGCAACTCCAGGCTTGAATTTTTTCTTCGGTTCTTTCAGCTCGAGAAATGCTGAGCGAGTTCTTCCCTTTTGGTTTTCTATCTCCACATCTTTGCACATATCATTGTAATACTTTATTTTGTCTTCCTGAGCCACCCTTTGAAATCTTCTGTTCAGCTCTTTTACTTCATCAATTCTTCCTTTTGCTTTAGCTACTTGATGTTCAAGAGCAAGTTTCAGAGCATCTTCTGACATTCATTTGGTCTTTTCTTTCTTTCCTGTCTTTTAAATGATCTCTTAAGTTCTTTATGTATGCTGTCCTTGATGTCATTCCACAACTCGCCTGGTCTTGGATCATTAGTGTTAAACACATCAAATCTATTCTGGAGATGGTCTCTAAATTTAGGTGGAATATACTTAAGGTCGTACTTGGGCTCTCGTGGACTTTTTCTAATTTTCTTCAGTTTCAACTTGAATTTGCATATGAGCAGTTGGTGGTCTGTTCTGCAGTTGACCCCTGGCCTTGTTCTGACCGATGATATTGAGCTTTTCTATAGACTCTTTCCACAGATGTAGTCAATTTGATGCCTGTGGATTCCTTCCAGCGAGGTCCACATGTACAGTCACTGTTTATGTTGCTGCAGAAAGGTATTTGCAATGAAGTCATTGGTCTTGCAAAATTCTATCATGCATCTCTGGCATCATTTCTATCACCAAGACCATATTTTCCAATTACCGACCCTTCGTCTTTGTCTCCACCTTTCACAATCCAATCACCAGTAATTATCAATGCATCCTGATTGCATGTTCGATCAATTTCAAACTTCAAAAGTTGGTAAATATCTTCAATTTCTTCATCTTTGGCCTTAGTGGTTGGTGCATAGATTTGAATAATAATCATATTAATTGATCTTCCTTGTAGGTGTTTGGATATTATCCTATCACTGACAGCATTGTACTTTAGGGTAGATCTTGAAATACTCTTTATGATGATGAATGCAACACCATTCCTCTTCAATTTGTCATTCCCAGCACAGTAGACCATATGAGTGTCCGATTCAAAATAGCCACTATCAGTCCATCTCAGTTCACTAACACTGAAAATATCAATGTTTATGTGTTCCATTTCATTTTTGATGATTTCCAATTTTCCTAGATTCATACTTTGTACATTCCATGTTCCAATTATTAGGGGATGTTTGCAGCTGTTTCTTCTCATTTTGAGTCATGACACATCAGCAAATGAAGGTCCCGAAAGCTTGACTCCATTCACGTCATTAAAGTTGACTCTACTTTGAGGAGACAGCTCTTCCCCAGTTGTTTTTTGAGTGTCTTCCAACCTGAGGGGCTAATATTCCGGCACTATATCAGACAATGTTTCACTGCTATTCATAAGGTTTTCACCAGCTAATTCTTTTCAGAAGTAGGCTGCCGGGTCCTTCTTCCTAGTCTGTCTTAGTCTGGAAGCTCTGCTGAAACCTGTCCACCATGGGTGACCCTGCTGGTGTTTGAATACTAGTGGCATACTTTCCAGCATCACAGCAACGCACAAGTATGCCGAACTGTCAGAGACGGGATTATGGCAGTTATGTTAATGAGGCAGGACTCAGTCTACAAGATTGGATTGTGTCTTGAGCCAATCTCTTTTGAGATATAAAAGAGAGAAGCAAGCAGAGACAGACAGGGACCTCATACTACCAAGAAAGCAACACTGGGAGCAGAGCGTGACCTTTGGACTCAGAATCTCTGTGCTCCTTGACCAGGGAATGATTGATGAGAAGGAACTTCCCCCAGAGACGACAAAGAGGGAAAGCCTTCTCCTGAAGCAGATGCCCTGCATTTGGACTTGTAGCCTACTAGACTATGAGAGAATAAATTCCTCTTTGTTAAAGCCACCCACTCGTGGTATTTCTATTATAGCAGCACTAGATGACTAAGACAGATGGCTAAGATTAAAAAGAAGAAAGAAAATATCAAATATTGAAAAGAATGTGGGAGATTGGAAACCTTATTCATTGCTTCTGGGAATGCAAAATGATACAGCCATTGTGGAAAACAGTGTGGCGGTTCCTCAAAAAACTAAAAATAGAACTACCATACAAGCTAGCAATTCCATTCCTAGGTATGTACACAAAAGACTTGAAAGAAGAGACTCAAGAACATACTTGTACTCCAATGGTCATTGCAGCACTATTCCCAATCGTGAAAAAGTGGAAACAACCTAATGCCCATTAATGGATGAGTAGATAAAAAAAATGTGGTACATATGTACATCAGTGGTTACCAGGGGCAGAAGGGAAGGTGAAAAGGGGGCTGTTATTGCTTATGTAGCACTGAGTTTTGGGTTGTTGTTGTTAGGTGCTGTTCAGTCAGCTCCAACTCATGGCAAATCCATGTACAATGGAAAGAAACACTGCCAGTCCTGCGCAATCCTCACAACCATTGTTATACTTGAGCCCATTGTTGCAGCCACTGTGTCAATCCATCTCGTTGAGGGTCTTCCTCTTTTTCACTGACCCTCTACTTTACCGAGCGTGATGTCCTTCTCCAGGGACTGATCCTTCCTGATAACATGTCCAAAGTATGTGAGACAAAGTCTCACCATCCTTGCTTCTAAGGAGTATTCTGTCTGCAATTCTTCCAAGACAGATTTGTTGATTCTTTTTGCAGTCCATGGTATATGCAATATTCTTCACCAAAACCGTAATTCAAGGTCATCAATTCCTTTTTGGTCTTCCTTATTCGTTTTCCAGCTTTCCCATGCTTATGAGGTGATTGAAAACACCATGGCTTGGTACAGGCCTACCTTAGCTCTTCAAGTGACATCTTTACTTCTTAACATTTAAAGAGATCTTTTGCAGCAGATTTGTTCAATGCAATGCGTCGTTTGATTTCTTGACTGCTGATTCCATGGACATTGATTGTGGATCCAAGTAACATCGAAATCCTTGACAACTTCAATATTTTCTTCATTTATCATGATGTTGCTTATTGGTCCAGTTGTGAGGATTTTTGTTTTCCTTATAATGAGGTGTAATCCTTACTGAAGGCTGTGGTCTTTGATCTTCAACAGTAAGTGCTTTGAGTCCTCTTCACTTTCAGCAAGCAAGGTTGTGTGATATGCATAATGCAGGTTGTTAATGAGTCTTCCTCCAATTATGCTGCCACGTTCTTCTTTATGTAGTTCAACTTCTCGGATTATTTGCTCAGTATACAGACTGAATAAGTATGGAGAAAGAAAAAACCCTGACATACACCTTTGCTGACTTTAAACCATGTAGTATCCTCTTGTGTTTGAACGACTGCCTCTTGATCTATGTACAGGTTCCTCATGGGCACAATTAAGTGTTCTGGAATTCCTATCCTTTGCAATGTAATTCATAACTTATTATGATCCACACAGTCTAATGCATTTGCAAAGTCAATAAAACACAGGTAAACATCTTTCTGGTAGTCTGCTTTCAGACAAGATCCATCTGACCTCAGCAATGATATCCCTGGTTCCATATGCTCTCCTGAATCCAACTTGAATTTCTGGCAATTCCCTGTCAATGTATTGCTGCAGCTGCTTTTGAATGATCTTCATCAAAATTTTACTATTAATGACATTGTTCAATAATTTCCACATTCGGTTGAATCACCTTTCTTTGGAATGGGCATAAATATGGATCTCTTCCAGCCTGTGGCCAGGTAGCTGTCTTCCGAATTTCTTTTTTTTTTTTTTTTCTTTCCTTTTTTCCTCTTCTTCTTTCTCTTTCTTTTTTGTTTTGTATTTTCAAAGTTGTGCTGGCTTCCCCAGTATTGTGTACTGTCTTACCCTTCACCAGTTACCACTTATCTAGTGTTTATTTAGTGTTTTTCTATCCCCACCCCTCCCCTCCCTTGTAACCATCAAAGATTGTTTCTTTTTGTGTGTAGACATTTTCATGAGTTTTTATAGTAGTGCTCTCATACAATATTTATCCTTTTGTGATTGACTTATTTCACTCAGCATAATGCCCTCCAGATTCATCCATGTTGTGAGTGAGATGCTTTGAAGATTCATCATTGTTCTTTATTGTTGGGTAGTATTCCATTGTGTGTATGTACCATAGTTTGTTTATCCATTCATCTGTTGGTGAGCATCTAGGTCATTTCCACCTTTTTGCTATTGTGAATAATGCAATGAACGTGGATATGCATACGTTTATTTGTGTGACAGCTCTTAATTCTCTAGGATATATTCCTAGGAGTGGGATAGCTAGACCATATGGTATTTCTATTTCTAGCTTTCTAAGGAAGCACCATATCATTTTCCAAAATGGTTGTAACATTTTACATTTCTACCAGCAGTGCAAAAGGGGCCAATCTCCAAGAAGCCTCTTCAACATTTGTTATTTTCTGTTTTTTTTTATTTGTGCCAGTAATGCTGGGGTGAGATGGTATTTAGTTGTTGTTTAGATTTGCGTTTCTCTAAAGGCTAGTGATAGCAAGCATATGCCTGTTGACCACATGAATGTATTCTTTGGTGAAGTGTTTGTCCATTTCCTTTGCCCATTTTTTAATTGGATTATTTGTCTTTTGTTGTAGAGGTGTTGGATTTTCCTGTAGATTTTAGAGATTAGACCTTTGTAGGATTTGTAATAGATAAAAGTTTTTCCCCAGTCTGTAGGTTCTCTTTGTGCTCTTTAAGTAAAGTCTTTTGAGAAGCATAAGTGTTTAATTTTTAGAAGATCACAATTATTTAGCTTATCTTCTGGAGTTTGTGTGTTGTTAGTTATGGTTTATATCCTCTTAATGCCATGTATTAGGGTCTCTAGCATTGATCCTACTTTTTCGTCTATGATCTTTATAGTTTTTGGTTTTATATTTAGGTCTTTGATCCATTTTGAATTCGTTTTTGTATATGGTTTGGGGGATGAGTTTTGCTTCATTTTTTGCAGAAGGACATCCAATTTTGCTGGCACCATTTTTAAAAAGACTGTCTTTTCCACATGTGATGGACTTTGGGCTCTTGTCGGAGATCAGGTGACCATAGGTGGATGGATTTACATCTGGATTCTCGATTCTGTTCCATTGGTCAATGTATCTGTCATTGTACCAGTAACAGGCTGTTTTGACTACTGTAGCTTTATAGTAGGTTCTGAGGTCAGAAGTGTGAGTCCTCCAACTTTATTCTTCTTGTTCAATAATGCTTTACTTATCTGAGGCCTCTTCCCTTTCTGTATAAAGTTAATGATTGTTTTTTCAATCTCTTGAAAGAACGTTGTTGATATTTGGATTGGGATTACTTTATATTTGTAGATTCTTTTGGGTAGAATTGTCATATTCACATTGTTGAGTCTACCTATGCATGACCATAGTATGTTTTTCGATTTATGTAGATCTCTTTTGGTTTCTTGCAGTAGTGTTTTGTAGTTTTCTCTGTATACATCTTTTACATCCCTCATTAGATTTATTCCTAAGTTTTTTGTTTTTTGTTTTTTTTATGGGCTATTATAAATGGTATTGTTTTCCTCATTTCCTTTTCATCATTCTCTTTGTTGGTGTATAGGAATCCAACTGATTTTTATAGGTATATCTCATTTCCTGCTACTCTGCTGAATCTATTAGTTCCAGTAGTTTTCTCACAGGGTCTTTTAAGTTATCTATATATAGTATCATATCATCTGCAAATAGGGACAGTTTTGTTTCTTCATTACCAATTTGGATGCCCTTTATTTCTTTTTCTTGCCTTATTGCTTTAGCTAGGACTTCCAGAACATTGTTAAATAGGACTGGAGATAAAGGACATCCTTGTCTTGTTTTTGTTCTCAAGGGGAATGTTTTCAGCTTCACTCCATTAACAATGATATTGACTATTTGTTTTGTATAGATGTCCTTTATTATGTTGAGGAATTTCCCTTTTATACCTACTTTCTTGAGAGTTTTTATCAGGAATGGGTGTTGGATTTTGTCAAATGTCTTTTCTGCATCAATTGAGAAGATCATGTGATTCTTTTCTTTCCTTTTATTTATGTGGTGGATTACGTTGATTCATTTTCTAATGTTGAACCATCCTTGCCTACCTTGTATGAATCCTACTTGGTTGTGGTGTATTACTTTTATGATATGATGCTGAATTCTATTGGCCAGAATTTTTGCATCAATATTCATGAGAGATATTGGCCTATAATTTTCTTTTTTTAATTTTTTCCCATACAAAAATTTATACATACACTGTTATGTGACTCTAATTGCTCTCCCCGCACTGTGACAACATGTTCCTCCTTTCCGTCTCTGATTTCCCATGTCCATTCAACAAACTCCAAACCCTCTCTGCCTTCCATTTCACCTCCGGACAGAAGCTGCCCATTTAGTCTCATGTATCTACTTGAGCTAAGAAGCACCTTCTTCACGAGTATCATTTTATGTACCACAGTCCAGTCCAATCTTTGTCTGAAAAGTTGGCCACAGGAATGGTTTTAGTTCCGGGCTGATAGAGAATCCAGGGGCCATGCTTTCCAGGGTTCCTCCAGTCTCAGTCAGACCATTAAGTCTGGTCTTTTTACCAGAATTTGTGAGTTCTGCATCCCACCTTTCTCCTGTTCCAACAGGGACTGTCTGTTGTGTTCCCTGTCAGGACGGTCATTGGTGGTAGCTGGGCACCATCTAGTTCTTCTGGTCTCAGGCTGATTAAGTCTCTGGTTTATGTGGCCCTTTCTGTCTCTTGGGCTAATACATTCCTTGTGTCTTTAGTGTTCTTCATTCTCCTTTACTACAGGTTATTGGGAGCAATTGGTGCATCTTAGATGGCCGCTTGCAAGCTTTTAAGACCCCAGATGCCATTCACCAAAGTAGGATGCAGAACATTTTCTTAATAAGCTTTTTATGCCAATTGATCTAGAAGTTCCCTGAAAGCATGGTCCACAGACCCCCACCCCTGCTACTCAGCCCCTCAAAAGGTTTGACTGTATTCAGGAAACTTCTTAGCTTTGGTTTAGTCCAGTTGTGCTGACTTCCCCTGTAGTGTGTGCTGTCCTTCCCTTCACCTAAGACAATTCTTATCTATCTAGTTACCTAATAACCCTCACCCTCACTCCCCACCCTCTTAACCATTAAAGAATGTTTTCCTCTGTGTTTATAACTTTTCTTGATTTCTTATAATAGTGGTCTTATACAATATTTGTCCTTCTGTGACTGACTAAATTCACTCAGCATAATGATTTCAAGCTTCTTCCATGTTATAAGATGCTTCACGGCTTCATCCTTGTTTTTTATCATTGCGGAATATTCCATTGTGTGGATATACCATAATATGTTTCTCCATTCATCCGTTGATGGACACTTAGGTTGTTTCCATCTTTTTGTTATTGTGAACAGTGCTGGAGTGAACATGGGTGTGCATATATCTATTGGTGTGACAGCTCTTATTTCTCTAGGATATATTCCAAGGAGCAGGATAGCTGGATCCTATGGTACTTCTATTTCTAGCTTTTTAAGGAAGTGCCAAATCAATTTCCAAAGTGGTTGTACCATTTTACATTCCCAGTAACAGTGCATAAGTGTTCCAGACTCTCTACAATCTCTCCAGCATTTATTACTTTGTGTTTTTTAGATTATTGCTAGTCTTGTTGGGGTGAGATGATATCTCATTCTAGTTTTGACCTGCATTTCTGTAATGGCTAATGACCGTAAGCATTTCTTCATGTGACTGTTAGCCGCCTGAATACCTTCACTGGTGAAGTGTCTGTTCATATCCTTTGCCCATTTTTTAATTGAGTTATGTGTCGTTTTGTTGTTGAGGTTTTGCAGTATCTTGTAGATTTTAGAGATTAGACCCTGATCGAATTTGTTATAGCCAAATTTTTCCCAGTCTGTAGGTTGTCTTTTGACTCTTTTGGTGAAGTCTTTGGATGAGCATAAGTGTTTGATTTTTAGGAGCTCCCATTTATCTAGTCTCTCTTCCGGTGCTTGTGCTTTGTTACTTATGGTTCTTATTGTGTTTATTCCATGTATTAGGGCTCCTAGCTTTGTGCCTATTTTTTCTTCCATTGTCTTTCTTGTTTTCAATTTTATATTTAAGTCTTTGATCCATTTTGAGTTAGTTTTTGTGCATAGTGTGAGGTATGGGTCTTGTTTTAGTGTTTTGCAGGTGGAGAAGAAGTTATGCCAGTACCATTTGTTAAAAGACTATCTTTTCCCCTATTAACAGACTTTGGACCTTTGGAAAATATCAGCTATTCATGCGTGGATGAGTTTATGTCTGGATTCTCAATTCTATTCCATTGGTCTATGAATCTGTTGTTGTACCAGTACCGGGCTGTTTGACTGCCGTGACAGTATTATTAGGTTCTAAAGTCAGGTAGTCTGAAGCCTCCCACTTTGTTCTTTTTCTTCAGTAATGCTTTACTTATTCAGGGCCTCTTCCCTTCCCATATGAAGTTGGTGATTTGTTTCTCTATCTCATTAAAAAATACCATTGGAATCTGGACTGGGATTGCATTGTATCTGTAGATCGCTTTGGGTAGAACCGACATTTTCACTATGTTGAGCCTATCTATCCATGAGCAAGGTATGTTTTTCCACTTATGCAGGTCTCTTTTGGTTTCTTGCAGTAGTGTCTTATAGTTTTCATTGTATAGATATTTTACTTCTCTGGTTAGATTTATTCCTAAGTATTTTATCTTCTTGGAAGCTATTGTAAATGGTATTGATTTGGTGATTTCCTCTTCGAAGTTCTCTTTGCTGGTATAAAGGAATCCAACTGAGTTTTGTATGTTTATCTTGTATCCTGAAACTTTGCTGAAATATTCTATTAGTTCTAGTAGTTTTCTTGTGGAGTCTTTGGAGTTTTCTGTGTATAAGATCATATCATCTGCAAATAGAGATACTTTGACTTCTTCCCTACCAATTTGGATGCACTTTATTTCTTTTTCTAGCCTAATTGTTCTGGCTAGGGCCTCCAGCACAATGTTGAATAAG
>NW_004444116.1:4181316-4183065 GCF_000243295.1 Trichechus manatus latirostris
GGCAGAAGGGGACAGGAAAGCTGGTGATAGGGAACCCAAGGTTGAGTAAGAATAGTGTTGATGTGTTGTGAGGTTGTTGACCATTGTCATAGGGCAACATGTGTACTAACTGTTAAAATAAGAAACTATTTTGTTCTGTGGGCCTTCTTCTAGGGTGAGAATAGCAGCACAGTTGGAGGAGCATGTTCGATGTCACTGAACTGTGCATGTGGAAATTTTTGAGGTGGTGTATCTTTGGCTATGTGTATTTTCACCAAAAACAGAAAGAAAGGAAGGTCGAGAAGGGAGAGGGTTGACATGTTGTGGGGTTGTTGACCAATGTCATAAAACAATACGTGTACTACTGTTTCATGAGAAACTATTTATTCTGTAAGCCTTCACCTGAAGTACAATAAAAAAACAAAAAACAAATAAACAAAAAAAAAAAAGACAAAAATCATATGATCTTATCAATTGATGCAGAAAAGGCATTTGACAAAGTCCAACACCCATTCATGATAAAAACTCTCAATAAAGTAGGGGTAGAAGGGAAATTCCTCACCGTAATTAAGGGCTTTTATACAAAGCCAAGAGCCAACATCATCCTAAACGGAGAGAATTTGAACCAGACAAGGATGCTTTTTATCACCACTCTTCTTCAACATTGTGATGGAGGTCCTAGCCAAAGCAATTAGGCTAGAAAAAGAAATAAAGTGCATCCAGATTGGTAGGGAAGAAACAAAAGTATCTCTATTTGCAGATGATATGATCTGATACACAGAAAATTCCAAAGACTCCACAAGAAAACTACCTGAACTAATAGAAGAGTTCAGCAAAGTTTCAGGATACAAGATAAACAAAAATTCAGTTGGATTCCTTTACACCAACAAAGAGAACTTCCAAGAGGAAATCACCAAATCAATACCATTTACAATAGCCACCAAGAAGATAAAATACTTAGGAATAAATCTAACCAGAGATGTAAAATATCTATACAATGAAAACTACAAGACACCACTACAAGAAACCAAAAGAGATCTGCAAAATTGAAGAAACATACTTTGTTCCTGGGTAAGGAAACTCAACATTGTAAAAATGTCAATTCTACCCAAAGTGGTCTACAGATAAAATGCAATCCTGATCTTAATTCCAATGACATTTTTTAATGAAATGGACAAACAAATCACCAACTTCTTATGGAAAGGGAAGGGACCCTGGGTAAGTAAAGCATTACTGAAGAAGAAGAACAAAGTGGAAGGCCTCACACTACCTAATTTTAGAATCTATTATACTGCTACTGTAGTCAAAACAGCCTGGTACTGGTACAACAACAGATTCATAGACCAATGGAATGGAATTGGGAATCCAGAAATAAATCCATCCACCTATGAGCAGCTGATATTTTACAAAGGCCCAAAGTCCGTTAATTGGGGAAAAACAGTCTCTTTAACAAATGGTGCTGGCATGACTGGATCTCCACTTGCAAAAAACTGAAACAAGACCTATACCTCACACCATGCACAAAAACTAACTGAAAATGGATCAAAGACCTAAATACAAAATCGAAAACGATAAAGATCATGGAAGAAAATAAGCACAACTCTGGGAGCCCTAATACATGGCATAAACACAATATGAACCATAAGTAACAAAGTACAAGCACCAGAAGAGAGACTAGATAACTGGGAGCTCCTAAAAATCAAACACTTATGCTCATCAAAAGACTTTACAAAAAGAGTCAAAAGACAACCTACAGACTGGGAAAAAATT
>NW_004444116.1:4184311-4204934 GCF_000243295.1 Trichechus manatus latirostris
TCAAGTAGATACATGAGACTAAATGGGCAGCTTCTGTCCGGAGGTGAAATGAGAAGGCAGAGAGGTTTAGGAGTTGGTTGAATGGACATGGGAAACCAGAGTTGGAAAGGAGGAGTGTGCTGTCTCACAGTATAGGGAGAACAATCAGGGTCACATAACAATGTATGTATAAATTTTTCTATGACAGACTAACTTGAATTGTAAACTTTCACTTAAACTACAGCAATAAAAAAAAATTAAAAAAAGGAAAAAAATGACTAGAAGTACTGGTATGACAGAGACTGAAGAAACCCCAAGAGTATGACCCCTGGACACCCTTTTAACTCAGTATTGTAGTCATTCCTGAGGTTCACCCTTCAGCTAAAGATTAGACAGGCTGATAAAACAAAATGAGACTAAGTGAGCACACCAGCCCAGGGGCAAGAATGAAAAGGCAGGAGAGGACAGGAAAGCCGGTAATGGGGAACCCAAGGTCGAGAAGGGGAGAGTATTGGCAACCAATGTCACTAAACAATATATGTATTAATTGTTTAATGAGAAGCTAATTTGCTGTGTGAACCTTCATCTAAAGCACAGTTTAAAAAAAAAAAGATCCATGAGATTTGTCCTGACTTCCCCTCTCACAGATTCCATCTTGGTACATTCTAATCTTGCTAGATATTCTCAAATAACTAATACTATGTACAAGTTAATAGTCATAACAGATGCACACTACTGTTTCAAAAAGAACATAACTTGATATATCTCTACATAATATTGAACTGAGAGATTAAATATACCAAAGTATTTTAAATAAAAATTAACCTTGCAACCAAACTGGAAAAGATAGTTTCAGGTACTATTATTTACAAATATAGTTCTGTTTTACTTCATTTTTTAAGTTAAAAATTATTGTGGTAAAATATACATAACAAAAAGTTTGCCATTTTAACCATTTTTAAGTAAACAATTCAGTGACATTAATCACATTCACCATGTTTTGCAAACAAAATCCATTTTCCAAAAGTTTTTCATCACCCCAAACAGAAATGCAATGCCTTTTCATAACTCCCCATTTTCCCCTGCCTCTGGCCCTTGGTAACTACTAATACACTTTTGTCTCTGTACAACTATGGTTCTTAAATTTTGAGACACATGGACACATGTTTCCAATTATAAACACATTTAAGATCCTACCATCTGGATATCTAATCCCAATGGAAATCTGACGTTGAAGCTCACTAAAGACTTTCCCAAACACGTGACTTCTGAAAGAACACAGATTCTTTTCAAGACTTCATGGATCGATAAAATGACATTTGTCATTGAGGGTATGTAGGTTTCTCTCAAAACCTTTGGTTCAGTATCCTGGATCATAACAATGAATTTCCGTTTGGATTTAGATTATATTTTTTTCCCTTTCTTCTTCTCTTATTTCTTTCCTCTTATGTTAAACTTTTTTTGTTTTTGTGTTTTTCTCCACTGATAATCAGTCCAACAGTTACATTTGTTATCCAGTCTCTTTGAGTATTCAAAACAAAATTCTTAGTTAATAATATCTTATTAAAAGCCCAACAGAGTAACATATTAAGAGGTGTCCAAGACACCGAATTTCACTGATTAGTATAAGGAATTCTATCCAAACTGTGATGTCACTTTGAGGAATAAGGTGCAGCTGACCCAAGCCATGGTATTTTCCATCACCTCATAATGCATAGGAAAGCTGGACAATGGATAAGGAAGACCAAAAAAAAAAAAAAATCGATGTCTGTATTACAGTGTTGGCAAAGAATATTAAATATACCATGGGCTGCCAGAAAAAGGAGTAAATCTGTCTTGGAAGAAGTACAACCAGAATGCTCCTTCGAAGGGAGGATGATGAAACTTTGGCTCTCATACTTTGGACACGTTATCATGAGGGACCAGTCCCTGGAGAAGGACATCATGCTTGGTAAAGTGGAAGGTCAGTGAAAAAGAGGTAGACCCTTGATGAGATGGATAGACACAGTGGCTGCAACAATGGGCTCAAACACATCAACGATTGTGAGAATGGTTCAGGACCAGGCAGCGTTTTGTTCTGCTGTACATAGGTTCACTATGAGTAAGAACCAACTTGACAGCACCTAACAAAAACTTCCAACTGTAAGTTCCAATATAAAAATGTTTGATCTTTAATTTATTTATGTCTATGAGTCAGAATTGACTCAACTGCACACAGAAACAACATGACCCAAAAAACAGACGAAATAACCAGTTAATACAAATATCCTACTTAGTTAATAAAGTTGTTCAAAGCTTGCCTTTATTTTCCTTTCTTATCCTGGAACTTACAGTCCTCTGTCCATTCAACAAAAATTTGCCTTATTAATTCAATTTGCTACTAACCCCTTTCCTTAGCATTCTCTGAGTACTTAGGTTATTTAAAAGCATATCAACTATTACTTGCATTGATTTATATCTGTGCTTAGATAGACGAATGTCTCCTCATTAGCCCTAAAGTAAGGACGATATATTTTATGTACTTGTCTTAGAAAGCCTTAACGAACGTGTCTGCTCCTTGGTGCTGACAGATGAGGAGAGGTATCTTCTGTGTCAAGGACAGAAAGTATGCATAATCCCAACAGCTTTCTCAGTTTAATTCAGCCACATGCTTGCAAGGTTACTCCTGATTCTGTAAGGGTTAGGCTCTAGGGAATATAATGAAAATTTCTCAAATACTAATGCCTTTTAAAAAATGGAAGTTTATATCTCTTATATAAAGAAAGCTAGTGTCCACAAATTTGTCAGGAATCTAAGATACTTATATACTTCTGCTCCAATATCCCTCGGCTTTGTCATTTGTCCTTATTGTGAAAGCTGTAAACTAGAGCTTCTATCCTTACATTGCATTCCAGGGCAGCAGGGTGGACGGAGGAGGGTTCAAATAAAGTACTCCTCTTCACTTAAGGAGACCTCCTGGACATCCCAACTTCCTTCAATCTACATTTCATTGTCCAGAATTAGTTGTATAGGATGCACCAAGCTGCAAGGGAAGCTAAGAAATATGTTATTTAGGTAAGTGCATTTGCCACATTAAATAAATTCAGTATTTTGTTACTAAGGAGGTAGAGAATGCTGAAGAAGATAACTAATTGTCTAGTCCAATTCCAATAAATCTAACCCAAATCCACCTACCTCTATATCTAATTCAGAGAATGATAAAAGTAAGAACTACATTTTAGTTGTATCCATGTACTCAAGTACTAATTCAGCAGCACTAAATGTAAAAAGTATAAACCAGAATATATAAAGTTGAGATAATAAATTCTTCACATGGAATTCCAAAGAGAGCATCCATGTTTAGCTCATTTGCGAACACTGCAGTCGAAGGTATCTTCTGTCTAAATGACGCTTTTTTCTTTCTTACTTTTCCTGCTTTGTCTTTATATCATTTAAACACTAGATGTTCAGTATCTTGCCCCCTTTTCTTTGTATCATTTAAGTAATAAACATTCAGTACCTTGCTCTGTTCTTTCACTATCCTAATATGCACCTTTAGCTTTCCATTTTCTTGTGCTTACTTTTGATAGAAACAAGTAGGGACTTTGTGAAACTCATACGTAACTAAGAGAGTATTAGGATTTATTAATTTTAATTGGTTATAATATTAGGAGAAATATTGACTGCATCAATATAATGTAACAAAATTTTTATAGACTTTTTGATAACTATTTTGGTTGATTCAGACAAAAATTAAAATTTTAACATTTTATATTAACAGTTTAGAGTGGTCGAAGAATTGCTGCAATAATACGTTTCACTTGAATTCATATTGAACTATGTATACAGTCTGTGCCAGTAGTTTCCAGAAATACAGATCATTCATTATATATAACTGTTGATTAATCTGCCATTTCACCTTTACTTCTTTTCCTTCCTACATATTAGCATTTACCTACAAATAGTTAGGGACAGACCTGTCCATGACAATTCCTGAGAGACAGAATCAAACTGCTTCCTGACATTCTCCAATGAGAAGAAATAAAAGTCTCCAGGGAGGTAGGAGGAGCAAGATAAGGATTCAGAACAAAGAGTATAATTGAAATATAAACTAGTCACATCCCATTGTTTTTCAAGAAGAAGGAAGAATCAAATATATCATCACATAATGAGCACAGTCTTGTATACTTCTGTTTTTTTGTGTGGAGCTGAGAACATTGAGGGAGGGATGTAATGCTCTCTCATGAGACACATAATCTTCCTGTGATTAGCCATTGTCCCTGACTACAACAAATGGTTTCAAGTGCACAGTCTTAGAGAAGAGGATGGGGCAGATTTATATCTTCTGAATGTTGGCTGTACTGGGAGGGTGCAGAGAGAATCAGGGAGTGCTTCACCAGAAGCTATAACCATCCACTTTTTCCCCCTCAAGTGTTATAATTCAAGGTATGTGACATAGCTGATGTCTTAAGAAAAGAGTGGTTGTGGAAGATGGTAGATTAAAGTGTGACAATGGAGAGTGATATATAAAGCTGATTTCAGTTCTGATCATTACTTTAGTCAGTTATTCTCTCCTTCTCAGAAGAGCAGACCAATTCACTCAACCTCCCAGTAGCACTTTCATAAAATTTGCTGTAAGTTGTTCTAAATTAATTATTTCATAGGAAATTGATATGCCTCTTATTTGAAGGAATAGAAATATCTAGGTTGCCCTGTACATGATGATCTAGGTGATAAGATATTTTCTTCAAGGTTGTTATCATTTAGCTGAATATTAGGTCCTATAGGGGAAATTGTGGAAAGTAATGGGAAATCATCTTTATACTGTGTAATGACCAATTTACTTAAATTGTATGTACTATCAAAACACTTTAGAAATAGTGATTACGTAATAACAAATATTAATATTTATCGTGTTTCTTGTATGTTAGGCACTGTACTAAGTGTTTAATATTCAATGTCTAATAGTGCATCACATGTTTTCTTTGGCTGATAGGAAACAAAGAAACGGCTCACTATAAAAATTCACATGAATAAGGAACTGAACCAGTCAAGGAATGTTTCTAGTTATGAGGAGCTCCCAAAATGAAACACTTGTGTTGGATTATTTCCAAAGCAGAACCATGTAGAGTGTGCTTGTCTTAGATCTTGTGGCTGAGTGAGGTGATACGGGAAGTCAAGCCATTGAGCCATTAAAACTATATTATTTCCCTTCTCTATTTTTTTTTTCCTTACATCCAACTATCACTGAAAGTCCATCTCATGATTTAAACTTTCAGAACTTTGCCTGTGTTCAGTGGCCACTTAATGTTTTATAACATTGAATAGGAATCTGTAAGATATTATAATTAATCTTAGGGCAAGAAATTTCTAAATCTTCATATTATATCACAGTGCCTCTTACAATGACTTGATTACTGACACTTAATTTAGATTACTATATAGATTGATAGTAACAGGGAATATTCCATACAGTGTTCTATGAGTTCATTCATGTGAAACTTTAAAAGGGCAGGAGGTTTTGCCTCTGCTAAACTATATTTTAATGGCCATTCTTTACTTTTTATTCATGGTTTTCCTGTACAATGTTTTCATTTGTGACTCAAAACAATTCAACAAGGTAGACAAGAAAGACTTCATTATTCTTTCTTTACAAGGAAATGACGAGTCAGAAAGCCTAAGTCTAGAAAATGTGTCAGGTGAGAGGCAGCAGCATTCTCCTTTCTGCAGACCCCTGATACCTGCCTTGAGCATCTTACTGTCTTTCCATGGGCAATGATGAAAATAAACACTCATAGTATGTACACAAAGTTGACTTTTACTACAGGGATATCAAGCTCCCCAAACTAAGGTCAACAGGTGAGGGAATACTAAAAACAATAGAAAGAGTAATTTAAAAAAAATCAGCTTTACATGGGTCAGTAATAGTCCAAGATACAGAGAGGAAGAGACTTTTACTACATTTACTTGTGTTCTCCTCTCTAGTGAATTCTATAATTTTATTTTTACATGATTTAGTATTTCTAGACAAACTACTGTTCTTTGGCATTTTAAATATTTAGAAGCATTCACAGACCTTCACTGCCCTATTTTTCAGTTGTTGTTTCTGAACTCTGTGAGGTTTTAAAATGTACTTATCATGAGATTACTGTTTTTTACTGATCCTATGAATCCTACAAATATCATATGATTAATAGCATGCATTGGTCTTTGTGCAGTCAGCCATTGACCAGCAACTTCCTCCTGTTCCCCAACATACCCTGACCCCTGACCTCAACATAGACATGTGCATTTTCCTTCTATAGTTTAAATGGGACAAGGATATTCATGATGTCACTAGTTAGGAAAGTGTCAGACATTCTCTTTTTCTGGCTGAGATCTCTCCCTTATCTCCCCCATCATTGTCTTTAAGAAGTTGCAGTTCCTCCCAAAGGCAGGAAGATGTAACAAGTTAGACAGATATTGCTAAATGTAGCTGACAAATGGAATGACAACCTCACAACATCCAGAGCTTTCTAGGCAACAGAATAAACTGGTATTGAGTCAAGGTATTTAAGAAAATTTTTTGGGTGATAAAAAAGATATGTAAGCCACAGTCTTTGGTTGCCTCAACTGAATTGTGTTGCTACATGGGAAAAACAAGTATTAAAATTAATTACAATACCAGAAAAATTTGTTAAGTGCTTTAATATAAGTGTAAAAACATTCTAATAGACTCCTCAATGTGTAAAAAATTTTTCTGATGGTCATATTGAAGCTCATACAGAATTGCTATTTCCTATTTAACTATGTCTTGAATCAGTCCACTTGTTCTCTATCCTTAACATTTTGAGAATTTTGCATAGCTCAGTTAATTCCCAAATTAGTAGATTAAAATGGTCTATAACACACAATTATCTTTACCTAGGACAAAACATTCAGGTGGTATTTTTATGAAGGAATGTATGTAAGTAATGCATGTTTATGTATCTACTTTTTGCTTTTCCTCTATGCTAGTAGATGAATAGAAAAGCATAAAATGAGATAAAGATGATGAATAAGATGAATTATTGGGGATTATGGTGCAAAATTTTCCAAGAGAGGTTATATATATGAGGATAAATTTATTGTGACTGTACTTGTACACACGTATAAAACCAAAAACCAACCCATTGGTATTAAATCAAATCCGACTCATAGCCACCCTGTAGAATATAGTAGAGATGCCCCATAAGGTTTCCAAGGCTGTAATCTTTACTGAACCACATCAGCACCTCTTTCTTCTGCAGAGCAGCTGGTTAGTTTGAACTGCCAACCTTTCGGTCAACCACTTAACCACTGTGCCACCAGAGCTGCTAACACATGTATAAAGGCACTGCCATATCTAATACTTGTAGAATACTTATTCACTTTTTAAGTGCTTATAGGAATTAGCTCACTTAATCCTCATAGAAACCACATGAAGAAGGTACTATTTTCACTCCTTTTATAAACAGGCAAAGCGAAGAACAGATAATTTAAATAAACGTTTAATTTCACCTAGCTATTAGATGACTGTACTTAGATTTAAACCCAGATAGAATATATCAGAAACTCTTAACTACTATACTATTCAGCATGCTTGTGACTGTGTGTCTGCTTTGGGTGTACAGATGTGAGCGTATATAAAACATGTACATTTTGTACATATGTTTTGGAGAATTCACCTAGTGCATTTGTTTATTCATAATAACTTGGATTCTCAAAAAAGCATACTTTTACTTCACATATACTCACTTCAAAAGTACAATTGATAGAGCATAAAACAATGAAAGTCAGGAAAAGTGTTTAATATCCCATTTCTACCGCTTGTTACTTTTCTCCCTAATTTTGGTGTATCTCTTCATCTATGCTAAGTCCTCTGTATTATATATAACATAAATTACCACTATGCCTTCTTTGCTGCTAGTTGTGGAATATTGTTTAGTGAACTGTTTAATCACCACTAAAATGTATTGATTAAAGAATTGTTATCTTGGAAAAAGTTATGCTTTTTAAACTTAAAAATTTTCAAAAATAAAAATTAGTTATTGTAGAACCATGAGTGCTGATGGCAATGAAGATCAAATCTGTGAATTACTTGACAGTCGTTGCATGAGTAAATCAGAATCTCCTAAATTTCAAAAGGATTAAATGATGGGCAGAGCCTAAAAGCAAGTAATTTAACACTGCTAAATACATAGAGCCCTGATGATGCAGTGGTTAAGAGCTATGGCTGCTAAGCAGAAGGTCGGCAGTTCAAATCCACCAGCCGCTCCTTGGAAACTATCAGACAGTTCTACTCTGTCCTAGAGGGTTGCTGTAAGTCTGAACCAACTAGACGGCACCTAGCAACAACAGCAAATATATAGATGAAGATAAGGGATATGTTTTCTACTGGATGGACCAAAACTTTGTACAAATATAAAAGTTCAAGTCCTGGATGCAGATTCAAGCTACCATATATGAAAATAATGAAAGATTTCGATTGATGATTTACCCAAGGAGTCAACAATGTTGGATTTTGTTAGTCACTATCTGATAACGTGGAGGTTTGGTGGTGCAGTGATTAATAGCTTGGCGGCTAGCCAAAAGATGGGCAGTTTGAATCCACCAGCCCATCCCTGAAAACCCGCTTGGGCACTTCTACTCTGTTCTATAGGGTCACTATGAGTTGGAATCTACTTGATAGCAACAGTTTTTTTAACTGAAGCCTGATAACATGACCTCAGGTTATCAGATTGTGCTAACGGACAGATGGAGTCCAAAACACTGGAAGTCAAATCCCCTCATGTACTAAAAGATGCAAGTAATTTGATATGACTATAAAATGGGATTCATTTGGGTAAGAAGTGGGATAGATTTTATCCATAATTAGTGACCCGATTCGGAGATGTTTTTCTAATCACATTAAGAAATTTGAACTTTAACTGCAGACAATCATAGCTTTCATTTAGTAAAGAACATTGTGATAGAGAAAGGACAACAGATGAGAAATATTGAAGGTAAATAAATTAGTTATAGTGATAAATTAGTTATAGTGGGAAGAACAGGTGGAAAGAGCTTTATGGCGGCCTTCAGGCGATGGCATGACCAGCACAGCAGCTAGAATTCTTCCATAGGAAGCAATGATCAGTAAAAACGGGCTGGAAATACAAAGAATGACCACCACAAAGACTGCAGCTTCATTATGGGACGAATCCCCACAAGCAAGTGCCAGGATGGGTGGGAGGTCACAGAAGAAGTGGTCTATCTCACAGGGACCACAGAAGTCTAAGGAGAAAATACAGTTGGTTTGGCCCAGACTGACCATGCATCCCACCCCCCAAGAAACTATTGTCAAATGGGTACACACCTCATGACTCATTCGTGTTGCATAGTGGAGTGGAGAGCATATGGCTATATAGCGGTCAGTCGTTCAGTCGTTCAGTATAGATATGGTATGAGTGGCTGCACTACAGTCTTCACATGGCTGACCCTCCTTATCATTCACATCTCAGCTCATAGCTCTCATCCTTAATAGCCCTCTTGGACCACTCAATCTAAATTGGTCAGTTTCCAGCATATATCCTGGTTTAAATTCTATGCATTGCACCATTTTTTAATTTATTTAATGATCATTTAATTTCTGCTTTCCTATAAGCTCTATGTGGGGAGAGACGTTGATTTTGATTCATTGCTGAATTCCAGGACCAAAAGCAGTAACTGCCAAATAGCCTGTGCTAAATAAAGACTTGTTGAATGAATGAGTGAAGAAAGAAATAAAGTCAGTATCAACAGAAATGAGAAGACATGGATAGATACAAAAGATATCAGAAGACGTTTACTTTGTAGTATTTCATGATAGATTAAAGGAGGGGATGACGAGAGAATTGGCCTGGAATCTTCTTTTTTTCATTTTATGCTTTGGTGACTAAGTGTATTTTGGACACATCTGCTGAGAAAGTGAGGATAGAAGAGGATTTGGGTTTGAAACTGTATGAGGATGAGTGTAATTTCAGAACTTTTGAATTTCAGAATTGCAGATAAGGAATTGTGGACCTTGTTACCTCTCTGACTTACCAGAACTCTTTAAAAGTAATATAACAATTTGTCTCCCTTATGTGAAGGTATCCTTCTGATGACTTTGCCTTTCTCTTTTCCAGGTCATGAGCCTCAATTGCTCCTTGTGGCAGGATAACAGCATGTCTGTCAAACGCTTTGCATTTGCCAAATTCTCTGAAGTCACTGAACAGTGTTTCCTCCTGTTTACCCTCATCCTACTCATGTTCTTAGCATCACTGACAGGAAATGCTCTCATAGCCCTCACCATCAGGACAAACCCAGTCCTCTGCACTCCCATGTACTTCTTTCTGGCCAACTTGTCCCTCTTGGAAATTGGCTACACTTGCTCTGTCATACCCAAGATGCTACAGAGTCTCGTGAGTGAGGCTCGAGGGATCTCTCGGGAGGGTTGTGCCACACAGATGTTTTTCTTTATATTATTTGGTATTAGTGAATGCTGCCTGTTGGCCGCCATGGCTTTTGACCGCTATATAGCCATATGCTCTCCACTCCACTATGCAACACGAATGAGTCATGAGGTGTGTACCCATTTGACAATAGTTTCTTGGGGGGTGGGATGCATGGTCAGTCTGGGCCAAACCAACTGTATTTTCTCCTTAGACTTCTGTGGTCCCTGTGAGATAGACCACTTCTTCTGTGACCTCCCACCCATCCTGGCACTTGCTTGTGGGGATACGTCCCATAATGAAGCTGCAGTCTTTGTGGTGGTCATTCTTTGTATTTCCAGCCCATTTTTACTGATCATTGCTTCCTATGGAAGAATTCTAGCTGCTGTGCTGGTCATGCCATCGCCTGAAGGCCGCCATAAAGCTCTTTCCACCTGTTCTTCCCATCTGCTGGTAGTAACACTATTCTATGGCTCAGCATCAGTCACCTACCTGAGGCCCAAAGCTAACCATTCACCAGGAGTGGACAAACTCCTAGCTCTTCTCTATACAGTGGTGACATCCATGCTCAACCCCATCATCTGTAGTTTACGGAACAAGCACATCAAGGCAGCCCTCAGAAGAACTCTGGGCAAGAAAAAGTTTTGACTCATGGGTAGGTATGCGAGGATCATGCAAATCTGCTCTTTGGAAAGGATGCACACACAGCCCAAGAGTAAACAAATAAACTAACAAAATTACTGTGCACTCTTCTACCTGTCTTATAAGGAGCTTATTTAATAACAGTAATTGCAATTTTGAAGGCATCTGTGTACTCACAACTAAAGTCCTGATTGTTAACTTCTGAAAGGAGATCAGATACTGGAAAAACTTGAAAGATGAGTCCAACACTGATCAGGTTTCCCAAAATATTTTTATCTAGGCACAGAGTATAAATTCCCTGGTTATGTCTCAGAAGGCTGGAAGATTCTCACATGACACTCTTAGGCATTTTCTCACCCCTGAGGGGCCCATCTGACCTCGCCCTGGTCACAAAAGGACATGTATCCACATATATCTGTCCCACATGACTTTTAATTTTCTAATAACTGCATGAAGTGCACTATTTTCTTCAATACAAAAAAAGGTAAACTTATTCAACTTTAGTTATTGATGGAGACCTGGTGGTATAGTGGTTAAGCATTGGCTGTTAACAAAAAGATCAGAGGTTCAAATCCACCAGCCGCTCCTTGGAAACCCCATGGGGCAGTTCTACTCTGTCCTTTAGGGTCGCTATGAGTCGGATTTGACACGATGGTAATGGAACGGGTTAGTTATTGGTACTTCATGTAAAGCCAAAGATATCTTTTTGTGAGTGTGTGTGATGTTTAAGGTTGTGTGTCAGGTTGGCTGGGCCATGATTCTCAGTGGTTTGGCAGTCATATGATGCTGTGATCACTTCCATGATGATATTTGACATAATTTGATCACCTCCATGATGGGATCTGCCTTGAGATGCCAATCAGTTGGAAAAGAGTTTCCTTGGGCATGTGGCCTGCATGGAATATAAGTGGACATTCTGGCAGGGCTCATGGGCTTTTGCTCTCTCTGGATCCTACAGCTGGCTTCTCTTCATCTGACCTCCAGTTCTTGGACTTGAGCTAGCAGCTTATTTGTGGTCTTGCCTGTTGATCTTGGGATCCCTCTATCTTCGCAGGCTATGAGCAAGAGCTCTGCTCTCTGATCTGCCTATCTTAGGTTTGCCAGTCCCTGTGGCTATGTGAATCAAGAGAAGCCTCTATCCTGCCCCATGGATTTGGGACATTCCAGCCTCTACAACTGTGTCTATTTCCTTGGTCTGTATACATTTATAAGATTTATTGGTTTTGCTTCTCTAGAGAACCCAGCCTAAGACAGTGTGGAACCATAAAAATATGTAAACATGCAGGAAAAAAAAAAAAAAAGCAAACTCTTATGTTTCAGAAGTATTTGCTATGGAATATCAAAGAAAAATATGGGAAATTTTAATCAAGAGTTCCTATGGTGAAGGTGCTTTAAGAACAAAGAGAAATAATATTAATATTCAAGGATAGAAGAAGAAAACTGAATTAAAATAATTACATAGATAATTTTCAAGATTTTATGTAATTAAAAAATATTATATCTGTTCAAATGAATCTCAGCTCAATATATTTGGAGAGCATCCCAAGACTTGCTCTTAAGAGAAATGAATATAGTTTCAAGGCAATTCAGTAGCTCTAGGAACATATAAGGAGTCCCTGGGTGGTACAAATGGCTAAAATATTCAGCTTCTAACTGAAAGGGTGGAGGTTTGAGTCCACTCAGAGGCAACCTGGAAGAAAGGGCTGATTTACTTTGGAAAAAATCAGCCATAGAAAACTTCTTGGAGCATAGTTCTACTCTGACACACAAGGGGTTACCATGAATTAAACCGACTTGATGGCAACTGGTTAGGAACCTATAAAGGCATTGCCTGGGGTTTGAACATTTTAATGTTTTACATATCTATATTATCATTTATTAACTTGCCTTTAATATTTTCCATATTAAAAGTTCCTGAAATATTGATGATAGTTAGAAATTCTTTACTAACTTTGTCCTCATACTTTGTGTTGTTTGGTTTCCAAGAGTCTTTAGTGCACATTTCTCTCAGCACTGACTGTAACGACAGTAATGATGATCAATATTTATTTCATAGTCTCCAAGCACCAACCCTAAGTTATTTATTAATTACTAAGGGAAAAAAATTAAATATTTAACACCCTAAAGATATCTTCTTAACAAAGTGATCACAGTGAATATATTGATGTTATATACTCTGTGTTGTGATAAACTGAGGACAAAACATCACTTCTGGGGTATTCTTGCCAAAAATGTATAACCTCACTTTTATAATGAGAAAACATTAGACAAAACCAAATAAAGAGATGTTCTACAAAACAACTGACCAGCATTCTTCAAAAGTGTTGACTCACAAAGGCACCATGCACATAGATCATTCACCAGGATAGACCACATGTTAGGTCACAAAAGAAGTCTCAGTAAATTTAAAAAGATTGAAATCATGCAAAGTATTTTATCCAATCACAATGGAGTGAAGCTAGAAATCAATAACAGAAAGAAAAAAAAGTGTAAAATATACAAACATAGGGAAATTAAACAACACACTATTAAACTACCAGTGGGTCAAGGAAGAAATCAAAAGAGAAATCACAAATTTCTTAGGGTCAAATGAAAATGAAAGCATGAAATACCAAAACTAATGGCATACCGTGAAGGCAGTACTCAGAGGAAAACTTATAGCAATAAACACCTATGTAAAAAAAAGAAGATCTCTAACAAACAGCTTAACTTTACAACTTGAGAACAAGAAAGAGAAGAGAAAACTAAGCCTAAACCTATCAGAAGAAAACAAATAACAAAGATCATAACAGAAATAAATGAAAACAAAAAACAGAAAAACAATAGAGAGAATCAAAAGAAACAGAAGTTGGTTCTTTGAAAAGATCAATAAATTGACAAAACTTCAGAAAGACTGATAAAGAAAAAAAGATAAAAGATGCAAATAAACAAAATAAGAAATGAAATAGGAAACATTACAATTAAACCAATAGACAATGAGAATTATGAGAGAATATTATGAACAACTGTAGGGCAATGAAGTGAATCATCTAGATAAAATGGAAGAATTCTGAGAAGCACATAACCTATTCAAACTGACTCAAGAGGAAATAGAAAATTTCAACAGACCCATAACAAGTGAAGAGATTGAATCAGTGATGAAAAAACTCCTAACAACAACAACAAAAAGTTCTGCACCATATGGCTTCACTGAGGAATTCTACCAAACATTTAGAGAAGAATTGACACCAATACTGTTGAAACTCTTCTAAAAGATAGAGAAGGGAGGAATACTTCCTAATTCATTCTATGAAGCAAATAAAATCCTGATAATAAAACCAGACAAAGACACCCCTAAAAAAGAAAACTACAGCCAATACTTTTATCAGTATAGATGCAAACATCCTCAACAAAATACTTGCAAATGGAATCCAACATTGTACTCTGCACATTTGCTAAATTCCTCTATCAACCCTGGAAGTTTTTTTGTGGATTCTTTGGGATTTTCTGTATATAGGATCACGTCATCTGTGAATAGAGATAATTTTACTGCTGTTCCAACCTGGATAACTTTTATTTCTTTTTCTTGTCTTATTGTTCTGGCTAGGACTTAAAATATTGAATAGAAGTGGCGAAAGCAAACACCCTTGTCTTATTCCCAATCTCATGGTCAACAAACAAAAATCAGTTGGGTTTCTATAAGCCAGCAGTGAGAACTCTGCAAGGGAAATTAGGAAAACGAATCCATTTCCAAAGCATCTAAGAAAATAAAATACCTAGAAATAAATTTAGCCAGGGATGTGAAAGACTTATATGATGAAAATTATAAGACACAGCTGAATGAGATTAAAGAGGAAATTAATAAATGGAAAAATGTTTTGTGTTCATGGATTGGAAGATTTAATTTTGTTAAGATGCCAGTATTACCCAAAGTGATCTATAGAGTCAATACAACCCTGATCAAAATTCCAACAGTTTTCTTTAAAGAAATGGAAAAAGTAATCCTCAATTTTATAAGGACTAGGAGACCCTGGTAAGCTAAATCACTGTTGAAAGAGAGGTACAAAGTCGGAGGACTCACACTTTCTGATTTTAAAACATATTAGACAGCTACAGTAATCAAAACAGCTGTATACTGGTATAGCAACAGATATATAGACTGCATAGAATTGAAAGCCCAGAAATAAACCCACACATCTATGGTCAACTGATTTTTGACAAGAATGCTAAGGACATTTGATGAGGAAAGAAGGTCTCTTCAATTAACTGTTGGGAAAACTATATTTCCTCATGCAGAAAAATTAAACAGGGTGCATGCTTCACAAAAACAAATAAAAATGGATTGAAGACCTAAATGTGAAAACTAAAATTTTTAGAAGAAATTGCAGGAACAAGGCTATCAGGCCTAACTTTTAACAATAGATTTTCCACTATAATAACAAAAGCACAAACAGCTTTTAAATTGAATAAAAGGGACCTCATAAAAATTAAAAACTTCTGTTCACCAAAAGATTTCAACAACAACAACAAAAAAAATGAAAAGACAAGCTACAGACTGTGAGAATATCTTTGGAAACCATACAGTTGATAAGAATCTAACAGGCAAAGTATATATAAAATTTGTGACAACTTAAATTAACAACAAAAAGATGAATAACCCAAACATAAAATGGGCAAGAGACTTGAATAGACATTTCACCAAAGAGGACATTCAAATGGCCACGGAACACATGAAAAGATGCTCAGCATCATTAGCCATCAGCGAGATACAAATTGAAATCACAATTAAATATCATTCCACCCCCACTAGGATGGCTTGAAAACCCTGGTGGCATAGTAGTTAAGAGCTATGGCTGCTAACCAAAAGGGTGGCCGTTCAAATCACCAGGCACTCCTTGGAAACTCTATGGGGCAATTCTACTCTGTCCTATAGGGTCACTATGAGTTGGAATGGACTCAGTGGCTACGGGTTTGGTTTATTTTTATTTTTTTTGGTTTATGATGGCTAAGATTAAAAATAAATAAATAAATGTTGGCAAGGATATGGGGAAATTGGAACCCTTATCCATCCCTTGTGGGAATGCAAAATGATACAGCCATTAGGGAAAACAGCATAACGGTTCCTCAAAATACTAAAAATAGAATTACCATTTAAAAAAACCCCAAACCCGTTGACATCCAGTCTTTTCCAACTGATAGTGACCCTTTAGGACAGCGTAGAACTCCCCCGTATGGTTTCCAAAGAGTAGTTAGTGGATTCAAACTGCCAACCTTTTGGTTAGCAGCTGAGCATTTAACCACTGTACTACCACAGGACCTAGCAATTCCATCTCTAGGTATATACACAAAAGACTTGAAAGAAGAGACTCAAACACATACTTGTACACCAATGTTCATTGCAGCACTATTCAAAATAGTGAAAAAGTAGAAACTACCTAATGCCCATCAATGGATGAGTGGATAAACAAAATGTGGTACATACACACAATGGAATACTACTCAGCTAGTAAGAAAAATGAAGTCTTGATACACGCTACACTATGGATGGAACTTGGAGATATTTTGCTGAGTGAAATAAGTCGATCACAAAAGGACAAATATTGTTTGACCTCAGTTATACAGAAAATGTATAGAGACCAAAGTTCTTTAGTAGTTACCAGGGGCATGAGGAAGGGGGAAAAGGAGGCAGTTATTGCTTATGTAACACTGAGTTTTGGTTTACAGTGATGGAAAAATCACATTGATTAGCAGTAGAGTTGCATAACTGATTAATTGCTTTCAGTAAGCTGTATACCTGTAAAAAGTTGAATTAGCAAAAGTTGTGTGATAGATATATTTACAACATTCACAAAAAACAAACAAACAAAAACAAAGAGTAACTACTGAGGCTGCTTCCATACAAGCAAACACCTCATGAGATTTGGTTCTTTGGTTTGGAGGTTTATGGTCAGGTTTTCATAAGACATTCCAGTTAATTGGCCTAATATCGTGTTTAGGCCTAATACTTCCTAGTTTGTTGCATAGTGCCTGGGGTCTTAATGGCAAGCAGCTATCCAAGGTACAACAGTTGGTGTCTATTTGCCTGGAGCAACAGAAGAAGACGAGTCAGGAATAGAAGAAGCAAATGGAATGTATGGCTAATTGCCTCCATGAACAACTACCTCCACTGCCATGATGGCAGAAGAAATGGATGGTGCCTGGCTACCACTACTGCATATTTTGAACACAGATTCTACAGAAGAATCTTGATCAAAGGGGAGAAAATGCAGAACAGAACTTCAATTCTCACGGAATCCAGATTTTCTGGAGCCAAAGAGGCTGAATCAACTGCTGAAACTATTGCCATGAGATACTCTTTAAAATGTTAAACCTTAAACCTTAAACCTAAAATATTCCCTGCAATCCTCTTAAAACCAAGCAATAGTTTAACTTAACTAGTAAAGAATGTCTACCTTGAGCCTTGTGCTCTTCAAGATCTATTTACATGGGATCAAATTGACAACAACAACTTGAAAGATTAGATAGGAAACAATAGTGAGTTTATGTTACTGGGGGGAACATCTCTGAAAAGGAGGGTGAGAGTGGTTGTACAACTCATAGACTATAATCAGTGTTGCTGAATTGTGCATGTTGGAACTGTTGAATTGGGATATGTTCCTCTGTGTATATTCTCAATAACAACAAAAGTAAAACAAATTATTTTAAAAATGTAAAGAATACATGGAAAATGTTAAAAATTTATTTTCTTAGTATGAGTATAAGGTTAGTCTTATTATTATTTTCTTCATTGTTTTGTCTGTTTTAAATTACAAGATTTTAAATGACTTAGGTAATTATATTGCTTATTAGGCATTAGGCTTCCCCAATTCACCACTGAAAATTTCACTTAAATTGTGATCACATTTATTAATCTATTAATGACACATTTATTAACACCAATTTGATTATAATTTGTGAAGAGAGAAAACAGGCTCTAGACAGACAAGTTACCTTTTTGATGGCCTTCTGACTAGATCATGTTTTTATTCTCCTATGTGTATATGTTTTTAATTTTTTTTCAAACCACCCCAGTCATCTTCATGCTATATTTGGCTACATTTATTTATTTGTATTAAAATGATTCCCTAGTGACAATCTTTACCAAGAAAATATATATATACATATAAAGCAACATGCAGCAAGTATGCCTAGGCAGCATCTAGTAGTCAAAACAATAGAAATATTGATAATATTCTGTAAATAAATATTTTGAACATACAGAAAACAAGGCCAATATCTTTAAAACATTGCCAAAATTGTGAAGTATACTACTAGACAGATAAGAATTTTTTATTCAATATGAAAAACATTTTGTATATTTTATTAAATTATAATATCAATAAAAATACTGTACAAATGACAAAGACAAATATTTTTATTATTTGTACATCAATTTACTTACTTTTGTCAAATTTAAATATTCAGGATTAATGATAAGACTTAAACTTGTGTTTGCATATTTATCTCAGGATTCGGGTATAAGGCTAAAGTGCTAATCAAAAGAGACTGAGAGCCATTCTATTCTGATTAAGAATGCATACAAGAGAAACATTCAGCCTCATGGCACATCTCTCTTGGGGTCTTCCTCTGTGGGTGGCAGAGATGAGAAAAATCCCTGGATTTACTTAGTCCCAGAGGTCTCTACTGACTGAACAAGAATCAGCAATCCTCCAAGTAAGGCAAATGGTTAGATATTTGTGCGTTTTCCAGTGGACCTTCACACTTTCATGTAAACTGCCAACAGAACACCCACTGCTTGTAGTACTATTGGATGTGAGACCTGGAAAGCAATAAGGAGCATTCCCATATAAACTCAAATTTCAGCAGCTATGATATAAGCTCAATCCCCATGGAGTAGAAGATTTAATTCCATGATGTGCAGTTATGTTTGTCATAACTATGTCAGGCATGTCATTAGTCAGTTACTAGAGAAGTCCCTGTGTGCCACAAACACTTTCCACTCGACTACTAATCTAAAGCTTGGTAGTTCGAACCTACCCAGAAGCAGCATGTAAGAAAGTCCTGACAATATGCTTCCGTAAAGTTTACAGCCAAGAAAACCCCATGGAGCTCAGCTCTGCTCTGTAACACATGGGGTCACCAGGAGTCAGAATCTTCTCAGCAGCAGTGGGTTTACAACGATAACTAAAGAAAAAACGCAAAGCAAACCCAATGTGGTCAAGGTGATTCCGACTCATAGCGACCCTATAGGACAGAATACAACTGCCCCATAGGGTTTCCAAGGCTGGTGGATTTGAATTGTCAACCTTTTGTTTAGCAGCCGAACTCTTAATGACTGTGCCACCAGGGCTGTAATAACTCTAGGATTTATAAAAGTATACAAATACATATGCATATACCTATATTTATTTTTTTCATAGAATATTTACAAAATAGCGAAAAAGGAGACGCATAACAATTCTATAAAGGAGGATAAGAATAATTTAGAGCAGGTAACTTCGGGATGTCATTAAAAGGATATTTCACACCTACTTTTATTTAGGTGATTTAGCTGCTCTCCTAAATGACATGAGAAACCATAATGAGATGTACCTAAAAGTTCCCAGCATCTGAGGAATTGCATATCTCACATTTCTCCCTTACTTGGGTCTCTTACCAACAGCCTTTGCAGAGCCCACTTAACCTCTTTGTTTCTCAAGGTGTAGATCAAAGGATTAAGTGAAGGAGTCACTACAGTATAGAAGGTGAGGAATTTACTGTGCTTCTGAGTGTACTTGCTCTTGGTTTGTATGTAGACAGAAAGTATAGTTCCAAAGAACAAAAGCACAACAGTCATGTGCGACCCACAGGTCACAGATGCTTACCTTTTGCCTTCAGCCAGGTTTATCCTAAGCACACTCCTAACAATGCAGCTATAGGAGACCAAAATAAGTTCCAGAGGTGTAATCACATAGAGGACACTAGATACAAAGGGTTCATTTTCCAGGAAGATTATGTCCACACAGACAATTTAATGAGGGTGGGCTCCTCACACGTACAATCATCCACCATGTGGATGATTATTATTTAATGCTTCAAATTGTATGGATTTACTGTTTCAGCCTAACTGGTAATTTCAAGGTCTTTATTTAACTTTGAAAGTTTAAATTACTGCTGATTTAATTTAAGACTAATCTATGCACGCCTGGGTAATAAAACATCTAGAGTTTTTTTTTTTTTTTTAAATTGTACTTCAGGTGAAGTCTTACAGAACAAATAGTTTCTCATGAAACAGTAGTACACATGTTGTTTTATGACATTGGTTAACAACCCCACAACATATTAACCTTCTAAATTCTCAACCTTTTCTTTTTTTTTGGTGAAAATACACATAGCCAAAGATACATCATTTCAAAAATTTCTACATACACAGTTCAGTGACATTGACTACACTCTTCCAATTCTGCTGTTATTCTCACTTAAGATGAAGGCTTACAGACCAAAATAGTTTCTCATTTAACAATTTAACAAATGTTGCCCTATGACAATGGTTAACAATCTCACAACACATCAACAATATCCTTACTCAATCTTGTGTTCCCTATCACCAGCTTCCT
>NW_004444116.1:4207324-4210786 GCF_000243295.1 Trichechus manatus latirostris
TGGTGTATAGGAATCCAACTGATTTTCGAATGTTTATCTTGTATCCTGCTATTCTGCTGAATCTTTCTATTAGTTCCAGTAGATTTCTCGTGGAGTCTTTAGGGTTTTCTGTGTATAGTATCATATCATCTGCAAACAGGGACAGTTTAACTTCTTCATTACCAATTTGGATGCCTTTTATTTCTTTTTCTTGCCTTATTGCTCTAGCTAACATCTAGAGTTTTAAAATGATGGTTCTTTATATTTTGTGCCTTTAAAATGATTTAAATCACTTTAATAAAATCAGTTGTTACTGTGGTCTTTTAAAATCTTTTCACCTAGTTTGTCACTGTTACTTGCTATTGTGATTATATTAAATATTTTCTTCTCTTTAGACAGTTTCATATCTTAATGTAATAACAACTTTTCTCTGTCAAGAATGGTAGATTTCTTTTACATCTAAACTATCACTGAGGTTTCCTGGATGGCCATCAAATAACCACAAAGAATATAGCCCTCACATTATAAAATAAAGAATGTTAAAATAATAACGCTTGTTTTATTCTCTATATTGACATGTAAAATATCTATTTTTTGGACATAGAGCCAACATGGCACTATAGACAGAAACCCCACACCACCGCTCCACAGCAAAGACCCGAAAAAGTAAGTCAAATAGAGACAAAGATCAATCCTGGAACCCTAAGCATCAAATGAAGAGATAAAGGACTCAACCAAGCACCTAATGGAATAAGAAACAGAGAGTGAGGAGAGTTAAGAGCAGAAGTCCCCTATCAGTTAATACAGCATGGATCCACCATCTTGGACTTCTGTCAAAGATTGGTGGACAGGGAGTACGGGAAAGTGGATTCACAAAACTCCCAGCAGGACACAGAGCACCCAGTAACCAGCGAGACATGTTTTCTCACCCCCTATCCTGCCTCCCCCTGCTCGATGATGTGTGCTTCCTGGCTGGCTGATTGGAGGCTTCCTGGTGGGTTGATTCCCTGCTTTTCAGAAGGCTGATTTGCTGCTTCCCAGTGGGCAGATACCCAGCTTCCCAGAGGGTCAATTTGCTTCTACCCAGCAGGCCAATTCACTGCTCCTGGAGAACTGGTTCACTGATTCCCAGGGGATTTATCCGCCACTTCTCAGCAGGCCAAGACTGTAGCACAGGAGGCCTCAGTTCCCTGCCGTGTGGATTTGACCTGCCCACACTGGCTGGCTTCTTCACTGCCATTTCCTTGTTGCTGGTATTTCTTTTTTCGGCCTCTTTTGGTTTCTTACCTGCCTCTCATCTCCACCCCCTCCTTTCTGTCAAACACTTGACTCTGTGTGCCATCTTTCCTTCTTCTTGACAGGCTGTGAAGTGCTGTTCAGCTGGGGAACTGCTTCCCTGGTCCGTGCAGCCATGCTGGTGGGATACCTGGGGGCCTTTTTCTTTTTTCCTTTTTGTTTGTTTATTTGTTTTCTCTTCCTTTTTATTTTTTTTAATTCTCAGTTCCTCATCTCCTTCTACTTACGTTCTTTTCCTGTCTCCTGAATACCTGCTGCTGTGTATCACCTCCATCCCTTCTAGCCAGGCTGTACTGCACTGCTTGGGACCACTTCCCTGGTCTGCACACCTGGGTTAGTGAAATCCCTGGGAGCATCTTTTAAAAATTTTTTCATTATTTATTTTATTTTTTGTGTTTTTTTCATTTCTTGGTTCCTTGTCTCTCCATTCCAATGGCAAGTTCCCTCAGCACTTTTTTTGCTCCTGTTTCTCTCTTTTTTTCCATACCCAACCTAGCTCCACATGTCACAACATCCCCCTCTCTCTGCCTCCTGCCTATCTGCATCTTGGGCTGAACATTGCACTCCTGAGCAGCACATACACGACCTACTAGATCCTGTCCTGCACTGAACACTGGCTCATCTAGTCAGCCCAAGTATGGGCCACAGACAACACATCCCAGCCCCATCTCTTCAGCTGGACCTGCCCTGCTGCACCACAGCTGAGGGACTGGCCCTGCCCTTGGACAAGGAGGTGAAAAATATAATGTCCATGGATGAGCAAATAACAAAGAACACATAGCCCACCTGATCAGACATAACCAAATAAAACAAAAAAGCAGGATGGAGCAAACATATCTACAATCAATAAATGTGGAAAATAACTACAGAATGTCCCTAACAGCAGACAATATCAAAACATATTTAAAAAAGGACAGGATGGTTCTAGTAAAACACCAGATGATCTTCCAGTAGAAGAAAAGGCACTAGGACTACCTGATAGGGAATTCAAATCTCTAATATTCAGAGCTATCCAAGAGTTGAAGCAAAAAGCAGACAAAAATGAGGAAAAAATAGACAAATTCATGGAAAATACAGACAATAAAACAGAAGAATTCAGGAAAATAATACAGGAACAAAATGCCAAATAAATTCACAACTAGAAATCATATAAAAACAACAATTAGAAATCCAAAAGAGAAACAAGATTTCAGTAATGGACAGTGTCACAGAAGGGCTGAGGAGTAGGTTTAAAATGATGGAAGACAAGATCAGCGAAATTAAAGACAAACACTTGAATACAACACTGTGAGGGAAAAATCAGAAAAAAGAACAAAGAAAAATGAAGAAACACTAAGAATTATGTGGAATACAATAAAAGGCAAAAATTTGCCAGCGATCAGAGTTCCATTTATCTAATCTCTCTTCTGATGCTTGTGCATTGTTACTTATGGTTTGTACTGTGTTTATGCCATGTATTAGGGCTCCTAGTGTTGTACCTATTTTTTCTTCCATGATCTTTACCGTTTTTGATTGTATATTTAAGTCTTTGATCCATTTTAAGTTAGTTTTTGTACATGATGTGAGATATGTGTCTTGTTTCAGTTTTCTGCATATAGATATCCAATTATGCCAGCACCATTTGTTAAAGAGACTGTCTTTTCCCCAATTAATGGACTTTAGGCCTTTGTCAAATATTAGCTGCTCATAGGTGGATGAGCTTATATCTGAATTCTCAACTCGTTTCCATTGGTCTATGTATCTGTTATTGTACCAGTACCAGGCTGTCTTGACTACTGTGGCAGTATAATAGGTCCTAAAATCAGGCAGTGTAAGGCCTCCCACTTTGTTCTTCTTCTTGAGTAGTGCTGTATTTATTCAGGGCCTCTTCCCTTTCCATATGAAGTTGGTGATTTGTTTCTCCATCTCATTGAAAAACGCTGCTGGAGTTTGGATCAGGATTGCATTGTATCTGTAGATTGCTTTGGGTAAAATTGACATTTTCTCTACCTTGAGTCTACCTATCAATGAGCAAGGTATATTTTTCCACTTATACAGGTCTCTTTTAGTTTCTTGCAGTAGTGTCTTGTAGTGTTCTCTGTAAAGATCTTTTACATCTCTGGTTAGATTTATTCCTAAGTATTTTATCTTTTGGGGGACTATTGTAAATGGTATTGATTTGGTGATTTCCTCTTCAAGGTTCTCTTT
>NW_004444116.1:4221767-4257717 GCF_000243295.1 Trichechus manatus latirostris
GTCATTATGTTCTTGAATAACTTTTTTAAGTTCTGCTACTACTGTGTCTGTATGTTGCCTGGCTGTTTCTGCATTCTTTCAAAATTGCACGCTGGTGTTCATTAAAATTGCTTATATGGAATCAGCTCTGGTGTGCAGGCAGTCGATCACCAAGTGTGTGATGCAGGCTCTCACCCCCAGTCCTAGAGAGGCATGGGTGATTGTTGCAGGCACTGGACTCTGGCTGTGGTAGGGGATCACGTGCTGAGTCAGGCAGGGGGCCTACGCTGCCCCTGAGAGTCTGAAAGAAAACTTGTCCCTATTCTCTAGGGTGAATAGGTAGGTGAGTTCTGCAGCTGGGCTAAGAGTGCCCCACTATGTTGGCTGCAAATACTGGAGGGCCCCACACCTTCCTGAACTCCTGTAGCAGGTGACTAGGCACTTTAGGAGCTATCAGCAGTCCTCAAGACCCTGCTACAGATTGATAAATGTGCCTATTGAGGGGCAAAGCTGTTATGAGGATCATAAATCTGCCCGTTCACAGCTGAAGCAGTTGAAGTTAAACTTCAGATGTTTGCCCTGTTGTACTATGGTAGTGAGGGCCAACACCATTGAGATGGGTCCCCACAAGTCTATACAGGGGTGTATGGCACTCAGAGTCTGCGGACTCCTGATTTCTATGGCCAGCAAAGGAGTTGTGCCAACCCTGTGCTCCTGGCCTAGGGGAGCCAGCAGCTTATTTGTTCCAACTCCAAGGCTAGGAGAATGGGTCAGGGCACCTTTTGGGATCTATTTCTGGCCCAGTGGACTCCACTTGCAGAGCGGGGAAGGAGGCAGTAAAAGGAAGAGAGGTTTTCCCAAATCCGGTGCAGAGTGCAGAGACAGGAGGTAAAAGGGAGAGAGGTTTTTCCCAAATGGGCTTTTTTTTTTTTTTTTAACTCGCGAAAGTGTGTGCACATGTACTTATCCTAGCCTCTTGGAAGCTGCTCTTCACTGGTTTGGAGTGTCCAAGCAGAATCTCTGCTGCCGGGTCTCTGTCGATGTGGAAACTGCTTCTCGAGCACGCACACAGCACAACTGTTTGCCTGCTTCACCACAGCCTGGCGTGGCTGTGTATCTGCTGTCGCTGCCACGGCTCTAGTGCTCCTCACCTCTTCCAAACGATCTTCATCTCTGGTATGACTCAGATGGGTTTCTTAACCTTGCCTTCTTCAGGGCTGTCAGATGTTCACCTAGAATCAAATCACTTGTTTTTCCAGGTCTTTGTTGTAAGAGGGATATAGGAAATGTCTAACTAGTCCGCCATGTTCTGATCAGAGTTCCAGAACAGGAGAAGAAAATGGAAAACACGGAGAGGATCATTGAAGAATTGCTGACAGACAACTTCCCTAATATCATGAAAGATGAAAAACTGGCCATCCAAGAACCTCCACAAACCCTATATAGGATGGACCCCAAAAGAAAATCACCAAGGCATATCATAATCACACTCACCAAAACCAAAGACAAACAAAGAATTCTGAGAGCAGCTCAAGAAAAACAAAAAGTCACATACAGAGGGGAAGCAATAAGACTAAGCTCTGATTAATCAGCAGAAACCATACAAGCAAGAAAGCAATGGAATGACATATATAAAATCTTGAAAGAAAAAAAAGTGCCTACCAAGAATAATATACCGTGCAAAACCCTTGTTCAAATATGATGGTGAAATTAGGACATTTCCAGATAAACAGAAATAAAGAGAATATGTCAAAACCAAACCAAATTTACAAGATTAAAGTGAGTTCTTCAGTTTGAGACTAAACAACATCAAATGACAGCCTGAATGTAGGACACAGGATTGAACCAGCCAGATACCAACGTAGGAGACGAACTCTCAAAGACTATTCAAAACCTAAAGGTTTACAACAAGGAACCAGAAATGTTAATCTGCAAATGACAACAATGTTAAAACCATAAAAGAGGGAATAAATGGTGTAGGCATAGAACTTTGTAATGGAGAGGAAGACAAAGTAATACCAGGTACTAATAGACTGGTTCAAACCTATGAAGATAAGGGTAAATTTCAAGGTAACCACAAAGAAAGCTTAAAAACCTACACAACAAAATAAAGAAGAAAAACATGAAGTCAGTAAAAACAAAATGTAACAAAAAAGAAAAGAAAAAAATCCACACACAAAAAAAGGAATTCAGCACAGGAGAGTAAGAGGAGTCAGCACAGCAAAAGGAAAAAAAAAAAAAAAACTACAAAATGACAACAGTAAACTCACACCTATCAATAATTACAGTGAACATACATAGCCTAAATGCACCCATAAAGAGACAGAGAGTGATAGAATGGATAAACAAATAGGATCCATGAATATGCTGTCTACAAGAGACACACCTTAGAAACAAAGATGTGAATTTATTAAAAATCAAGGATGGAAAAAAAATGCATCAAGCAAACAGCCATCAAAAAGAGCAGGAGTGGCAATACTAAACCATATAAAATAGACTTTAAAACAAAATGCACCATAAAAGACAAAGAAGGACACTATATAATGATTAAGGGGATTATCCAGCATGAAGACATAACCATAATAAATATCTATGCACCAAATGACAGGGCTCAAAAATACATAAAACAAACTTTAACAGTACTAAAAAGAGAAATTGACAGTTCCACTATAATAGTAGGAGACTTCAATGCTCCACTCTCCATAAAGGACAGAACATCTAGAAAGAAACTCAGCAAAGGTAGAGAAGATCTAAAGGCCACAGTCAGCCAACTTGTACTCATAGACATATATAGAACACTCCACTCAACAGCTGCAAAGTACACATTCTTTTCCAACGCACATGGAATGTTTTCCAGACTAGACCACATCTTAAGCCACAAAGCAGCCCTCAACAAAATCCAAAACACTGAGATAATACAAAGTATCTTCTCTGATCACAACGCCATCAAAGTAGAAATTAACAACAGGAACAGCAAGGAAAACAAAACAATTGCACGGAAACTAAATAAGACCCTGCTTAAATTAATAGAAGAAATCAAAGATGGAATAAAAGAATTCCTAGACTCAAACGAGAATGAAAACACATCATACCAAAACCTCTGGGACAGTAAAGGCAGTGTTCAGAGGTCAATTTCTAGCAATGGATGCACACATCAAAAAAGAAGAAAGGGACATCAAAATGTTAGCTATACAACTCATACAAATAGAAAGAGAACAACTAAAGAAACCTACAGCCACCAGAAGAAAGGAAATAATAATGATCAGAGCAGAAATAAATGAAATAGATAATAAAAAACAATACAAGAATCAACAAAACCAAAAGTTGGTTCTTTGAAAGGATCAACAAAATTGACAAACCACTATCACAACTGACAAAAGAAAAACAAGAGAGGATGCAAATAACCCAAATAAGAAATGTAATGGGGGACATTAGAACAGACCTAACTGAAATAAAAAGATCATAACAAAGTAGTATGAAAAACTATACTCCAATAAATTTGAAAATCTAGAGGAAATAGACAAATTTCCAGAAACATTACCTACCCAAACTATCACAAATTGATGTTGAAAGTCTGAGCAGACTCAAAACAAGAGAAGAGATTGAAAAGGTAATTAAAAAACTCCCAACAAAAAAAAAGCCCTGTCCCAGATGGCTTCAGTGGAGAATTCTACCAAACATTCAGAGAAGAGCTTACACCGGTACTACTCAAATTATTTCAGAACATAGAAAAGGAAGGGATACTTCCATATTCATTCTATGAAGCCAGCACAACCCCTGATACCAAAACCAGGCAAAGACGCCACCAAAAAAGAAAATTATAGACCAATCTCTCTCATCAATATAGATGTAAAAATTCTCAACAAAATTCTAGCTGATAAAATTCAGCATCATATAAAAAAAATAATACACCACAACCAAGTAAGATTCATACTAGGTATGCAAGAATGGTTCAACATTAAAAAATCAGTCAACATCATCCACCATATAAATAAAACAAAAGAAAAGAATCACATGATCATCTCGATCAACCCAGAAAAGGCATTTGAGAAAGTCTGACACCCATTCCTGATAAAAAAAATAACTGCCAAAAAAATAAGTATAGAAGGGAAGTTCCTCAACATAATAAAGGACATCTATAAAAAACCAACAGCCAACATCATTCTTAATAGAGAGAAGCTGAAAACACTCTCGTTGAGAAAAGGAACAAGACATGGACACCCTTTATCACCACTCCTATTTAACATTGTGCTGGAAGTCCTAGCTAGAGCAATAAGCCAGAAAAAGAAATAAAGGGCATTAAAATTGGTAACAAAGAGTAAAACTGTCCCTATTTGCAGATGATATGATACTATATATAGAAAAACCAAAAGACTCCATGAGAAAGCTACAAGAACTAATAAAAAGATTCAGCAGAGTAGCAGGATACAAGATAAACACACAAAATCAGTTGGACTCCTATACACCTATACACTCCTATATACAAAGAGAACCACGAAAAGGAAACTAGGGAAATAATACCATTTATAATAGCCCCTAAAAAAATAAAATACTTAAGAATGAATCTAACCAGGGATGTAAAAGATCTATACAAAGAAAACTACAAAACACTACGGTAAGATACCAAAAGAGAGCTACATAAATGGAAAAACATACCATGCTCATGGATAGGTAGACTCAACATTGTGAAAATGACAATTCTACCCAAAGCAATCTACAAATACAATGCAATCTCAATCCAAATACCAACAACATTCTTTAAAGACATGGAAAAAACAATCATTAACCTTATATGGAAAGGGAAGAGGCCCCATTTAAGTAAAGCATTATTGAAGAAGAGTAAAGTAAGACGACTCGCACTACCTGAACTCAAAACCTACTATACAGCTACTATAGTCAAAACAGCCTGCTCCTGGTACAACAACAGACACATTGACCAATGCAACAGAATCAAGAACCCATATGTAAATCCATCTATCTACGGTCACCTGATCTTCAAACTAGGTTCCAAAGTCCATCAAATGGTGAAAAGACCGTCTTTTTAACAAATGGTGCTGGCAAAATTGGATGTCTTGCCCCATAAAACCAAATGGGACTAATGAGGCACAGCAGTCCAGGGACAAGGGCCAGAAGGCAGAAGGGGACAGGAAAGCTGGGTGATAGGGAACCCAAGGTTGAGTAAGGATAGTGTTGATGTGTTGTGAGGTTGTTAACCATTGTCATAAGGCAACATGTGTACTAACTGTTCAATGAGAAACTATTTTGTTCTGTAAGCCTTCATCTAAAGTGAGAATAGCAGCACAATTGGAAGAGCGTAGTCGATGTCACTGAACTGTGCATGTAGAAATTTTTGAAATGGTCTATCTTTGGTTATGTATATTTTCACCAAAAAAAAAAAAAAGGTCAAGAAGGGAGAGGATTGACATGTTGTGGGGTTGTTAACCAATGTCATAAAACAATATGTGTACTACTGTTTCACGAGAAACTATTTGTTCTGTAAGCCTTCACCTGAAGTACAATAAAATTGGATGCCTCTCTGCAAAAAAATGAAATGGGACCCATACCTCACACCATACACAAAAACGAATTCAAAATGGATCAAAGACCTAAATGTAAAACCAAAAACTATAAAGATCATAGAAGAAAAAATAGGATCAACCCTAGAGACCCTAATACACAGCATTAACAGGATACAAATGATAACTAACAACATACAAACTTCAGAAGATAAGCTAGATAACTGGGATCTTCTAAAAATTAAACACTTACACTCATCAAAAGAATTCACCAAAAGAGTGAAAAGAGAACCTACAGACTGGGAAAAACTTTTGGCCATTACAAATCTGATTAAAGTCGAATCTCTAAAATCTATAGGAAAATCCAACACCTCTACAAAAAAAGACAAATAATCCATTTAAAAAATGGGCAAAGGAAATGACTAGACATTTCACCAAAGAAGACATTCAAGCGGTTAACAGACACATAAGGAAATGCTCTTGATCACTAGCCATTAGAGAAATGCAAATCAAAACCACAATGAGATACCATCTCACCTCGACATTACTGGCACGAATCAGAAAATAACAAATATTGGAGAGGCTGCAGGGAGATTGGAACTCTTATGCCCTGCTGGTGGGAATGCAAAATGGTACAACCATTTTGGAAAATGATATGGCGCTTCCTTAGAAAGCTAGACATAGAAATACCAAATGATCCAGCAATGCTACTCCTGGGTATATATCCTAGAGAAATAAGAGCCGTCACACAAAGAGATATATACATGCTCGTGTTCACTGCAGTATTAATCACAATAGCAAAAAGATGGAAACAACCTAGATGCCCATCAACAGATGAATGGATAAACAAACTATGGTACATACATACAGTGCAATACTACACAAAGATAAAGAACGATGATGAATCCGCGAAGCATCTCATGACGTGGATGAATCTGGAGGGCATTATGCTGAGTGAAATAAGGCAATCATAAAAGGACAAACATTGTATGAGACCAGTACTATAAAAACTCTTGAAGAGGTTTACACCCAAAAAGAAACAATCTTTGTTGGTTATGAGGGAGGGGATGGATGGGGGTGGAAGATAAACAAAAAAAAGCAAACAAACAAAACTATTTTTTGTCTGTTTCTTACATAAGAAAGAAAAATCTCATTACTGTCTAAAAGCTCTAAACTTCACATCTGCTTATTTGACTGATGTCCAAACCTGATGTTAATTCTAATCATTAAAGTGTACATTACACAACTATGATCTAACTTCTAAGTATTTTGTGTTACTAATAGCTCATTCTGTGCAAAAGCTCTGGTAGGAGTGCGCAACCTTGCTAGAGATTTAAGAGCTAATATTCATAGGATGGTGCATTTGCTCTAGGGTTTATACATGATTTTTACATGCTATGAATGCTATGAATACAAGGGGTTTTCTATCTCCTTCAGAGGTCTAGATTAAAAATTTTAAAACAAAGAAATGACTGCTTACTGGTGACAGTCCAACTTTAAAAGAAAAATCCATTTTAATATTAAAGCCTATACTAAATTGAGGTCCCTGAATGGCTGTCATGGTTTGAATTATATCCTCCAAAAAACGTGTGTATCATTTTGGCTAGGCCATGATTTCTGGTACTGTGTGATTTTCCTGTATGTTGTAAACCTGCCTCTGTGATGTTAATGAGAGGATGGGTGGCAGTTGTGTTAGTAAGGCAGGACCTGATCTACAAGACTGGATTGTGTCCTGAGGCAGTCTCTTGAGATATAAAAGACAGAAGTGAGCAGTGAGACAGGGGACCTCATACCATCAAGAAAGCAGTGCTGGGAACAGAGCGTGTCCTTTGGACCAGGATCCCTGCGCCGGGAACACTGATGAGAAGGCCGGGAGAGAGAAAGCCTTCCCCTGGAGCTGATGCCCTGAATTTGGACTTTTAGCCTACTTTACTGTAAGGAAATAAACTTCTGTTCGTTAAAACCATCCACTTGTGGTATTTCTCTTATGGCAGCACTAGATGACTAAGACAGTAGCATAAACGGTTTACACTCGACCACTGAGCCCTGGTGAGGAGGGGTCAGTCTCTGGAGAAGGACACCATGCTTACCAAGGGTTAGTGAAAAAGAAGAAGACCCCTAACGAAATGGATTGACACAGTGGCTACAACAATGGGCTAACAATGCATAATAAAGCATAACAACGATTGTGAAGATGTCCCAGACCAGGCAGTGTTTCTATCTGTTATGCATAGAGTCACTATGAGTCAAAACACACTCGACCTCACCTAACAAGAGCACTACCTCTCACACATAATTTTTCCCACTTTTTGAATTATTAAGCAGGATGTTTCATCTGTTTAGGGAATTGGGCCAGATTTTTATTCCCTTTTGGTTTGTGAATAAACCAAGCTAAAAATTAATCTATTCAATAAGGATTTTGAACTTAGTTTCTGTTGCATATGGTCGTGTCTTTATTTTATATCTGTCATCACGTGTGCATCAGTTTCCCATATTTGTATATAATGTCTACTTCCAGTTTGTGTATATATGTATATTTATTACCTGTGATGAACCGGGTTCAGACTCTAGGTCCTGTCAAAGTCTTAAGTGAGAGAAGGATTTCCTGTGTCCACCTCAACCTGATCCCCCTCCCTAGAAATTTCATGGTTAAACCAAAAAAACCACACCCGTTGTGGACTCATAGCAACCCTGTAGGACAGAGAAGAACTGCCCAATAGGGTTTCCAAGCAGTGGCACGTGGATTTGAACTGCCGATCTTTTGGTTAGCAGCTATAGCTCTTAACCACTTCCCCACCAGGGCTCCATGATTACTCTCCATGAAATCCATATTATTTGCGTGTTTATAACTAGTGATTTATAGGTGATGTCAATATTGAATTGGCATTTTGTCCCTAAATATGTGTTTCTATGTCACAGTTTCTCAAAGCTACCATCCTATTTACACAAGACGTTAAGAAATGTTACTCATTAAAATATTCTGTGACCAAAGGATTTGGGATATACTGGGAGAAATCTAATGTAAGCAAGAGTAGCCTTTACTGTACTTTGTAAATTCCTAAGAAGAGAAACCAGAGAAACTTTTTTAAAGTTTGAGAAAACTGACTAAAGGAAATATGTTACTACCAAGTCTTTTGTTGTAGTCATCCTGAGATAGAATCCGTATGTGAAAACTTATCCTACTGACTTACTTTGATTTGTGACACATGCACATAGTTTCATTTTATAAGGTCTTGATAATTATGTCCTGATTATGTAGAGGTTATTTAAATAAGGTGGTGATGGTGGTAATTCTGTGAAAATCATGACTCTAGTCAAGTACCTGGCAGAGAGTGAGCAATTTTCCAAGATTTTATTATAGCATATGATTTGAGGTGCTGAAAGCCTCTAGGCTGAAGACTTTAAGTATTCAGAAGTAGCTCTTTGCATAAAAGTTCCCCAGGAAACTTTTACTCTTGATCATTCTTGTGCTTGGTATTAATTGCCCTGTTGAGAATATAGGGTCCCCAAGGTCCCATTCTGGGTCTAATGTAATTTCCTGCTATAGTTACGAACTTCAGTGTTTTCTGGCTCCAGAAATAAGCACGTCCACCCCAAACTTGGCCTTGGATTCAGAGATTCATGTTCAGAACCTCACGGTTCTGGGAAGCTCATTCATAAGAACCACCTTCTTGTCTTGGGAAACTAATTAGAAGAGTGAAGGGACAAAATTTTCAGAGGTGAGGAAATAACAAGGGCTACATCATTTCTCTTGGCCATCTGCATATACTACAAATCATCTATATAGAGAAGACATAATAATTGCTTTTTTCAACTGCTTGTGTTAACCTTCCAGATCCACCCCAACTAATAATTCACCTAGCTTTCATACTCATCTTCTATGTAAGCTTTTTATTTTGGAATATTGTATTAACTCGACTCTTACTATTTTCTGAAGTGAGTTGTATGTGAGAAAAAATACATTTGTTTAGCTGCCTTAATTTTAAGAATGTACATTCATTAAGGGGAAATTTATGGAGAAAACACTAGAAGGGTAGTTTCCCTACATTTTGGGGACTTTTCTTCACATTCTTATCTTTCTTAAATTTTTTTCCAATTATACAGTTTATTAAAAGACTGAAAATATGAATTCTTTCTAATATATTCATAATGCAATATATATATGTTACAGCGGCAGATTGTTTATGTTTGTATATGTTTTATATGTATGTATGTGTTCTTGTTCCTCTTACTCTCTGGATCATAATTTTTTCTTCATAATTGTAGAGAATTAGAGAAACTCCATACTTACTCAAATATACAAAGTTTAAAATGTGGGATGCAGTAGATTGCGATGCTCATGTATTCTATTTTCCTAAGGACAAGTGAACTAGCAACCCTGATGGCACAGTGGTTAAGTGTTCGGCTGCTAACTAAAAGATCAGTGGTTCAAACTGACCAGCTGCTCTGCAGGAGAAAGATGTGGCAGTCTGCTTCTGTAGAGATGATAGCCTGGAAAACCCTATGGGGGCAGTTCTACTCTGTCCTATAGGGTTGCTGTGAGTCAGAGTCTGCTTGATGGCAATGGATTCTGCTCATTCAGGTTAAGGACAAGTGAATGAATGCAACAGGGTCAAGTTAAACAAATGTGAACATGACGACTATACCAAAAGAAAAGCTTGGCGATCATCTATCTGTCAGTCCATCTGCCCGTCCGTCTGTCAGTCCATCCGTCTCTCTATCATCTGTCTATCATCTCTCTCTCTATCAAATACTTACCTTCAGAAAACTCCCTAACATTTCTAGCAAGTATATTTTATAGCAGTACATTTTAAAGAACTTGTTTCATATGATTACTGGGTGCATTGAAACTTCTTGACTAAATTGAGGGGAGGGGAGAGAATAATGTGCCTCATCTGAAATAGTAATTAGATATTTGTTTTGTCATGAACACTATTATATGTATACAGAGCCCTGGTGGCGCAGTGGGTAACCAAAAGGTCAGCAATTTGAATCCACCAGCTAGTCCTTGGAAACCATAGGGGGCAATTTTACTCTGTCCTATAGAGTCACTATAAGTCAGATTCGACTCAATGGCAACAGGCTTTGGTTTTATTATACGTCTGTTGTATTGATTTACGTATAATATATGCTGTAAACATGTAATTTTTGTCCACCCAGGAGTAGAGAAAATCTGTTTAATAGAAAGAATAAAGACATTAGTTTATACAAGAGCTTTTTGTTTGGTTTCTTCCACATTCCAAACATAGGCCTGAATGCTGAGGATAGCAAAAAGACACTTAAGATAAACGTCTTTGCCCATTAAGAGTTTACTTTCCATTTGAGGATGCAAGACCAGCTCAGTGACATGAAAATTGACACGTTATTGCAAAGTAGTTCAGGATTACAGAGTGTTTTGTAGAGAGTGAATTTGAGTTCTTCTTGGAAGATGTAGGTCCAGAGATAAATATTAACACCTCAGTAGAATTTTTCTACAGGTCCCTGGGTAGTGCAGTGGGTTACTCTGGACTACTAGCCTAAAGGTTAGCTGTTCAAATTCACCCAGTGGTGTCATGTAATAAAGTCCTGGCAGTCTGTTTCTGCAAAGGTTGTTGTTGTGTGCCATCCAATTAATTCTGACTCACAGTGACCCTATATGATAGAGTAGAACTGCCCCACAGGGTTATCCTAGGCTGTAATCTTTACAGGAGCAGACAGCCAGATCTTTTCTCCTGTGGAGCAGCTGGTATGCTCAAACCACTGACTTTTGGGTAGCACCTGAGTGCTTAATTCACCTTTGCTCCACCAGGTCTCCTTCCTCAAAAATTTCAGCCAAGAAAACCCTATGGAGCAATTCCACTCTGTAACACATGGAATCTCCATGAGTTGGAACTAACTTGATGACATTTCTTTTTTTTTAATTTGTTAGGAGTAAAGAAAATGGAATAGTTATAGCAAAGAGGATACACACGATTGGCAAACGATCTGAATCAGAAATTAGAACTTTCTGTGACTGGGGTAGTAATGGGATTTATTTGGCTAGAATGAATTATAAATGTTGGGAGACAGTTCTGAAAACCAAAAGAACAAAAATTGTGCAGAGCTTTGATTTCACTGCTGAGTTTTGTGAATTTCATATATTCAGAAATGAAAATTGTATCTTGATAAATGTTCTTTGTGTGTGTATTTGTGTGGTATGATTCCATCAGTCATGTACAGAAAGGGAATGAGCAATACAACTGAAAGGTAAGAGACCACTTAAAATTCTTTGTCATCTAGGATGCTGTAAATGAAAGTCTTTTTAAGAAAAATTAAATAACGTAAGCATAGCAGTTAACATGCATGAAATGTGCAAAAATGTCATCTTCACACTCAGATTCAGTTTGAATAGTTACGAGATAATGTATATAAGTGATAGGAAACTGTAAAGTGAAGAATTTTTTTGTTAGGGTGAGTAATGATGGTCTCCAATTATGACATCGTGGGGATATCCAAGTAGATGACTAGGGAGAAGGTGTATGCTATAGAGTCAGATAGAACGCTTGAATCACATTTAACATATCTATTCAAATTTTTTAAGACTCATAAATTTAGAGATATGCAAATCTATTATCTTCCCTATAAAAATTTTTTCAGCTTTCACATTTCCTACCTCTGTAAAGGACACCCTTTTGTTCAAGAAATAAACCTGTAACCTATCATCAACCCTTCTTTCTCACCCTCCACAGCTAGTCAATCATCATGTTCTGTTGATTCTAACTCCTAAATATCTCCAGAGTCTAAGATTAGAAATCTTCCCTGCCATCGCCAAGCCATCTTTTTTAGAACATTGCAACAGCTCTCAAACCAGTTTCCACGTGTCAACCTATTCCTTACCAATACATTCTGCAATCTGAGACCAGGGTTTTGTTTTAAATGCAAACAACATGTCAATTACCTCTCCCTCCTGCCCTCTATTGCCCCTTGACCTGTTTGGAACAACCTTTGGATAAATCCAAATCTTTAGCATAATTTAAACAGTCCGCTTCCTCTTCTATGCCTGCCTGCTATTGCAGACTAATCCTACAACACCACATATTCCTCTTCTTCTCAATGCCTTTTCAACATTAAGCCTTAGCATGCTAGTCCTTCTGCCTAAAATAATCTCTTCTTACCCCAAACCTCATCTTATTCACTGATTAACTCCTGTTCATCCTTTAGTTCTCTACTTAAACACCACTTGCTAGGAAATGTGGTCTGATTGCCATCAGCAAAAATGCACTGCAAATTTTTTTAAATCAAATTTCCAAAACATGCTTTCTCTTTTTTTAATCTCCATCTCTGGCATGAAAGTGCTACTAAATAAATTAGCAAAGTTGTGTAAGACAATCAAATGGACTTGTTATCCTTTTACTACATAATATGAAGTTATGTAAAGGAAAATATAGATTACATCCAAAACAAATTTTTGATGAAATCTGTCCAAGAATAAAATTTTGAAAAGCTTTAGCTATTTTAATTAATGTAAAATTAAAATAGCCAACTGCTTATTTTTATAGTATAAGAAAAATGTTGGAACAAAATTATTTAATATATAGATTATATTTATTAAGTAATTAAAACAACATGATACGTATTTCACATTCCATCTTACCATGATATTGGTAAATGAATACATATGTCAGCATAATGTATTGCAGTTAAAAAAAAAAATTGCCGTGGAGTCAATTCTGACTCATAGTGACCCGATAGGACAGAGTAGAACTGCCCCATAGCGTATCCAAGGAGCGGCTGGTGGATTCGAACTGCTGACCTTTTGATTAGCAGCCTGTATGTTTTAAAAAAGCATGTGTTCCTTATTTGCTACTTTTATTATTATTATTATCATTAAAATCTAGTTAATTCCGATTCATAGCAACCTTTTAGGCAGAGGAGGACTGCACATCTATCTCCCAAGGAGGAGCTGTTGACTTCCAACTCCTTGACCTTTGCGTTAACTCTGCACCTAACCTCCTAGTCACCAGGGCTCCTTTTGATCACTGATAGACTAGGTTTAAAGCAGATGTTCATTGATTGGACAACATCTCCCTCTTTTATTTTTTTCCCTTTGATTCAAAATTTACACGATGCTGTTGAGGAAGAAGGAGGTACATTTGCAGAAAAATGAAACAATTTGGAATAATCAAGAAATCATTGATTATTAACTACTTCTTGTATTGTTTATCCTTATGGACCAAGTACATTTTATGCCCCTGAACATTTACTGGGAAGCTGCTACACAACTGACAGTGTGTGCCACCTCAAGGCAGGGGCCTTTATGACTGCTTGAAACAAAGAAGAGGGCATGTGCTACAAATTACTATTTTTATAGGATATTGTATAAGGTACCATAATTTTTGGTAGAAAAAAATAGAAATTTTGAAAATTTTTATTTGTTACACGTATGTACCAGAAGACCCCAGTGGGTACTCTGGGGTATAATTAGTGGTACTTCATATGTACCACTGAACACTTAGGGTAGGCTTGTGGAAGGGGGCAAAAAAAAAAAAAAAACCCATACTGCCTACCAAAAATTCAGACACAATCAATGATTCAGCATGTTTCTGTTAATGAAAACACATGGTATCAGCAAAAAATTTAAAGTAGAAAATAATGAGTTCATGAAAGGGTTATTTAATGTCACCATATCTTTTAGCAGATCTCTAAGAAAGTTCTTCATACTTTTACTTTCCTCCTGGAGTCAGACAGGTTTCTCTCTTCTCTTTCTCTATACACACCCTCATTCCTCATGCTCAGGGTCTATTTCTCTCAAGTCTATTTCTGAGTTTATTTGCCTCCCACTGCCCAATATTGACTTTACTTGGCAATGGGTTTTGTTTAGGGTTTTGGACTCAATACCTGTATTTTTATACTTATCTCTTTCCTTTTCATGAGTAGGGTGATGAATACAAGTAATAATAGTTTGGGAGGTGATTTCATACTGGTGGGCTTCTCTGACCAGCCACAGCTTGAGAAGATCCTCTTTGTGATTGTGCTAATATCCTACCTCTTGACACTGATGGGGAACACAACCATCATCCTGGTCTCGAGTCTGGATCCCAAGCTCCATACACCCATGTATTATTTTCTTATCAATCTCTCCTTTGTTGATCTCTGCCTTACCACCAGCATTGTGCCCCAGCTGCTGTGGAATCTCCATGGGCCAACCAAGACAATTACTCCTATAGGCTGTGCTATTCAACTCTACATGTCTTTGGCACTGGGATCCACTGAATGTGTTCTCCTAGCTGTCATGGCATATGACCGCTATGCTGCTGTGTGCCGACCACTTCATTATTCTACTGTTATGCATCCACGACTTTGCCAGTCACTTGCAGGAGCAGCATGGTTGAGTGGAGTGGGAAACACCCTGATTCAGGGCACCATCACCCTTCGGCTGCCACTTTGTGGGAACCGGAGGATTTACCACTTCATCTGTGAAGTGCCTGCCATGATCAAGTTAGCCTGTGTAGACATTCATGCCAATGAGGTCCAGCTCTTCATGGCTTCCTTGGTACTGCTCCTCCTCCCCCTGGCACTCATCTTGGTCTCATATGGATATGTTGCCCAAGCAGTGATGAGAATCAGGTCAGCCCAAGGCTGGCATAAAGCCCTTGGAACTTGCAGGTCCCACCTGTCTGTAGTGGCCCTCTTCTATGGGACCATCACAGCTGTTTATATCCAGCCCAACAGCTCCTATGCCCACAGTCAGGGAAAGTTTATAACCCTTTTGTATACCGTAGTAACTCCCACCCTCAATCCCTTCATTTACACTCTGAGAAACAAAGATGTAAAGGGAGCCTTGAAGAGGCTGGGGGAAAAGATCAGAGTATAGGAGAGTGAGAAACTGATGAGGAAAAGGTGCAGACGAGGTTTAACTAAGGTGGAAGTGCTGAAAGACTGAAATGCATCCTGAAAAACTGAATTCTCAAGACTCTTGAAGAATTCATAGGCAATTGAAATCACTTTCTTTGATACTCCTACTTAACATACTCAGGATATCACATCAGAATAGCAAGATTGACCTCTTGTTATCTGTCAGTCAATTGGTTTACTCAATAAATACAAACAAGAGTTTTGTGTTTGTACTTTATTGGATAATTTTTTGTAGTTAATTTTCTTCCCTTTCTGCTCTTTCTCTTATATAAATCTTGGCTTTGCCTCGTTAGATGAAATCAATCTATTAATTTATCTCCTTTTTATAGAAGTAAAAATTTGTTCCCGTCAAGTAGATTCTGACTCATGGCGACCGCATGTGTTACTGAGTAGACCTGCCCCATAGGGTTTTCTGCAATGTTATCTTTATGGAAATAGATTGCCAGGGCTTTCTTCTGTGGTACAACTGGGTGGGTTTGAACTGCCAACCTTTGTGTTAATAGTTGAGCACATACCATTTGCACTACCCTAGAACCTTTTTGTATAAGTAAACAATTTACTAATAATGAGCTAGGTGTCTTTGAGTTATTCTTTTAAAGTTTATTCATGAAGACGCTGAAATATTACCCATTTGGATTCAACCCTTGGACCAAGAGAAACATGTAGTCTGAAAGTTCACCTCATCTAAGTTGGACTCCTGGACTGCTGGATTCAGCCTCCCTTGACTGATCTGATAAGTCTTGTGGTTGAGTTTTTTTGATCCTTCCATTTTATGTCTGATTCTTTGCCAAGTTAGCTGTTGATTGTGATTTTGATTATGTATAATTAATTGTGTCCACACTAGTGGGGGCAGTGGTGGGTTTTGAGTTTTGAGTTTTGCCATTCTATCAGTAAGTGTTTCTGTCGCTAATGATCACAGGAACTCAAATCCTGCCAGGTGAAAATGACAGGGGATTTAAAACTAATTCATTTAGAATGTGTGTGTGTGTATGTGTGTGTATTTGTACATGTTTGTTTGAGGATTCTAATATTTCTAGCAATTATATCCTGGTATATAAGATGCAGAGTTGAGAGGTTTTTAATCTTTTGTCTTTCTGAATTTGATTGAATCCTCTATGTGTATTTTGTGTTTTCAACAAGATGAGTGTTCACAACTTTAAAAATCAAAGCTCTCTTCCTCTTCCAACACTCTGACTTTTTTTTTCTTTTTTATTGTACTTTACATGAAGGTTTACAGAACAAATAGTTTCTCATTAAACAGTACACATATTGTTTCATGACAATGGTTAACAACCCCATGACACGTCAACACTGTCTCTTCTCAAACTTGGGTTCCCTATTACAAGCTTTCCTGTCCCCTCCTGCCTTTTAGTCCTTGTCCCTGGACTGTTGTGTCCCATTAGTGTCATTTTGTTTTATGGGGCTGTCTAATCTTTGACTGAAATGTGAACCTTGGGAGTTACTTCATTACTGAGCTAAAAGGGTGTCCAGGGGCCACACTCTCGGGGTTTCTCCAGTCTCTTAGGCCAGTAAATCTAGTCTTTTTTGTGTGTGTGAGTTAGAATTTTGTTCTACATTTTTCTCCAGCTCTATCTGGGACGCTCTGTTGTGATCCCGGTCAGAGCAGTCAGTGGTGGTAACTGGGCACCATCTAGTTGTACTGCACTCAGTCTGGTGGAGGCCATGGTAGTCATGGTCCATTAGTCCTTTGGACTAATCTTTCCCTTGTATCTTGTTTTCTTCATTCTCCTTTGCTGCCAAAGGGGTGAGACCAGTAGAGTATCTTAGATGGCTGATCACAGGCTTTTAAGACCCCAGATGCTACTCACCAAGGTAGAATGTAGAACATTTACTTTATAAAATGTGGTATGCCAAGTGAGCTAGATGTTCCCTGAGACCATGGTCCCTACAGCCCTCCACCTGGCAATTCAGTCCCTCAGGGAGTTTGGATGTGTCTATGGAGCTTTCATGACCTTTCATTATACAAGTTGTGCTGGCTTCTCCAGTATTGCAACATTCTGACTTTTTAAGTATTTATCCATTATGAGCTCAATAGGTATCAGTATCTGCACAAATGAATTTTTTGTACCAAAGATGATCTTAATACACCATACTCCCCACAAGTATTTTGGCTTTAATAAACTTGTATTCTTAAGGCAAGCCTTGAAACAAAAGGTATTGGAATCCCTAGCTTTCCACACGAAGTCTTCTTTGATCAGTTTGCTAAAACTTTTAAATGATTATATAATTTGATATTAATGTTCCTTCAGGATTCTTTAAATAGGCTAAGCAAAGAAGTAAGGAAAAACTTACATCATTGTAAACTGGGCAGATTAAATCAGGGAAAGGAGGATTTCCTACAGCTACGTAAATCAAGATTTACTGTTCTCAAGGCAATTCTTAAAAGAAAAACTGCTGGAAAAGATGTCATTATGTTAAGGGACATGAGCACTCAAAAAGAGAATGTTGTACCAAATTTAAAAGGGAATCAAAAATTTCTCAAGTTCTAATCAATGATGCCTATGGAGGCATCTAACAATATTTTGTTATATGTCTATTTCTTTGCTACATTTAATTGACACATATACTTCTGTTTCTATCTTAAATCATATTTTATTACATTTAGCTTATCTAATTTACATAAGAGCTAATAAATTTTTCCATTTTCATTAATTTAAAATTTTTAGTAAAACAATATTCCTGACTCTTTCAGAAGTAGATCTCTAGAATTTCTTCTGATGCACCCTTGGGTGGATTCAAACCACTAACCTCTCAGTTAGTAGCAGAGTGCTTAACTGTTTGTACCACCTAGGAACTTCTGACTTCATGAAGAGATAAATAATTAAAGTATAATTTCTCTTAAAATGTAATGGAGTGCTGATTAATTTATAAAGATAATTGTTTATATCAATTAAAAATAAAAGAAATTAAAATTTCTAAGAACATGCATCCTTATGCTTTAAATGATACATTGGCTCTTCAAGAATCTTTTTTTTTTTGTTCAATCTCTACCTCAAGTTAAAAAAGATACATTTTGAGTTTAATGGTGGTTTTGCTCATTTGGCTAGATGATAAGAAATATAACAATACTGAATTATTTTTAAACAATTTCAACACTTTTATATTTGAGATATAATTATATAGAGAAAACATTCATGCATCATTATTACTTAAGGAAATTCTTTTAAATACTAAACTGGTTAAGTCTTTTTACAAAAAACATCTCTATATCTACCTTCTTCTAAAAATAGTACCATAATGTTTTAGTTTATATAACCTTGGGTTTATTTTGTTTTAAAAAAGAGTCTAGATAATTTAAATTTCTAATGTCACCGACTACTTATATTGAATTTACTCTAGCATCACTTTAAGATTATAAAATTATAAAATTATGGGTTTGACTAATTTAAATTATCAAAGGTAATGCTTTTATTAAAAATGAATTATTTAATGCTTCAAATTGCATGGATGTAGTGTTTCAGAACATAGAAAAGGAAGGGATACTTCCAAATTCATTCCATGAAGCCAGCATAACCATGATACAAAAACCAAGTAAAGACACTACAAAAAAAGAAAATTACAGATGAGTATCTCTCAGGAACATAGATGCAAAAATTCTTAACAAAATTCTAGCCAATAGAATTCAGCATCATATAAAAAAATTACACTCTGACAAAGTGGTATGCAAGGATGGTTCAACATTAGAAAATCAATCAATGCAATTCACCACAGAAAGAAAACAAATCACATGATCATGTCAATCAACGCAGAAAAGGCTTTCGATAAAGTCCAACACCCATTCCTGGAAAAAACTCGCAATAAAATAGGAATAAGGGAAATTCCTCAACTTAAAAGGGCATCTACACAAAACCAATAGCCAACATCATTCTCAATGCAGAGAGGCTGACAACTTTCCTCCTGAGAACAGGAACAAGACTAGGATGCCCTTTATCACCACTCCTATTTAACATTGTGTTGGAAGTCCTAGCTAGAGCAATAAGGCAAGAAAAAGAAATAAAGGGCATTCAAATTGTTAAGGAAGAAGTAAAACTATCCCTATTTGTTGAAGATATGATACTGTACATAGAGAACCCAAAGGACTCCACAAGAAAACTACTGGAGCTAATAGAAAGATTCAGCAGAATAGCAGGATACAAGACAAACATACAAAAATCAGTTGGATTCCTATACATGAATAAAGAGAGCTATGAAAAGGAAATAGGAAAGAAATACATTTATAATAGCCCCTAAACAAAATAAAATACTTAGGAATAAATCTAACCAAGGACATAAAAGACCTATACAAAGAAAACTACAAAAACACTACTGCAAGAAACCCAAAGCGATCTACATAAATGGAAAAACATGCCATGCTCTTGGATAGGTAGACTCAACATTGTGAAAATGTCAGTTCTACCCAAAGCAATCTACAAATACAATGCAACCCTTATCCAAACACCAACAGTATTCTTTAACATGATGGAAAAACTGATCATTAACTTTATATGGGAAAGAAAGAGGCGTCAGATATATAAAGCACTAATGAAGAAGAAGAAGAAAGTAGGAAGAATCCCACTACCTGACCTCAGAACCTACTATACAGCTATGGTAGTCAAAACTGCCTGGTACTGGTACAACAGACACGTTAACCAATGGATCAGAATTGAGAATCCAGATGTAAATCCATCCACCTATGGTCACCTGATCTTCAACAAAGCCCCAAAGTTCATTAAATGGGGAAAAGACCGTCTTTTTAACAAGTGGCACTGGCAAAACTGGATGTGCATCTATACAAAATTGAAACAGGACCCATACTTCACACCATGCACAAAAACTAAATCAAAATGGATCAAAGATCTAAATATAAAATCAAAAACTATAAAGATCATAGAAGAAATAATAGGGTCAAAGCTAAAGGCCCCAATACATGGTAAAAATAGGATACATGCATAACTAACAACACACAGACACCAAAAAATAAGCTAGATAACTGGGATCTTCCAAATTCACCAAAAGAGTAAAAAGAGAACCTACAGACTGGGAAAAAATAATTGCCTATGACATATCCAACATGGTTCTAATCTCTAAAATCTATTGGAAAATCCAACTCCTCTACAACAAAAAGACACACAATCCAAGTAGAAAATGTGCAAAGGACATATGAACAGACACTTCACCAAAGGAGACATTCAGGCAACTAACAAACGAGGAAATGTTCAAGATCACTAGTCATTAGCGAAATGGAAATCAAAACTACAATAACATACCATTTCATCCCAACATTACTGGCAAGAATTAAAAAAAAAAAAAAAGCAGAAAGTAACAAATGTCGGAGAAACTGCAGAGAGACAGTAGCTCTTAAGTACTGCTGGTGGGAACGCAAAATGGTGCAGCCATTTTGGAAAACAATATAAAGCCTCCTTAAAAAGTTAGAAATATCATATGATCCAACAGTCCCACTCCTAGGAATGTATCCTAGAGAAATAAGAGTCATCACATGAATAGATATGTGCACACCCATGTTCATTGCAGCATTATTCACAATAGCAAAAAAGATGGAAACAACCAAAGTGCCCATCAACAGATGAATGGATAAACAAAATTTGGTACTTACATACGATGGAATACTATGCAACAGTAAAGAACAATGATGAATCTGGGAAACATCTCTCAACATGAATGAATCTGGAGGGCATTATGCTGAGTGAAATAAGTCAATCACAAAAGGACAAATATTGTATGAGACCTCTATTATAAAAACCCATGAAAAGTTTTACACACAAAAAGAAACTATCTTTGATGCTTACAAGAGAGGAAAAGGATGGAGAGGGAAAAACACTAACTAGACAATAGAGCTGTGGTAACTTTGGTGAAGAGTAAGACAGTACACACTACTGGAGAAGTCAGCACAGCTTGACCAAGGCAAAGTCATGGAAGCTTCATAAACACATCTAAACTCCCTGAGGGACTGAATTACTGGGCTGAAGCCTGAGAACCATGGTCTTGGGGGAATTCTGGCTCAATTGGCATAACATTATTAATAAAGAAACTGTTCTACGTACTACTTTGGTGAGTAGTGTCTGGGGTCTTCAAAGCTTGTGAGTCACCATCTAAGATACTGCTCCTACCCCATCTGGAGCAAGAGAGAATGAACAAAACCAAAAACACAAGGGAAAGATTAGTCTAAGGCATTAAAGAATCACAACTACCACAGCCTCCACCAGACTGAGTCCAGCACAACCAGATGGTGCCTGGCTATCACCACTGACTGCTCTGACCAGGATCACAATTGAGAGTCCCAGATAGAGCTGGAGAAAAATGTAGAACAAAAGTGAAACTCACAAAAAAAGAAGACCAGACTTACCGGTCTAGCAAAGACTGGAGAAACCTTGAGAGTATGGCCACCAGATACTGTTTCAACTTAATACTGAAGTTGCTCCTGAGAGTCACCCTTCAGCCAAAGATTAGACAGGCCCATAAAACAAAATGGGACTAAATGGGCATACCAGCCCAGGGACAAGGACTAGAAAGCAGGAGGAGACAGGAAAGCTGGTAATGGGGAACCCAAGGTCCAGAGGGGAAATTGTTGACAACCAATGCACAAAACAATATGTGTGTTAACTATTTAATGAGAAACTAATTTGATCTGTAAGCCATCATCTAAAGCATAACTTTAAAAAAAAGAGAGGCGGAGCCAAGATGACACTATAGACAGAAGCGCCACTCCTTCCCGCCACAGTAAAGACCTGAAAAACTAAGTAAAACAGAGACAAACGTCAATCCTGGAACCCTAAGCATCAAATGAAGAGATAAAGAACTCAACCAAGCACAGGGTGGAATAATAAACTGACAGAGGACAGAGAGCCAGGAGAGTTATGAGTGGAGGTCCCTTTCAGTTAACGCAGCATGGATCCACCATCCTGGACTCCTGTCAGAGTTCCGCGGACAGGGAGGGCAGGAAAGCAGATTCATGGAGCTCCCAACAGGAGACAGAGCACGTGGTAACTGGTGAGATGCACTTTCCCGCCCCCCACCCTGCCTCAACCGGCTTGATGTTCACTGCTTCCTGGATGGCGGGTCTGCAGCTTCCCAGTGGGTTGATCCCTGGCTTCCCAGAGGGTTGATTCACTACTTCCTGGCATGCCGGTTCCTGGCTTCCCAGTGGGCTGATTCCCAGCTTCCTGGCAGGCTGATTCACTGTCTCCTGGTGGGCCAATCTGCCACTTCCCATGGAAGGATTAGTTGCTTTGTGACTGCAGCACAGGAGGTGCCAGTTCTGTGTCATGCAGATTTGCCCTGCCTGCACGAGCCAGCTTCTTCACTGACATTTCTTCATTGCTAGTATTGCTTTTCTTGGCCTCTTATGGTTTCTTCCCTGCTTCTGACCTCACTCCCCCTTTCTCTCAAACACCTGACTCCGTGTACCATCTTTGCTTCTTCTTGAAAGGCTGTGAAGTGCTGCTCAGCTGGGGAACTGCTTCCCCAGTCCGCATGGCCACACTGGTGGGTTCCCTGGTGGCTTTTTTCTTCTTCTTCTTTTTTCTTATTTGTTTCCTTTCTCTTTCTTTATTCTTTTTTATTTTTCTTCATTTCTTGGTTTCTCATCTCTTTCTACTTACTTTTTTTTCTTGTCTCCTGAGTACCTGGCATGTGTATCATCTCCACCTCTCTAGCCAGGCTATACTGCACAGCTTGGGAGCTGCTTCCCCAGTCAGCACAGCTGAAATGGTGGAATCCCTGGGGCATTTTTATTTAAATTTTTATTTATTTATTTTCATTCATTTTAATTTCCCTTTTTGTTTTTCTTCATTTCTTGGTTTCTGGTCTCTCCACTCCAATGGCAAGCTCCCTCAGCACTTTTTTTTTTTTTTGCTTCTGTTTCTCTCTCCTCTCTCTCTTCTTTTCCATACTTGACTTAGCTCTACACATCACAACCTCCTCCTCCCTCTCCCTCCTGCCTATCTGCACCATGGGCTGAACATTGTGCTCTCAAGCAGCACAGACATGACCTACTAGAACCTGTCCTGCACTGACTACTAGCTTATCTTGTCAGCCCAAGTACATACCAAAAACAACCCATCTCAGCCCCTCGCCTTCAGCTGAACCTCCCCTGCTGCACCACAGCGGAGCAACTGGCCCTGCCCACTGGAGAAGGAGATGAAAAATATTGTGTTCACAGATGAGCAAACAACAGCTCACTTGCTCAGACAAAACCAAATAAAACAAAAAAGCAGGACTAAACAAACAAATATATAATCAATAAATGAAGAAAATAACTATTGAATGTCCTGAAGACAGCAGAAAATATCAAAACGTATAACAAAACAAGACAGGATGGTTCCAGTAGGCATCCAAAATAAAACATCAGTGGACTTCAGCAGAAGAAAAGACACTAGAACTGCCTGATAGGAAATTTATATTTCTAATCTTCAGAGCTATCCAAGAGTTGAAGCAAAAAGCAGATAAAAATGAGGAAAAAATAGACAAATTCATGGAAAAGACAGATAAATTAATGGAAAATATAGACAAAAAAACTGAATAATTGAGGAAAATAATACAGGAACAAAACACCAAAATAAATTCTCACCTAGAAATCATACAAAAATAACAATTAGAATTCCAAAAGATAAACAACAACATTTCAGAAACGGACAATGTCATAGAAGGGCTGAGGAGCAGGTTTGAAACAATGGAAGACAGAATCAGAAAAATTGAAGACAAACACTTGGATACAAGTTTGAGGAAAAATCAGAAAAAAGAACAAAAAAATAAAGAAACCCTGAGAAGTATGTGGGATAGAATCAAAAGAAAAATTTATGAGTGATCAGAGTTCCAGAACAGGGGGAGAAGATGGAAGACACAGAGAGGATCATTGAAGAACTGCTAACAGAAAACATCCCTAATATCATGAAAGATGAAAAGCTAACCATCCAAGAACCTCAAAGAACCCCATATAGCATAGACCCCAAAAGAAAATCACCAAGGCATATCATAATCACACTCACTAAAACCAAAAACAAACAAAGAATCCTGACAGCAGCTTGAGAAAAACAAAAAGTCACATACAGAGGGAAATAATAAGATTAAACTCTAATTACTCAGCAGAAGCCATGCAGGCAGAAGGCAATGGGACGAAATATATAAAATCTTGAAAGAAAAAATTTGCCAACTAAGAATAAGATATTCTGCAAAACTGTTGTTCAAATATGATAGTGAAATAAGGACATTTCCAGAAAAACAGAAATTAAGGGAATAGGTAAAAACCAAATCAAACTTACAGGAATTATTAAAGGGAGTCATTTGGTTTGAGAACAAACAACATCAGATGAGAGTCTGAATCTAGGACACAAGATAACATCAGCCAGATACCAACCCAGGAAATGAACACTCAAGGACTCTTCAAAACCAAAAGATGTACAACAAGGAACCAGAGAGGTTAATCTGCAAATGACAACAACATTAGAACAATAAAAGTGGGAATAAACTGTGTAGGTATAGAACTTTCCAATGGAGAGGAAGGCAAAGTGATATCAAGTAATAATCGACAGTTCAAACTTAGGAAGATAAGGGTAAATTTCAAGGTGACCACAAAGAAAATTTAAAAACCTACTCAACAAAATAAAGAAGAAAAACATAAACTTTCAGTAAACACAAAATCTACAAAAACAAAAGAAATGAAAAAAAAAATCCACAAACAAAAGGAGTTTGGCACAAGAGAGTAATTGGAAGAAAGAAAGCAACAGCACCACAGAAAGAAAGCACTACAAAATGACAAAACTAAACTCACATCTATCAATAATTACACTGAATGTAAATGGCCTAAATGCACCCATAAAGAGAGAAAGGGTGACAGACTGGATTAGAAAAAAGATCAATCAATATACTGTCTACAAGAGACACACCTTAGAAACAAAGACATAAATTCATTAAAAATCAAAGGATGGGAAAAAGATATATCAAGCAAACTACCACCAAAAAAGAACAGCAGTTGCAATACCAATCTCAGATAAAATAGACTTTAAAACAAAATCCACCATAAAAGACAAAGAAGGGCACTATATCATGATTAAAGGGACTATCCAGCATGAAGACATAACCATAATAAATGTCTATGCACGAAATGACAGGCCTCGAAAATACATAAAACAAACTTTAACAGCGCTGAAAAGAGAAATTAACAGTTCCAATATAATAGTAGAAGACTTCAACACACCACACTCAGTAAAGGACAGAACATCTAGAAAGAAACACAGTAAAGACAGAGAAGATCTAAAGGCCACAATCAGCCAACTTGAGCTCATAGACATATACAGAACACTCCACCCAACAGATGCAAAGTACATATTCTTTTCCAATGCACACAGAACGTTCTCCAGAATAGACTACATCTTAGGCCACAAAGCAACCCTCAACAAAATCCAAAACACTGAGATAATGCAAAGTATCTTCTCTGATCACAACACCATCAAAGTAGAAATTAACAACAGGAACAGCAAGGAAAAAAAAACAATTGCACGGAAACTAAATAAGACCCTGCTTAAATTAATAGAAGAAATCAAAGATGGAATAAAAAAATTCCTAGACTCAAACAAGAATGAAAACACAGCATACCAAAACCTTTGGGACACAGCAAAGGCAGTGATCAGAGGTCAATTTATAGCAATATAATGCACACATCAAAAAAGAAGAAAGGGATAACATCAAAACATTAGCTACACAACTCGAACAAATACAAAGAGAACAACAGAAGCAGCTTACAGCCACCAGAAGAAAGGAAATAATAAAAATCACAGCAGAAATAAATGCAATAGAGAAAAACAATACAGGGAATGAGAAAAACCAAAAGCTGGTTCTTTGAAAGGATCAGCAAAATCGACAAACCAGTAGCCAAATTGACAAAAGAAAAACAGGAGAAAACGCAAATAACCCAGATGAGAAATGAAATGGGGGACATTACAACAGATCCAACTGAAATAAAAAAGATCATAACAGTATTATGAAAAACTATACTCCAAAAAATTTGAAAATCTAGAGGAAATGGACAAATTTTTAGAAAACCTATCTACCCAAACTATCATAAATTGATGTTGAAAGTCTGAATAGATCCATATCAAAAGAAGAGATTGAAAAGGTAATTAAAAAACTCCCAACAAAAAAAGCCCTGGCCCAGATGGCTTCACTGGAGATTTCTACCAAACATTCAGACAAAAGCTTACACCAGTACTAATAAAATTATTTCAGAATATAGAAAAGGAAGGGATATTTCCAAATTCATTCTATGAAGTCAGCACAACTCTGATACCAAACCCAGGCAAAAAACACCAAGAAAAAAGAAAATTACAGACCAAATATCTCTCATGAATACAGATGCAAAAATTCTCAACAAAATTCTAAACAATAGAATTCACCATCCTATCAAAAAAATTCTATGCCACAACCAAGTAAAATTCATACCAGGTATGCAAGGATGGTTCAATGTTAGAAAATCAATCAACGTAATCCACCACATAAATAAAAGAAAAGAATCACATGACCATCTCAATCGATGCACTGAGGCATTTGACAAAGTCCAACACCCATTCCTGATAAAAACTATCAATAAATTAGGTATAAAAGGGAAATTCCTCAACATAATAAAGGTCATCTATACAAATCCAACAGCCAACATCATTCTTATTGGAAAGAAGCTTAAAACATTTCTCTTGAGAACCGGAACAAGACAAGGATGTCTTTTATCACAACTCCTATTTACCTTTTTCAAGAGTTTTTATACTAGTAGTCTCATACAACGTTTGTCCTTTTATGATTGACTTATTTCACTCAGCATAATGCCATCCAGTTTCATCCATGTTGTGAGACGTTTCCCATATTCATCATTGTTCTTTATCACTGCGTAGTATTCCACCGTGTGTATGTACCATAATTGTATACCCATTCATCTGTTGATGGGCACCGAGATTGTTTCCATCTTTTTGCTATTGTGAACAATGCTGCAATGAACATGGGTCTACACATGTTTATTCGTATGATGGCTCTTATTTCTCTAGGATATACTCCCAGGAGTAGGATTGCTGGATCATTTGGTATTTCTATTTCTAGCTTTCTAAGGAAGCGCCATATCATTTGCCAAATTGGTTGTATCATTTTGTATTCCCACCAGCAGTGCATAAGAGCTCCGATCTCCCTGCAGCCTCTCCAACATTTGTTATTTCCCGTTTTTTTGATTTATGCCAGTAATGCCGGGTGAGACAGTATTACATTGTGGTTTTAATTTGCACTTCTCTAATGTCTAGTGGTTGTGAGCATTTCCTCATGTGTCTGTTGGCCGTTTGAGTGTCTTCTTTAGTGAAGTGTCTGTGCATTTCCTTCGCCCATTTTTAAATTGGATTATTTGTCTGTTTGTTGCAAAGGTGTTGGATTTTCTTGTAGACATTAGAGATTAGACCTTTGTCAGACTTGTAATGTCCAAAAATTTTTTCCTAGTCTGTAGGTTCTCTTTTCACTTTTTTGCTGAAGTCTTTTGAAGAGCGTGTTTAATTTTTAGAAGATCCCAGTTATCTAGCTTATCTTTTGGAGTTTGTGTGTTTGTTATGGTTTGAATCCTGTTAATGCTGTGTATTAGGGCCTCTAGCATTGATTCTATTTTTTCTTCTATGAACTTTATAGTTTCTGGCTTTATATTTAGGCCTATGATCCATTTTGAATCAGTTTTTGTATATCGTATGAGGTATGGGTCCTGTATCATTTTTTTTTTTTTTTTTTTTTGCAGATGGACATCCAGTTTTGCCAGCACCACTTGTGAAAAAGACTCTCTGTCCCCCATTTGATGGACTTTGGGGCCCTTTTCGAAGATCAGGTGACCACAAGTGGATGGATTTACATCTGGATTCTCAATTCTGTTCCATTGGTCAATGTATCTGTCATTGTACCAGTACCAGGCTGTTTTGACTACTGCGGCTGTATAGTAGGTTCTGAGGTCAGGTAGTGCGAGTCCTCCTACTTTCTTCTTCCTCTTCAACAGTGCTTTACTCGTCTGAGGCTTCTTCCCTTTCCATATAAAGCTAATAATTAGTTTTTCCATCTCTTTAAAGAATGTTGTTGGTATTTGGATAGGAATCGCATTGAATTTGTAAATTGATTTGGGTAGAATTGTCTTTTCGCAATGTTGAGTCTACCTATGCATGAGTATGGTGTGTTTTTCCATTTATGTAGATCTCTTTAGGTTTCTTGCAGTAATGTTTTGTCGTTTTCTTTGTATAGGTCTTTTACATCCCTGGTTAGAGTTATTCTTAAGTATTTATTTTTTTACGGGCTATTATCAATGGTATTGTTTTCCTAGTTTCCTTTTCGTCATTCTCTTTGTTGGTGTATAGGAATCCAACTGATTTTTTTATGTTTATCTTGCATCCTGCTACTCTGTTGAACCTTTCTGTTAATTCCAGTAGTTTTCTCGTGGAGTCTTTAGGGTTTTCTATGTATGGTAACATATGAATTGCAAACAAGAACAGATTAACTTCTGCATTACCAATTTGCATGTCATTTATTTCTTTTTATTGCCTTATTGCTCTAGCTAGGTCCAGCCAAGTGTTAAATAGGAGTGGTGATAAAGGGCATCCTTGTCTTGTTCCTGTTCTCAAGGGGAATGTTTTCAGCCTCTCTTCATTAATAATGATGTTGGCCATTTGTTTTGCATAGATACCTTTATTATGTTGAGAAATTTCCCTTCTATACCTATTTTATTGAGAGTTTTTATCAGGAATGGGTGTTGATCTTTGTCGAATGACTTTTATGTATCAATTGAGATGATCATGTGATTCTTTTCTTTCCTTTTATTTATGTGGTGGATTACATTGATTGATTTTCGAAAGTTGAACCATTCTTGCATACCTGGTATGAATCCTACTTGGTCGTGGTATATTACTTTTTGAATATGATGCTGAATTCTATTGGGTAAAATTTCGTTGAGAATTTTTGCATCTATATTCATGAGAGATATTTGGTTTGTAAATTTCTTTTTTCATGGTGTCTTTGTCTGGTTGTGGTATCAGGGTTATGCTGGCGTCATAGAATGAATTCTCAAGTGTTGCTTCCTTTTGTATGTTCTGAAATTGTTTGAGTAGTACTTGTTTAAGCTCTTCTCTCAATGTTTGGTAGAAATCTCCAGTGACGCCATCTGGGCTAGGGCCTTTTTTTATTGAGAGTTTTTTAATTACCTTTTCAATCTCTTCCCTTGTTTGGGTCTGTTCAGATTTTCAATATCACTTTATGTTAGTTTCGGTAGGTAACGTATTTGTAGAAATTTATTCATTTCCTCCAGGTTTTCTAATTTGTTGGAGTACAGTTTATTATAATACTCCTTTTTTTTTTTCAGTTGGGTCTGTTGTAATGTCCCCCACTTCATTTCTTATTTGGGTTATTTCTGTCCTCTCCTGTTTTTCTTTTGTCAGTCTGGCCAGTGGTTTGTCGATTTTGTTAATCTTCTCAAAGACCCAACTTATGGTTTTGTTGATTCTTTCTATTATTTTTCTATTCTCTATTTCATTTATTTCTTCTCTAATTGTTATTATTTCCTTTCTTCTGGTGGCTGTGGGCTTTTTTTGCTGTTCTCTTTCTATTTGTTCGAGTTGTGTAGTTAATGTTTTGATGTTGTCCCTTTCTTCTTTTTTGATGTGTGCATCTATTACTATAAATTGTCCTCTCAGGACTGCCTTTGCCGTGTCGCAAAGGTATTGGTATGATGTGTTTTCATTCTTATTCGATTCTAGGAATTTTTTTATTCCATCTCTGATTTCTTCTATTACCCAGTAGTTTCTAAGAGGGGTGTTAATCAGTTTCCATGTAATTGATTTTTTTTTCCTTGCTCATGGGAAAGAGGAGAGGATAGAGAAACAGGAGCCAAAAACAAACAGACATACAAACAAAAAGAGTGCTAAAAGAGTTTGCCTTTGGAATGGAGAGAAGAGGGACCCAGAAATGGAGGAAAATAAGAAAGAAAAAAAAAGAAAAAGGGTAAAAGAAAAAAATAAGTAAAAGAGAAAAAAGAAAAGCCTCCAGGGATCCCACCAGTGTGGCTGTGAAGACTGGGGAAGTGGCTCCCAGGCTGAGAAGTACAGACTGGCTCGAAGGGGCAGAGGTGTCACACAGCACCAGGTACTCCAGAGACAAGAAGAGAAGGTAAGTATAGAGAGACAAGAAACTGAGAAATGAAGAAAGACAAAAAGAAAAAAGAGAGAAAAGAAAACAAACCAAAAAAGCAAGAGAAAACAAACGACCCAAGGGATCCCACCATGCAGCTGTGCAGACTGGGGAAGTAGCTCCCAAGCCACGCAATACAACCCAGCTAGAAGGGGCTCCTAAGCTGATAAAAGTCAAAGGAAGCAAACAAGCAAACAGAACAGAACAAATGAAAACAAACAAAGAAAGTAAGCCCTGGGTATTCCACCAGCATAGCGGCACAAGCCAGGAAGCAGTTCCACAGTCAGGCGGTGTTTCACAGCCTTTCGAGAAGAAGCAAAGACAGCACATGGAGCCAGGTATTTGAGAGAAAGGAGGGGGAGATGGTGAGAGGTATGGAAGAAACCAAAAGAAGCAGAAAAAGCAACACCAGCAACACACAAATAGCATTCACGGAGCTAGCCAGTGGTGGCAGGTGAAATACAAGCAGCACAGGGCTGAAGCCAGTGCTTCCCAGGCAAGAGACTGTGGCCGCAGGAAGTACAGGAGGCCAAGTGGGGGGTGAAGAAGAGTGGGGGATGGGAAAGCATATATCACTGGTTACCAGTTGTTCTGTCTCCTGCTGGGAGCTCCGTGAAGCTGCTTTCCCATACTCCCTGTTTGCGTATCTCCGACAGGAGTCCAAGATGGTGAATCTGTGCTGTGTTAGTTGATAGGGGACCTCTGCAGGTATCTTTCCTCGCTCTCTTCAATTGATGCTTAGGGTTCCAGGATTGTCTCTGTTTTTAGTTTTTTAGGTCTTTACTGTGGAGGGACTGCATGGTACTGCTGTCTATAGTGCCATGTTGCTTGGAAGTCTACCTGGTTATTAGATTCTTACGGGATGCATGGTTTCCAAAGATATTATCACAGTTGGTATCTTGTCTTTACATATTTTTTGTAAAGTGTTTTGATGAGCAAATGTTTTTCAGTTTTATGAGGTCCTATTTATTCAGTTTAAAAGCTGTTTGTGCTTTTGTTATTATATTAGATAATTCACTGTTAAAAGCTAGGCCCCACAGCCTTGCTTTTGTAATTTCTTGTAAAAATTTTATAGTTTTAGTTTTCACATTTACGTCTTCAGTCGATTTTGAATTTGTTTTTGTATATGGTGTGAGGTATGTATCTATTTCATTTTTCTGCATTTGGAAATGCAGTTGTCTCAACACCATTAATTGAAGAGATCTTCTATCCCCATCAAATGTACTTAGCACTCTTGTCAAAAATCATTGACCATAGATACAGGTTTGTTTCTTGACTCTCAATTCTATGTGGTCTATGTGTCTATTGTTACACAGTACACAGCTGTCTAATATGTTTTAAAATATGTAGCTGTCTAATACGTTTTAAAATCAGGAAATGTGAGTCCTCCTACTTTGTTCTTCTCTTTCAACATTGCTTTAGCTAACCAGGGCTGCTTGCCATTCCATATAAAATTGAGATTGGTTTTTCTATTTCTTTAAAGAAAGCTGTTGAAATTTTTTTCAAGATTGCACTGAATCTATAGATGACTTTGGGTAGTATTGGCATCTTAACAGTATTATGACTTCTAATATGTGAACATGGAATATATTTCCATTTATTTATTTATTTTTAATCTCTTTCAGCTGTGTCTTACAATTTTCATTGTCTAAATCTTTCACATCCCTGGTTAAATGTATTCCTAGGTATTTTAGTTTCTTAGATGCTTTTGTAAATGGATTTGTTTCCCTAATTTCCCTATCAGATTTCTCATTGGTGGTGTTTAGAAATCCAACTGAATTCTGTTTTTTGACCTTGAAATTGGGAATAAGGCAAGGTTGTTTGCTCTCATGACCTTTATTCAATATTGTACTTGAAGTCCTAGCCAAAGCAATAAGACAAGAAAAAGAAATAAAATGTATCCAGATTGGAAAAGCAGTAAAATTATCTCTATTTGAGAATGAGATGATACTATATATAGAAGATCCTAAAGAATCTGCAAAAACGTTTCCAGGGCTAATAGAGGAACTTAGCAAAATTGCAGGGTACAAGGTTGAAATCTGTTCACTAACATTTGTTTAGTACGTTTACATCTGTATTCATAAGGAATATTTGCTTATAGTTTTCTTAGAGTGTCTTTGTGTGTGAGTGTGTTTTATCAAGGTTATGTTTGCTTCAGAGAATGAATTAGGAAGCATTCCTCCCTTCTCTATCTCTTTTAAGAGTTTAAACAGGATTGGTGTCAATTCTTCTCTAAATGTTTGGTAGAATTCCTCAGTGAAGCCATATGTTGCAGGACTCTTTTTTTTTGGTGGGAGATCTTGTTTTGTTTTTGTTTTTTTGGACTTTAGATGATTGTTTACAGAATAAATTAGTTTCTAATTAAACAATTAATAGACATATTGTTTTGTGACATTGGTTACCAACCAGACAACATGTCAACACTCCCCTCTTCTCCACCTTGGGTTCCCCATTACCAGCTTTCCTGTCCCCTCCTGCCATTTAGTCCTTGTGCCTGGGCTAGTGTGCCCATTTAGTCTTGTTTTGTGTTATGGGCCTGTCTAAGCTTTGGCTGAATGATGAACCTCCAGAATGACTTCAGTACTGAGTTCAAAGGGTATCTGGGGGCCGTACTCTCAGGGTTTCTCCAGTCTCTGTCAGATCAGTAAGCTGGTCTTTTTTTCTGAGTTAGAATTTTGTTCTACATTTTTCTATAGCTCTGCAGCAGTGTTTTGTAGTTTTCTTTTTTGAATAGGTATTTTCTGTCCCTGGTTAGATTTGTTCCTACATTTTTTTTTTTTTTCACTTTTTAGGGTCTTTTATAAATGGTTTTGTTTTCCTGATTTCCTTTTCATAGTTCTCTTTGTGGAGTATAGGAATCCAACTTATTTTTGTACGTTTATCTTATTTCCTGCTACTCTGCTGAATCTTTCTATTAGTTTCAGTAGTTTTCTTGTGGAATCCTTTGGATTCTCTATTTATAGTATCATATCATCTGCAGATAGGAATATCTTAACTTCTTCCTTACCAATTTGGATGCCCTTTCTTGCCTTATTGCTCTAGCTAGGACTTCCAGCACAATGTTAAATAGGAGTGGTGATAAAGGGCATCCTTGTCTTGTTCCTGTTCTCAAGGGGAATGTTTTCAGCCTCTCTCCACTAAGAATGATGTTGGCTGTTGGTTTTGTATAGCTTCCCTTTATTATGTTGAGGAATTTCCCTTCCATACTTATTAAGACTTATTATCAGAAATGGCTGTTGGACTTTCTCAAATGCCTTTCCTGCATCCATTGCGATGATCATGTGATTCTTTTATTTATGTGGTGGATTATGATGACTGATTTTCTAATGTTGAACCACCCTTGCATACCTTGTGTGAATCCCACTTTATCAAGGTGTATTTTTTTAATACGATGCCAGATTCTATTAGCTAGAATTTTGTTGAAAATGTTTGCATCTATATTCATGAGAGATATTGGAGATATTGGTCTGTATTTTCTGTTTTTGTGGTGTCTTTGCCTGGTTTTGATATCAGGGTTATGCTGGCTTTATAGAATGAATTCGGAAATATCTCTTCCTTTTCTATGTTCTCAAATAATTTGAGTTGTACTGGTGTGAGCTCTTCTGTGAATGTTTGGTAGAATTCTCCAGTGAAGCCATCTGGGTTTGGATTTTATTTACAGGGATTTTTTTTTTAATTGCCTCTTCAATCTCTTCTCTTCTTGTGGATCTGTTCAGATTTTCTACCTCAATTTTTATTAGTTTAGGTAGGTAGTTTCTAGAAATTTGTCTATTTCCTCTAGGTTCTCAACTTTGTTGGAATTTAGTTTTTCATAGTACTCCATTATGATCGTTTCTGTTTCAGTTGGGTCTCTTGTAAAGTCTCTCATTTCTTATTTATTTGTGTCCTCTTCAGTTTTTCTTTTGTCAATATGGCAAGTGGTTTGTCAATTTTGTCGATCCTTTCAATGAACCAACTTTGGTTTTGTTGATTTTTTCTATTGTTTTCCTATTCTCTATTTCATTTACTTCTGCTCTGATCATTATTATTTCCTTTCTTCTGGTGACTGCTTCTTTTGTTGTTCTCTTTCTATTTGTTCAAATTATATAGCTATTTATTTTTATTTTTGCCTTTCTTCTTTTTTGGTATGTGCATCTATTGCTATAAACGAACCTCTGAGCACTGCTTTTGCTGTGTACCAAAGATTTAGATTACTCCTCAACATTAAGAAAAAAAAAAAAAACAACACCTCACAACTGGACCAATAAGCAACATTATGATAAATGGAGAAAAGTTTGAAAATGTCAAGGATTTGACTTTATTTGGATCTACAATCAATACCCATGGAAGCAGCCATCAAGAAATCAAATAATGTATTGCATTGAGTAAATCTTTTGCAAAAGACCTCATTAAAGTGTTAAAAAGCAAAGATGTTGCTTTGAGGAACTAAGGTGCATCTGACCCAAGCTATGGTATTTTCAGTCACCTCAGAAGCATGTGAAAGCTGGACAATGAATAGGGAAGACCAAAGAAGAATTGATGCCTTTGAATTATGATGCTGATGAAGAACATTGAATATATCATGGACTGCCAAAAGAACAAACAAATCTGTCTTGGGGGAAGTACAGTCACAATTCTCCTTAGAAACAAGGATGGTGTGACTACGTCTCACATACTTTGGACATTTTATCAGGAAGGATCAGTCCCTGGAGAATGACATCATGCTTGGCAAAGTAGAGGGTCAGTGAAGATTCTCACTGAGACGGATTGACACAGTGGCTGTAACAAAAGGCTCAAGTATAACAACCATTATGAAGATGGCACAGGACTGAGCAGTTTTTCACTCTGTTCTCCATAGGGTCATTGTGAGTTGGAACTAACTTGATGATACCTAATAACAACAACAAAAGTTTTGGTGTGATGTATTTTCATTCTTATTTGATTCTAGGAATTTTTTATTCCCTCTTTGATTTCTTCTATTATCCAATGGTTTTTAAGCAAGGTGTTATTCAGTTTCCATATATCAGGTTTTTTTCCCTTGTTGTTCCTGTTTTTAATTTCTAACTTGATGGTGTGGTGGTCAGAGGAGATACTTTGTATTATCTCAACGTTTTGGATCTTGTTGAGAGTTGCTCTGTGGCCTAACATGTGGTCTATTCTGGAGAACGTTCCATGTGCATTGGAAAAAAATGTGTATTTTGCATCTGTTGGATGGAGTGTTCTATATATGTCTATGAGGTCAAGTTCGCTGATTGTGCCCTTTAGGTCTTCTGTATCTTTGTTGAGTTTCTTTTTAGTTGTTCTGTCCTTTAGTGAGAGTGGTGTGTTGAAGTCTCCTACTATTATTGTGGAACTGTCAATTTCTCTTTTCAGTGCCATTAGAGTTTGTTTTATGTATTTTGGAGCCC